>NC_143575.1:274105014-274467967 GCF_048544385.1 Mastigoproctus giganteus | reverse complement strand
CAGTATAAGCTGATTCTTTTGAAGCCAATTATGCATCACAGAAAGCAAGGCAGAGATTTTGAGTTGAAGCTCATTAGGGTCTTTATCTGTGATTAGGATGGAGATATCATCAGCATACGCTACTAGGTGAGAAAATGGAAGAAGAACAGAGAAATTCATCGATGTAAAGAACGAATAAGATAGGTCCAAGAAGTGAGCCTTGAGGTACTCCCCTGGAGAAATAACAGATGTCGGAGTATGACTGATTTGTTCTTACGACTATTTAAGGAGCTGAATTTGCTGAACTTTTTACATGCTTTCCGAAAAACTATTACTCCAATTTATCAGAAGACCACCAGCTGATTTTCATGTCAAGTTGCAAACAGGCTTTTTCTCTAATGAAGGTGAATAAATTGAAATTATATTGCAATTGAATGTAATTTCAATTCAATTGCACCAGCACATGGAAAGAGCCCACGCAAAATGCACATCCTGATTTAGAATGCTTTTCTCAATGAATGCATTTGTTAAAAATTTACTTGTTTCAATGAATGCATTTGTTAAAAATTTACTTGTTTCAATGAATGCATTTGTTAGAAATTTGCTTGTTTCAATGAATGCATTTGTTAGAAATTTGCTTGTTTCAATGAATGTATTTGTTAGAAATTTACTTGTTTCAGTGAATGCATTTGTTAGAAATTTACTTGTTTCAATGAATGCATTTGTTAGAAATTTACTTGTTTCAATGAATGCATTTGTTAGAAATTTACTTGTTTCAATGAAGTATTCACATTCTGCATTCAAATATTAAGGAAATAATATTTTATTAGATTGTATCCCCAATTTTCTTTTCACTATAAAATATTAATAACCAAAAATAAGAGTACAAACCCTGAGAGCACAATTGCAACTGCATCATTCAGAATACTCTCCCCAAACACAAGGGCATACAAGTTGACATCAACCTGAAGGTCATGGAATATAGCCAAGACAGTAACTTTAAAAAAGAAAAACAAAAAATTTGCATATTAGAAGATATATATTAATATATACTTACACACATACAAAAACACAATATGGATGAGTACAGCCCTATCAAAATTCACACATCACATGTCCATCCCCTCCAATAATTTGTCCAGTTCTTCATTGAATTCATTCAAACTACCCACTTCCACAACAACAGATGAAAATTTGTTCCAACAATTACCTACTAGCTGGCTGAAGGCAAACTTCCCAACATCTATTCTGCAACCATCCTTCCTCAATTTGAATTTACGCTCATGTGTGTGTGTAGTCTGAGCAAGAGGAAGAATGTCACCAGTACTGTGAATCCTCAATCCATTCAATGATTCCAGACACCAGTTTGAAGAACTGAAGCCTTTCTCGGTAAGACTACCCTTTCATAACTTTTACCAATCTCATTCCACTTCTCTACACTTGTTCCAGCAGATCTACATCTTACTAAAAAGATATCTTCCAGACCTGTATATGTAGTACTCAAGACATGAGTACTACCAAGGTAGTGGTTAGTACTATGTACTAACCACTACCTTGGGCAATGGGATAATCACCTTATTCATACTAGTAAAGTTCCTGCATATCATTGACAAAACCCCATAAGCTGTACTACAGCCTATCTGCACTGTTCAGAGAACTTTTTATGTAACTGTACAGCAGCACAATTAAGACAGGAAACAAAACATCTCGCCTCCATAATCATGAGAGCATCCTTGGATTCAGGGGTCCATCTCCCTATGGACCGGAGATGGCAAATGTATCCCCAATTCATAAAGGGGATCAAAAGGTGACAGAGTAATTACAGAAGTATTAGTTTAATGTCTGTTCCAGGGAAAATAATGGAGTCACTGGTTAAAGAAGTAATGCAGATCCATCTGGACAGAAATGCAATTATACTGCAGTTACAGCATGGATTTGTTAAGGGCAAGTCTTATCTAACCAATCTGTTAGGTTACTATGATGCAGTGACCAAGAAATTGGATGCAAAAAAGAATTTTAATATCATACTGTTATATCATACTTTTTATACTGTTACACATAAAAGACTGCTGTGCAAACTGGAGCAATGTGGCATTAAAGGCAAGTTACTGCTATGGATAAAGAGATGGTTAGGTGGAAGAAGACAATGGTTATCAATGGGCACTGCTCTTTGTGGATTGATGTTATTAGTGGAGTTCCTCAGTGTTCAGTGCTGGGTCCATTGTTGTTTTCAATATTTATTAATGATACTGATGAAGGCATATCGGGCTTAATGTCCAAGTTTGCAGATAATACAAAGGCTGGTATTATCAGTGTTATAATTAGCGACAGTAATCAGGGTCAGCTACTGCAACAAGATCTAGGAAAATCGGGTTGATGGGCTGAGAAAAGGCAATTCAAGTATAACATTGACAAATGCTATACTTCAAATGGAAGATGAAAACTGGGTTCTGGGGGTAACTGTGCAGACAAATATTAAATTTTCTGAGCAGTGCAGACATGCAGCCAGGACAGCTCATGGGGTTTTGTCAATGATATACAGAAACTTTGTTAGCAGGGATAAGGAAGTGATTATCCTTTTGCACAAGGCAATGGTTAAGCTGAATTTTGAGTATTGTTTACAGGTCTGGAGGCCTCACTATAGGAAGGATGTAGATCTGCTGGAACAGGACAGAGAAGGGCAACCAGATTGGAGAAGGGAACAAAAGGGTGCTCTTACGTAGAAAGGTTTCAGTTCTGATGGTTGCAGGATAGATGTGTAGAAATTTGCCTTTGGCTAGTAGGTAGTTGATTGTTGGATCAGGCTTCCTCTGTTGTTGTGGATGGTTTGAATAAATTCAAGGAAGAACTAGACAAATTCTTGGAGGGGTATGGATGTGTGAAGTGTGTGTGTGTATATTTATATATATATATAAAATATAGTTTTTTGGCTGATTCTATATAAGCTTGCTTGCTTGCATTATTTGCCACTACTACCATTATTTCTGGCTATCTTTTATTCTGAAATAATTTTATGCATGGCTTATATAAAATTATTATAGTAGCTATAATATAATTTTTTAGGTTCCTTTCTCTCCAAATCTTCCTAAAATATCTCTGTAGATTAATTTGTCACTATCCTACTGTATAAATCTCTGACCATTATTCTTATTTCTTTGTCATTAGCTTTTACTGTTCTTTCAAAGCTTAGTATCGGCAAATGATGGAAGGAAGAAAGCTTATACAGATTCACCCAAAATAAAACTTCCCACATCACCTGTCTATTCCCCTCCTCAAATTTATTCCTACTATCCATTTTTTTCCCCCACCACTGGAAGTTTGTTCTAATCAACTACCCTCTGACTGAAAGCAAATTTTTGAACACCTATCCTGCAAAGATACTTCCTCAATTTAAATGATCCTGACGTACAAGGAAGAGTAAGGATGCCAGCAACATTTAGCTTTCTCAATCCATTCACAAACTTAGACACCTCATTGAAATCCCTCTGTAGGTGCCTAGTTTCCAGAGGCTACAATTTTAAGAACTGAAGTCTTTCAGTATTCATCCTCTTGATTTCTGTGAACCTGCTATTCTTAGCTGTTTAACGCTCATTTCTATAATGACATAGTCTAACCTAACATAACCTAACTTAACCATAATCAAATTCTGCTAATTCTATTTTTTTGCCATTGAAATTTCTAACACTGATGGTGTCTATCTTGATGGTTGTTAAAGCAATTTGGCACTGTGTGTCTTGGTTTACTGAACCAAGCACAGTGGGAAACCTTGTTGAACTAGGAAACATCCTGGCTGGTATACACTGCAAATTGCTTTATTGTACACAGTGACAAGGATTCAGCAAAACTGGTAGCTGTCAGTCAGATTTAGCCAATCTGACTGACAGTCCCATTGGCTAATATCCTCATTCAATCAAAAGCTGACTACTACTAGCAGGTTACACTATGAGAAAGTGAGGAATGAAATTTGAATCAAGAAAAAAATGGATTTTTTTTCTTTTGCTCTTAGTGTTACTTTTTTCCTGGCTGTAAATGACAGCTACTAACTATAAATAACAAATCATGGAATATTGTTCCAACACATCTGGAATAGTGCTTCCAAAGCTCCAACTCCTAAACTGCATGCAAAAGAGGGCATTCAGATTAATTAATGATTCCTCATTTATGAACAGAAGAACAAATGACATATGAAAATAAATGTATGAAAAACTAGATGCATAAGTAAAAAACAACAGAGTGGGGAAAGTTAAAGGTTAGCATTTAGCATTAGTAGAGGCATACGATGCAAGAAAGCAAGCTTATGCAGCATCAGCCAAAAAAAAAAAAAAAAAAAAAACTCCTTCCACTTCACCCCTCCATTCGTTCCAAAGCCTGTCCAGCTCAGCCTTAAATTTATTTAGGCTATCAACTTCCACAACAAAAGATGGAAGTCTGTTCCACCAACCAACTACCCGCTGACTAAAGGCAAACTTCCGCACATCCATCCTACATCTGTCTTTCCTCAATTTGAATTTATGCCCTCTCAGGTGATTATTCTGAGCAAGAGGAAGAATCCCATCAGCATTGAGCATGCTCAAACCATTCAAGGCTTTATAGCCAAAGATATTGATTGTAGACTAAATAGCTAAAAATAAAATTGTTCATTTTGTGTATCTATGGCAAAGGTTCCCAAACTTTCTCGGTTCACAGCGCCCCTAGGCCAAAAGAAATATCTAACAGTTTCTGTTATTAAGTAGTTAGGTCCAAGCAACTTTCACTTTTTTTTTTTAGAAATTAACCAAAGACAAAACTAAATCGATTTTAAACTATGAAGCTGAAAGCTGGGTAAGAAATAGGAGGAACTGATAAAAAAATTACAATCTTTAGAAACGACAGTTTTAAGAAAAATAAATGGAAGTAATAGGTGGAAGCAGTGGAAATACCACATACTATAAATGAGGAAATAAGAATTCTTTACAGCAACAAATATTGAGACATTAGCTAGAAAGATATTCAAAGCAGAATTGAAAGGCCTAGAAGCAGACCATGAATACTGAAAGAAAGGCTTGCTCTGAAGAAGGCTAACAGAATACCTTGGAACAAAATAGTGAATGGAAAACTGATAGTGCAGAAGGACGTTTGCACTACCAAAGTGACTTGTACATTTACTGGATATAACAAATTTGGATGATGATATAAATAATAAAGAAAACATTCCAAATAATTATGAATGGATTTGATTACAAAATTAGTAAACAGAATTATTACCACAGATAATAGAACAATTACATATAATGCAATAATAACAAATCTGTTATTTAAAATTTCAGAATTTTTAACAGAGGTAAGGTTTTAAATATTAAGAATAAGAAATTTTTAAAACCGGGTACTACAAGCATACAATTATACATCAATTGGAGGGGGGACAGTAGAAACTCGTTAATATTGTGGGAAAACTTAGACCTATGTTGCAAGCTGAAGGGGGCCTCCGTAGCCAGGTGGGCAGGAGCAGCAGTGTGTAGCACACACTTCTTGATTAGACCGGGGTTCGAGCCCGTGACCACCAAATACGGAGGATGCGTAAATGTCAAGGAATGACCACCGCATATCCCCGGAGCAATATGGCCTTAGTTGCTAATGCTCCTAAAAACCAAATAACTAACAAACAAACAACAAGCTGAAGATGGTAACAGAAATGGAAAAAAATTATTATATTTTTAAGATTTTAAAGGTTAGTCGTGCAGTTTATCAGCTTACCTATTCTTTTGTATTAACTGAAACCTTCATTTCATCACAATGCTCTTCACACCAAATACAAATAAGATGCAAAGGTCCTATCTGTTCTAGAATACTTACCTGTTTGTCTGGAGAGAAAGGACAAAAACAATTAATGGATGCAGGAGAAAAACCCATTACTGTAGCCAATAATGGACTTTAAACCTGACTAATACTAAAAATCTAACTGTTAAGTGGAGTTCTTAGTGTAATTCTGTTCAAAAGAATTACACTAAATATTCCACTTAACAGTCAGGTTTTTAGTACAGGTGAACCTCGTATAACACGGTACTTAGGTTCCTATAAATCTGGGTTTGTTTGCTTTTGCTTGATAAATCTTTGAATTTTATCGTATGAACTACATACATAGCATTTTTGAAGCTCCCTTTTGAACTTTTGGCTCCTTTCATTAAAGAATCTGCATTCAAAAAATAAGATTCTAATTGCTTGGCTAATTTTTTGCCTTCCCATAAAAATTCCTTTTCTAACCCTAAGAGCATGGTCTGATGATGGGTATCAGTAAGATGCCCAAAACATGACTTTAAATGTAGTGGGTTGAGTGATTAGCTTAATAAACTATATTATTAAATTCACGTGGTATACGAATGGTATTAAATATAGTAATTAATCTTAATTTTTATTCACCATTTTGAAATAAGACTGTCAGCATTTGATAACTCAACTGGAGTTCATGGTGATGTAGGTATTTCTATTTCAATGTGACATATTAAAACAAGTTGGCTGTCACTCAAAATGGATCCAATCTGAAGCTATACTGTTTACAGTCCTACTGAAACAAAATTTAATAAAATTATTATTATTATTAAAATCAGTTTATTTCCCAAGAAACCATGGGTCTCCCTGGGACAGCTCTGTGCCAGAAGGGTGTGAATATTTACAGACTATGGTGCGAGGAACACATGTACAATAAACAAGAGTACATGCGTGCTCGACCCGAGACATAAAGGTAAAGTACAGCCATTATCAACCCACTGCAGGATGGAAGCCTCCTCAACAATTCATGCTGAGGGAAATGGACCATAATCTGCCACGCTGGTCCAGTGTGGGTTGGCAGATCGACTGTATTCAGCAGTCAGGGGCTTGAACCCCAGTCTACTAAAAGAGCGTGTGCTATTTCACTCCTGCTCCTGACCACTCGGCTACGGAGATCCAAGACACATACAAGATTAACTATACAAAAAATTACAATATACACAATATTATATAAAAAATACAGTAATATACAAAATACAGTCGATTCCGGTTAATTGGGACACATCGGGACAGATCACTTTGGCCCAATTAAGCGAAATTTTAATGAGCTGAAAAGCACATTCTAACGGAGACAAAAAAGGTATGAATAAAATAAAGGGAATGTGGTACAAAAGGTACTAGGAAAGTTTTGCAATACAGCTTTGTTTATTTAATTTTTTCAAAGTAATTTCCTCTACATTCAATACACCTCTCCATCCTCCGAAACCAATCTTTAAACCAGTTCTGCCAAGTTTCACTAGGGAGTAAAGCACACTCGTTGTCCCAAGCCCATAGAAGGTCCTCATCACTGGAAAACCGCCTCCCTTTTAGCTTCATTTTCACATGCGGGAACAGTGCAAAGTCGCAGGGAGCAAGGTCTGGATTTTTTTTTTTTTTTTTTGATTTGGTAGTTGTTGGCGCATCGGCTTCTGTGGCCATATTGCACCTCCCAAGGTTTTTGCAGTACTTTGATCCAAGCCCGAGGCGGGAATCGAACCCGCGACCTTTGGGTTGCCGGGCAGGTACTTTACCCACTCGGCTAGCCCGGTCGGCTCAAGGTCTGGACTGTAGGGAGGGTGCTCGAGAAGTTTCAGTCCTGTCGTGGTCAAATATTCGGTGCAGGCTTTGGCGCGGTGAGCTGGAGCATTTTCGTGATGGAGGTACCAGGTGTCCATTCTTGACTTTGGCCGCAGGTTCTTCATAGATCCAATGACCTTAGGCAGGCATTGTTCAGTATACCACTTAGCTGTGACTGTCTTCTGCGTGTCCAAAACGACACGTTCCACAATTCCACTCGATTTGAAAAATACAGCTATCATTTTCTTCTTTACAGATCGGGATTTTCTGACAATTACGGGTGTGTCGTCATCATCAAAGACCCAAACTTTGTTTTGAGCCTTGGTCGGCAGATCGTAATAGTACAGCCAAGTCTCGTCACCTGTCACAATGTTGTTCACATACCGAGATTGTCCCTTATCAAACTTTTTTAACATCTCCCGGCACCAAGTCACATGTCGTGTCATCTGCTCCTCAGTCAGTTGATGCGGCACCCAGAGAGAACAAAGTTTCTTCACGTGCAAATGATCTTGCAGAATCGAACGAATTGCTGGTGCATTTAGGCCCAAAGTATCCTCTATCTGTTGGTAGGTCACTCGCCTGTTTTCGTCAAGCATTTTCCTCACAGCAGTAACGTTTTCCTCCGTAACTGACGTTCGTGGCCTTCCCAGCCTCTCAGAATCCTCCAGAGTGAAATTTCCCCTTTGGAATTCTCTATACCACCTGAATATCGTTGTACGATGTGGACAATCATCATCTAGTGCAAGAGTCATTTCTTCTAAGCACTGGTCTATGGTTAAACCACGCACGAAATTATACCGCAAAACTGTCCTTATCTCATTTCGTGACCACGATGCCATCGCAAGCACTTTACACTCTCACTACTAATGAATAACTGAGCCCATCGACTTGGCGCGGCGGCTACTATGCACGTATGAACATGTCTCAACATGCAGCAACAAGCAGCTTCCTGTGATTCATTGTTGTGTCATATTGCAAAACTTTCCTAGTACCCTTTGTATTTAAAGAAAGCACACTGTATTTAAGTTATATTGGTACAAACATTTATTTAAAAATAACTAAAGCTAAAAGCAAACAAAATGTACGTATGTACATTTTGTTTTCAAGACGGATCCAATCTGAAGCTATACTTGCTTTCAGCTTTAGTTTACATGTGTAAAATGAAGATACAGTACAGAATAATGTCCGTGTCAAGCAAAGGTTACACATTACTTAAGGGTTCTTACTTTGAAAAAATTATGAAGTGTGCCCTGACATGTTCTCTTTATGGACTGCAACTGAACAAAGTCTGTACAGGTATCTAATGCTGATAAAGGACTGCCTTCATTGCCTTCCTGCATGAAATAACATCTCAATTCAGCGATACATTTCCTGGCATCCTGGTTAGTCACTCGCTTAGGTATATCATCGTCATCATTTTCTTGGTCTTTTGGTGTCTGAGTGTTTTGCCGCAATTTGTTCAATAATCGTTTCCTCATAATCTTCATTTTCTTCGTGGCATTGAAGATTATCGTCAGTCGTTAAAAATTCTTCACAATTTTGGACCTGTTGCAGTTCCAAAGCCATTTCATTTTCTGTATAGCTTATCACGTCTGAATCACAATTAGTCGTGAAACCACATTTAGCAAAACAATTCCGAATTGTTTTGCTGGTTATTACTCTCCAACTATCGGTAATAAATTGTAGCTTTTAACATTGAAACTTTTGCACTAACCTCTTGATTTCGAAGATGATGTCAGCAGATTTTCCTCAATTGCTTCAAGGATATGATTAACCAGCTCTCCGCTATAATTGGTCTTCAAATTTTTTATAATTCCCGCATCCATAGGCTGTATTCAGGGATGTGGTGTTAGGGGGTAAAAATTCCAGTTCAATATTTTTTAAACCAGCTACATTAGAGTGTGCGGTGCAATTGTCCAATATCAACAGAATTTTTCTGGACTTCCGTTGCAGTTCCGTGTCCTAGTTCATTAGCCATTGTGTAAAAATATATGTGGTCATCCACGCCTTCTTATTGGCATAATACGAAACTGGCAAACTGCCTATTGCAAGCTCCTTGAAACAACGAGGTTTGGCACTTTTACCAATAACCAAAAGTTTGAGTTTATCATTTCCTGACATGTTTGAGCAGCACAACACTGTTACACGATCCATTGCTTTCTTTGAACCAGACAGTGTTATGTATTGATAGCTGAGGGAACCATCCGGCGTAGCACGATAATATAGACCTGTTTCATTGGCATTGTAAATGTCATCCCCACTAAATCTTTTAAGCAACTCTGGCAATTTTTCACATTTCCATTGCTCAGCACTCGTAGCATCAGCACTGTCCTTCTCACCATGTGCTTTTTTGTAACTAATGTCATGTCTATACTTCCATCGAGACAACCAACCATCCGTCACTTTGAAATTTACGTGACCTAGCTTTGTGGCCAACTCTTCTGACTTGTTTTTTAGCATAGGGCAGCTTACACGCACTCCTCGTTTAGATACAGTGGAAAACCATTGATTCAAAGCATCTTCGACGTCTGGATCTTTGCCTTCCCTCTTTCGCTTATGAGATGTTTTCTTTAAATCCACGTGCAATGTCCACTCCTCTCTAAGTTTTTCTTGTTGCTGTAGCAGTCGTGAAATTGAAGATTTTGGCACCTTTATTATCTCCACTAGCTGACGATGACTGATGTTAGGAGGTTGACTTTTTATCTCGTCAAGAATAGCGATTTTTTTCTGAAAGTGACAAATCTTTACATGGCATCTTGACAGGGGTCTTAAATGTACTGAAAAAAAGGGGAGGGGGAAACCAAAATCAGTGCATTGTTTGGTACAGTTTTTAATCTATTCTAATCCACAAGATGTATACATATGTACCTAGTGTGATCGTAAACAACTGCAAGCAAAATTTCTTCAGAATCCGATTACCACAACACAGAACAAACATAACAACCACTGTACAGCACAACTTCGCAATAACTGATTCCGCTGCTGCCCGCATGATCTCTTTGTTACGAACCATCTAAATTAGTTTACTGTTCAATAAAAAAATTTTCTGTTTATACTCCGGCACGACGACCAAGTCAGTAGAGTTTACAATAAATCACCAATACAAATATTTATCGTATTTAGTAGTCACGGGCTTGAACCCCAGTCCACTCAACGAATGCGTGCTATGCACTCTCGCTCGTGAGTACTGGGCTATGTCAGGCCTAATAAACTATATTTAGATGTTTGTGCGCGCCATATAAATATAGTTTATTGTTCAATCAAGACCTTCATTGCCCCAATTAAGCAGAACAAATTCAGGCTAAATATTTGTTTTGTTTCTGTTCTTCATAATTTGCCCCAAATAAGCGGCTGCCCCGATTAACCGGTGGTCCAATTAACCGGAATGCACTGTATATAATTGCATGAAGACAAAAAAGTCTTTGTCAAATACCAATAGGCAAGTTAAAAAAAAAAAAAAAAGTCAGTCGTGTCCAGGAGCAGGTGAGTATCATAGATTCATTATCTGGTAGCAGTTCTTGAGGATTTCCTTCCTATAGGGCTTGTCTTCACACAACTTATCATGGTGAATCCTAAATTTATTGAAGATCCGAAGACAATTGGCTGGAAACATGTTCCTCAGGGAATCAATGCTTGACAAAGTAAGACGCAGAGGGAGACAGGAGTCGGGGTACTCCCCCTCTTGCCCTCCTCGGGCCAGAGATTAATGCGGATACAGATGGAGCATCAATTCGCCCCGTTAGAAGCCGTGCAAGCATGAGGACATTTTTTGTCATGATGATATGTCTTCAGGGAGTGGTGCCCAGATTTGCTTGTGGGATCGATCTGGAGATAGTTAGGAGGTGGCCTACCATCCTGTTCATCCATCTAAGCAACCAGTACTCTAAACTGAGATACTTGTGAAGGTATGAGGCAGGAGCAGATGACTAAATTTCGGATGCATAGAGAGGGATCAGTGTAATACACCTCAGGATGTGCTGAACAAGCAGCGCTGGCTGTTTAACACCAATGAGCTCCTGACACATGGCCAAAAAGAGCCGCGCACGTCTTCTACCTCACCCTGACAAAGTGAGGCTGAAAGGAGAGCCCAACATCCCAGGTGAGGCCAAGGTCAGTATGAGGTGTCACTTTTTGCACCAGCTCCCCACTAACAAAGATTTGGATATCATTTTTGACTCTCTTCTTGGTTATCATCAGTTGCGCTGATTTGGAAGGGCTCAGATGCAGCCCAATTGTGGCAAGATAACTTTCCAAGCTCAATATCTGCCTAGAAACTTGTTGGTTGATATCATGAATCTGATGATTATGATCTGAGCTCATGAAGAACTTCAGACCGTCGGCATAAGAGACAAAGTTAGGATTCTGGGCTAGGAAAGGCTCCAAAACTGCTGCAAACAGGATAGCTGACAGTACGCTTCCTTGTGGGATGCCTCTTGAGATGTCAATAGTTACCTGAAAGTCATTGTGGGTCACAGATAGGTGTCTAGGAAGTAAAATAGACTTCAAAATTTGAAGTAAGGTTTCTGTCAGGCCGAAGTAGTGTTTCAGAATGGTAAACAGAGCTGGGAGGTGTATTCTGTCATAAGCTGATTTAATGTCGAGGAATACGATATCAATCTGTGATTTGGTGTTAAGGGTGCGCTGAATTCTGAAGAGGGTATCAAGAAGATTGGTAGTTGTCGATCTCCTGTGCAGAACGGTATGCAGGTACTCAGACCTGTGTGCAAAGCAATGCTGGGCAATTGTTCGCTGAATTACTTTTTCAAAAATTGTGAGTAAAGAACTGATGGAGATTGGTCGCAGGTCTTTAGGAGATTTGGGTTTCTTGATCTTTGGAATGGGCTTAACATGGTAAGTTCTCCTAAATTGAAGGAACTATTCCAGATTGCAGGATTTGTCTGAAAAGGTGAAAGAGAAGGTCGACTATATATGGGCTGCAAATTTTGATAAAGAGTGGGAAACCATCAGGACCCACAGTAGCTTTGTTGGGTAATTTATTAATGACATCATTAGGGTCTCTCTAGTTATTTCTATTTCAGTCAAGTGCACCCTAGGTAACCAGTCCTCGTGCAGGAGAGAGGAATCAGAGTCAGGAAAATCTGCTTGCTGTAAGTTGAACTGTGCCCATTCCTGGACAAGTATTCAAGTATTTTATTCAAGTATTAATTGAATAAAATAGAATTTAGTGCAACTATACAATACAAAGTTGTTTAGTTTCACTAAATTCACTATATAGATGGTACTGAATGAGTACTATACAATAAAATGGAAATAAGTTGATTCAGAACCAGATTCACTAAGAGCAATTTCAATTTCTGAATGTGATATCCACAAGTTTTTGTTATGAAATTCAATCTAATAATAAATGCCAGGATAAGGGGCAATTATACCACTGTATAAGGCAATGGTAAGGCAACATCTTGAGTACGGCATACAGGTCTCATTTTAGGAAGGACATAGAACTGCTGGAATGGGTACAGAGAAGGGCAATCAGGTCAGTGAGGAGAACAAAGGGGATGTCCTTGCCACAAAAGGCTTCAGTTCTGCAAATTTCAGCATCTGGAGACTAGGCACCTGCGAGATGACCTGATTAAGGTATTTAAGGCTTCAATGGATTGAGCAAGCTCAATGCTGATGGGATTCTTCCTCTTGCTTAGACTACTGCACCTGTGGGGCATAAATTCAAATTGAGGTAAGATGGTGGCAGAACAGATGAGCAGAAGTTTACTTTAGCCAGCAGGAGAGAGTGGATAGGTGAAATGGGGAGGCGTTTTTTTTTTTTTTTTTTTTTGCTCACGATGTATAAGCTTGCTTTCTTGCATCATTTGCCACTATTAATATTAACACTAATTGTAATACCATACATCTGTTTGTGTCTCTTTCTCTTAGAAGAAAGCTAAAACAAGTTTTTTTTGTTATACTTGACAGTAATAAAATGATAAAAGCAAACATCGCAATAGTGAAACCAATCATCACTCACACAGTTGCACAAAAAAAAGGGGAAGGGAAAGAAATGCATATGTTGATACTGAACCAATCTTGTGTACAATAATCAAATTATAACTGATAGTTTAGCAAAAATCAGTGTTCAAAATAAAACAGACATTGAAGAATAAGATGCATGTACCAGATAGAGCAAATAATTTTTGATTGGTGTCCATATCATATACAGGCAAAGTAAGGCAAGCAATCAATCTTTTTTTTTTTTTCATTTTTATTATTATTAAACAATTTGGAAATGAAAACCAAATTAGGACTCAAAAATTGTTCCATTCACTATTATTATTAGCCATATGGTGCAAGGAAGCACAAGGCTTATTCTGCACCAGCCAAAAAACAATTCCCTGAGTTACCCAGAGAGAGAGAGAGAGGGGGGGGGGGGGATCCTAGGTAGGTGTGCTAAGCCCATACTTGCCAGATGTGAGCACCTGGGGTTGTTTACTTAACCTGTACTTCAAATTCATTAAATTGAACTGAAAGGTTGAATGGACTTGATGTTTCAGATAATGTGAGAATAAATCAGAAATAAAAATGAAAAATTTTTACAAAATATAATTTATAGCAATTCATTTGAATTCCAGCACCCATTCCAACCCCTTGAGTAATTTATTATTATTATTACTACTAGCCACATAGTGCAAGGAAGCTTGAGGCTTATGTTGCACCAGCCAAAAAAAAAAGTTTCCAAGTTACCCACAGAAAGAGAGTCAAAAGAGAAGGGGAATCACCAACCAGAAAGAGAAGAATGATGATATCCAGCTCGGGACCCTGGGTGTGCCAAGCCCATACTCACCAGATGTGAGCCCCTGGGGGTGCTACGGTTAATTCTTAGTTCTTCTGGAACAGACATTATACAGTAAATTCAATACTGGTTTAACCTGCTTGTTAGCCTTAACTTCATGTAATGCCAATTTCCCAAAGCAACTGATATAAGAACCACCTCAAGCTATAATATTTGATTGTCTTCTACAAGTAATAAACTCTGATAATTAAAAATTTTATTAAATTTCTTTACATGATTAAATTTTATCTATTTGTTAAATTATAAATGATATTTATTAACTATTACCAGTGTACTGAAGTAGCACACACTAATAGAGTGCAAGAGATGATAAATTACTGAGTCACATGCTGAATTACAAATACCTGATTTACAATTATTGTGCAAGGTTCCATAAGTTAATGCTTTCACAAATGAACAACCCTTGAACATTTATTTTTCCTCTGATCAATTAAAGAAGGATAATGTTTGCTGCATTAATTTTGAACAGGAAACTACTTATGGAATGCTCTCCAGGTAACTTTAATTTTTGTACCATCTTAATAAAAGCCAAATATGATTGACTGGCTATCACTCAGTCATATTCCTTCGACCAATAAGAATCATTTCATAAAATATTGCTATCAATAGTTTAGCATCCATATTAAAGAGTCCATCGTACTATAGTTTTGTCAAAAGTTGGTTGGATTGGATATTTTACTGGCGCATCAGCTTCTATGGCTATAATGCGCCAAACTTATGATTTATGGCTTATTCAATGATGTCTTTTGTTATGAATTTTATATCAAATTATAGTAGTTAATCCGTTTGAGAAACTGGAAGACTTCGGATATATTAGATTTATCTGACAATATTGTTCTTAATGAAAATGTGTCCATTCCTTTTAAGGATTTAAAGGTAATCTGACGCTGTCGTGTGAAGTTAGGGCAGTCAAGTAGGATATGTTGAATCGTTTGCACTGTTTGACAGTCGGAGCACTGCGGCGGAGATTCGGCTCGGAGTAGATAGGAGTGGGTAACATTGGTGTGTCCTATTCTTAATCTGCTCAGTATAACTTCTTCTTGTCTGTTGGTTCTTGTACTGGTTTTCCATTGTTGTAACAGCGGTTTTATCTGTAATAATTTGTTACCAGCCTGTTCCTGCCATTTTTGTTGCCACTGCTTTTCGCCACTATTTCGAATTGTAGTTTTATAGTCCAGGTATGGTATTTTTATGCTATTGTTGATTGGGCCTTCTGCTTGTTTTGCTGCTTCGTCTGCCTGTTCATTGCCATCTATTCCTACATGTCCGGGAACCCAGCAGAATCTTATGTTCTGCTTTCGCTTTGCTAGTTTTGAAAGCGTGTTATGTATTTTACATACGGTCGGATGGGTATTGGTGGTGCTATCCTTTAAGGCTTGCAGAGCATTGAACGAATCGGTAAATATTATACTGTAGGCGATGTTGGTTAGCCATATATGGTTTATGGCTAGTTGTATAGCCTCCAGTTCTGCCGTATAAATGCTGCACTCAGTTGGAAGTAGTTTGGAAATGATAGTGTTGGGGAATTTGGCTGCAATTCCTACTTTGGTTTCTGTTTTGGAGCCATCTGTGTATATCAAGGTAGAGTTACAATGTTGGTCTCTGTAGGCTGCGTGTAATTGTTGGAAATTTTGTGTAGGTAGGGAATCTTTGTTCCATTTATGCATATGAAGATCGCATATCGTTTGAATGGTATCCCAAGGTGGATATGGAATTTTAGGAGAAACTGCTATCTGACTGAGATCTAAATTACGTTGCTGGATTAGGTCTCTTAAATATATGCCTGCTGGTTTGTTAGCATTTGGATGTGCTCTATATAAGTTTTCCAAACTTGGTTCGTGTAGGATTGTCCATGTCGGGTGGTCAGGTATTGATTTTATCTTTGCAGCGTAGTATAACAACAAGTTTTGTCTCCGGAGTTGTAGTGGTGGTTCATGAGCCTCTGCATATAGGCTGTGGACTGGTGAGGTGCGATATGCTCCTAAAGCTGTTCGTAAAGCGCTGTGGTGCACTGGATCAAGCCACCTCAGGGCACTTGGTTTGGCTGAGTTATACACTGGGGCTCCATAGTCTAGTCGAGATCTTATGAGGGCTCTGTATAATCGCAGCAGAGTAACTCTATCTGCACCCCAGGTCGTTGCGGACAAGACTCTCAAAAGATTTAGTTTCTTGAGGCAGTTTGTTCTTAGTTGTTTTATATGTTCTAAAAAGGTTAGTTTTTTATCAAGAATAAGTCCAAGAAATTTTATGGTTGGCTTGATTGGGATTAACTGTCCATTAAGTTTTAATTCCGGATCTAAATGAAGGTTTCTTTTCCTACAGAAGTGTGCGCCTACAGTTTTTTGTGTTGAGATCGTGAAACCATTTTCCTGAGCCCAGTTGCTGACTTTGTTTATTGCACCTTGTAGCTGGCGTTCTATTGTTCTCATGTTTTGGGATTGGAAAGAAATACTGAAATCATCTACGTAAAGAGCTGTATTTATGGAGGATGGTATATGTTGGGTTATAGAGTTTATTTTTATTGCAAACAAGGTGGCACTGAGGACTGATCCCTGTGGTACTCCTTCTTCTTGTAGGAAGACCTTTGAGTGTGTAGTTTGTATTAGTACTTGGAAGGTTCGATGCTGTAAAAAGTTTTGGATGAAAACAGGGAGATGTCCTCTTAGTTTTAAGTTATATATGTCTCGGAGAATGCCATAGCGCCAGGCTGTATCATATGCCTTTTTGATATCGAAGCATATCATGACTAAATGTTGTTTTTTAATGAAAGCATTTCTTATGTTGTTTTCTATTTTAATCAATAGGTCCAAGGTTGATCTATGTTTCCTGAAGCCACACTGCACTGGGCACAAAAGGTTATGGTTTTCTAGGTACCACATGAGTCTTGAATTTATAATCTTTTCCATTAATTTTCCTAGGCAGCTGGTAAGTGCAATTGGACGGTAGCTGTTTAGATTAGTAGGATCTTTGCCAGGTTTTGGGAAGGCGAGGACAATTGCATGATGCCACTTGCTAGGAAATTCTTGTTCCATATAAATTCTGTTGTATAAAAGAAGTATAGATTGTAAAGATTCTTCGCTGAGTTTCTTTATCATTATATAATTAATGCCATCTGGACCTTCTGCACTTTGTTTTGTTTGTGACAGTACCTTATGGAGTTCTGCTATGGTTAGTGGATGGTTATATTGTTCTAAATATTTTGTGGAGAATTTTAAGTTGTATTTTTCTTGATGAATTTTATATTTCTGGAATTCCGGTGAATAGGATGTGGTGGCAGATATTTTGGCGAATGTTTCACCTAAAGCATTTGCTATTTCTTTTGGATCAGCGATGTCTTGTCCTTGCCAGTTGATAATTGGATGTACTAAATTTTGGTATCTATTGTTCATTTTTCTTATTTTATCCCAAACTGTTTTAGTATTTGCAGTTCTATTTATAGTTGAGGCGAAACGTATCCAGGAGGCTTTCTTGCATGCCCGTCTGACATATCTTGCTCTTGCTCTCATTTTTTTGAAATGTATTAGATTGTCTGTGGTAGGATTTTTGCGAAAAATATTCCATGCTCTGTTTCTATCTCGTTTTGCTTGGGTACATTCCTCATTCCACCAAGGCTTTGGGAATAGGGGAAGTTTGGTAGACGTTTTTGGTATTGATTGTTCTGCTGCTTGGCTAATTTGATTCGTTACATATTGTACTGCTTGGTCAATGGTTAGTTGTCGGACTCTCTGTTGTTCTATTACTGCTAAATTTTTGAATTTTTCCCAGTCTGCTTTGTGAAATTTCCATTTGGGTTTTCGTCTGGATTGGCATAGGGTGTCTTTTGTTAAAGTGACAATAATGGGGTAGTGGTCACTGTGTAATGGTTCATCATGAACTGTCCATTCTAAAATAGGGTATAATGCTGGGGAGCATAAAGTAAGGTCTATCGCTGAGCTTGTTCCTGTTGGAAGGTGGAAATACGTGTGTTTTCCACTGTTCAGGAGGATTAGATTTTTGGCATCTATTATTTTTTCTATTTGATGTCCTCTTTTGTTAAAATCAGTATTTCCCCATAAATGGTGATGTCCATTTAGATCCCCCATTATACAGTAGGGAGGGGGTAGTTGATCTATTAGTTCTTCTAAGTCTTCGTAATTTATTTCCTGGTTCGGAGGTAAATATATTGATACTATTGTTATTAAACGACTTGTTGCTATACGGACTGCTACTGCCTCAAGAGTGGTTTGTAGGTGGACTGCTTGGACTGGTATGTGAGAGTTGACAAGGATTGCTACTCCTCCATGGGCTATAGAATTATTTATTCGGTCTCGTCTATGTATACTGTAATTCTTGATTAAGATTGCATCGTCAGGTTTTAGATACGTTTCTTGTAAGCAGAAACATATCGGGTGATATTGAAAAATTAAATCACGAACATCGTCAATATTCTTACGGAAACCTCGGCAATTCCATTGAATAAAAGTACTACTCATTGTTTTGTTTTAGATGAGTTTTCTGGTTGTTTTCTCGTTACTGTTTTAAATTTTTCTGTCCGTGATTTGTCTTTTTTAGGGAAATATGGCTTTCCAGTGTCCATATCTTCCTCGGCAAATATTTCTAGAACGGGTTCTTCTTGTTGTGTTTTTCCTGCTGTGTCCATTTGTTCAGCAGCATGGTGCATTATTATCGAGGTATCTTCTTTGGTTTTTCCCTGCGGTGGTGAAAATACTGTTGGTGGAACTGAGATAGGGGTGTTTGCCGCCTGTTCTCTTTTCTGCTGTTTTGGGGGCATGAGCCATTTGCGTGCCCAGTCTGACAACGATTCATTTGGTGCTATTGTAACGTCGGTTTGTGATCCTGTTGTTTGTTGGTTCTGGGTTATTTGCACTACTTGAGCTATCTGTGCATAGGTAGGTTTCCTTGTGTTGGCTGGTTGTATCGTCTTTCTCGCTTCCTGGTATGTAACTTTGTGTTCTGCTTTGTATCTTTGGATTTTCCTTTCCTGTTTCCATCTTTCGCATTCTCGAGAATAAGCAGTGTGGCTTCCACCACAGTTTGGGCATTTAGGATGCTCGGTTGTGCATTCTTGGTTGGTGTGTTCTCGGGAACCACATTTGGCACATATTGCTGTTCCTCTGCATGTTGTTTGTGAATGTCCGTATTTTTGACATTTAAAGCATCGAATAGGATTTGGTATGTAGGGTCGGATTTGACAAAGCAAGTATCCTGCTTTCACATGCTGTGGTGGATTTGGAGTGTTGAAGGTTAAAATGATATTTCTGGTCTGGATGATTATTCCTTCTTTTTTGACCGTTATTCTTTTAACATGAATGACTCCCTGGGCTTTCATTTCTTGTAATATTTCTTCTTCTGTTATACTGAGGAGATCCCATTCAGAGATTACTCCTTTCGAGGTGTTTAAAGTATTATGGGGTGTAATGGATACTGGGACTCCTCCAAAAGTGGACGTTTTCATTAGTTGCTCTGACTGTCGTATATTGGCTGTCTCAATTAATAGGTCGCCTGATTTTAATCTTTTTACTGCTTTTGGAGTTCCAGCTATGCTTTCCAGACATTTTTGTATCAGGAAAGGGGATAATTTTCCAGTGGACTGTTCGCCCGTAGAATGAATGATGAGATATTTTGGAGCGGGTATCTCATATATATCGGTTTTTTGCCTTTTGGCCATGTTTGTACAAATTTCTTCATGTTCTTGAGTTGACTGGGCCATGTTAGATGATTTTGTGATTTTGTTGTCAGAATCCATGCTGTTTGCTCCTTTTCGCCCTGGGAGTGAGAGCTTTTCCTCCCAGGTTTCCAGCCCCGCCGCGTGGAGGCAGGAGCGGTGCCACCTAGTGACCAAGCGGAAAAAAAAAAATTAGGTTAGTAGGTGATTAATATAAAGAAAGGCGACTTTCCTTTCTGTATTAGTAAGTTTTAATGTGCTAAATGTTATTAATATATACAGTAGGAGTTTAAGGAGATTGCAAAAACTCACACAAAAAATAAGCTCTTTATAATAACTGGCACGCTAGAAAATTCGCTGAAAGGTCGCTCGAATCACTACGCTTGGCACTCGGGGCCATTTGTCAAAAGTCTTGGCAACACTCGCAAGATACAGACCACGGTGATGGTAAAACATAGAATATTTTACAGGCTTATCTGCTAGACCTCACAGCCACCAGATGAACCTGTAAAATGCTATTTCCAAAGTTGGACTTCTTAGTAACCATGGTGACAGTATTTGTCAAGCCATGATTATAACTCTCTCTTAACAGAATTCCACTCAACTTGGATTCATTGCAAAAATGTCATGAGAGGTTAAATGAAAACATTTTTCGCAGTGAAAAGAATATTATTACATATAAATAAATTGACACCAACCTGGATCAGTTGCAGAAATCAGGGCACCAAAATAAACACAACTATTGAAAGTGAAAATCTCTCTCAGATGTGGCATCAGTTGAAGAAAGGCATAAATAACTCCACTGTGTGAGGGAAGAAATAATTCATTTTATTAGTAATTAAAATTAATATTGATTCAAATAAAAAGATTCATTTCTCTTTATTAAGAACATTCTTTTAATAACTTCATAATTCCCAAACTTGTTTTGCATAAAACTCCTGTGAAGTTTCATACAGATCACTATAAATAAGCATACTCATTCATACATATTAGCATTAGTAGAAGCATATGATGCAAGAAAGCAAGCTTACACACACACACACACACACACACACACACACACACACACACACACACACACACACACACACACACACACACACACACACCCTATTTTTGTCACTACCACTACTTTTTTTCGCCTTTTACCGTTTTACTTTACGTTCTATCTCATTTTGTTCTACTCTCACTTTACTTCTAGGATTTTGCTACTGTGCCGGCACTGGGACTTTGCACATTACTTGAGACTGTACCTAATCTCACTTAACTTGCTACCTCATTGCCTATCCGATAAATTTATTTTTCTATCATATCTAGAACATATCAACACAGACCGATGTAATGCATAATCTCTCACTTAGATGGCATTAATCGGTGCTGATCTCTATATTAAAATTTAGAAATAATATTTACAAATAAATTCTTCGCCTAATACAGATATATATATAAAACCCTTCCATTTCACCCATCCATTTGTTCCAAATGTTTGTCTAGTTCTGCTTTTAATTTATTTAAGCTGTCAACGTCTACAACAAATGGAAGCTTGTTCCAGCAATCAACCACCTGCTGGCTAAAGGTTAATTTTGGCACATCTATTCTACAACTGTATTTCCTCAATTTACACTTATGTCCCTTCAGGCGATTAATCTGTGCAAGAGGGATAATCCCATCATCATCAAGCGTGCTCAAATCATTCAAGGCCTTATATACCTCAATCATATCACCTCGCAGGTGCCTAATCTCCAGACACTAATTTACAGAACTTGAGCCTTTCCTCGAAAGAGCAACGCTTTGTTACATTCACTAATCTTGTTGACCTCTGCACTTGTTCCAGCAGCTCTACATCCTTCCTAAAATGAGGCCTCCAGACCTGTATACAGTACACAAGGTGCGACCTGCGCATTGCCTTATACAAGGGAATAATCACCTCCTTATCCCTGCTAGAAAAATTCCTGTATATCATTGACAAGGCCCCATGAACTAGTCTTGCTCTGTTCAGAAAACTTCATATATGACTACACAACTACCCCCAGTTCCCTTTCACTCTCCACCACCCTGAGTGTCATACCACACAGTTGATATGTTACTCTGAGGTTACTGCTACCCATATAAAACAACAGACCTGGTCATAATTCTCTCAGTCTTATAAATGAGTCACCTATCATTGAAATATCAATGCTGCTTGGAATGGCTTAAATCTATTTAGAAGCACACTCAAAAGAGACCAATATCTGACAACTGTAAGAATGCTTAACCCTATACACACAGATAGCTTTGCATTAGAACCCTACCTAGTGCTTCACAGCAGAGTCCAGGAGGTGCTGAATGGTGTTCATAGTTTTAGCAATCTATGCCAACCCAGTGCATCCCACTACCGGGTATTCAATGGTATCAGATCCAACCAAACGACCCATTCCAAGAACCTGACACTTGTTCAAGTGGGCCGAGATCAGGAAAGTATGGCAAATATGAGAGGGCAGAGAACCTCATGGAATGCTCTTGAATGACATTCCAGAGTACTATACTGCCCACACCATCTTGTGCAATCCCCTTCGTGCAGTGGGTTCTCACAGGCTTTGCTCCTGCACCCTCTGGCTGTTATAAATTTGTACTGGTGTCTAATACACTGCGGCATGACTGTTCAGATGGGCAAGCATGCTGGAGTTTATTATTTTACCTTCAGTCAAACATGTGGCTGGCCAGTATAGGAACACTAGACAAAGGTTGTTGCATCTGAGATACTTGTCCCTGATAACTGGGCCCCAATGATCATCCTCTGATTGAAACTCAAGTTAAGTCATCTCTGGCCTATTCTTTGCACGGAACACCTATCTGCTAAATGCTGTAGTGCCAGACTCTTACCTTGTATAGACACAGTGCACTATGTGGTGGTGCTGGTGGTAGATGTGCATGACTGTATGTCTTCTGTCTTAGTTGCATATTCTGCATCAAACTCGATTAACAATTCCAGCATGATTAATGTAAGAAAACTGATAAAACATATTTCAAAATTAATATAAATATATGGTTATATAAGAAAGTACAAAACTGATAGCTTTAGCAAAGGCACAATGATGCAAGAAAGCAAGCTTATATCGCATCAGCGAAAAAAAAAAAAAAAAAAAAAAAAATTCTGATTTCACCCATCCACTTGCTCCAAATGTTTGTCTAGTTATGCCTCGAACCTATTTAAGCTATCAACTTCTACCATGACAGATGGCAGTTTGTTCCAGCAATCAACCACCCGCTGGCTAAAGGCAAACTTCCACACATATATTCTACAACTGTCTTTCCTCAATTTGAATTTATGCCTTCTCAGACTATTATTCTGAGCAAGAGGAAGAATCACATCAGCATTGAGCATGCTCAAACCATTCAAGGCTTTATACACCTCAATCAGATCACCTCACCAGTGCCTAGTCCCCAGGCACTGTAATTTGCAAAACTTAAGCCTTTCTTCGTAAGAGCAACCCTTTGTTCCATTCACTAATCTTGTTGCCCTTCTCTGTACTCATTCCAGCAGTTCTACATCCTTAAAATGAGGCTTCCAGACCTGTATTCAGTACTCAAGTTGTGGCCTGACCATTGCCTTATACATGGGGACAATCGCTTCCTTATCCCTGCTAGCAAAATTCCTGTATATCATTGACAAGACACCATGAGCTACTCTTGCAGACTGTCTGCACTGCTCAGAAAACTTCATATCTGCCTGCACTGCTCAGAAAACTTCATATCTGCCTGCACAATTACCCCCAGGTCCTTTTCATTCTCTACTACTGTCAGTGTAGTACTACACAATTCATACATTACTCTGGGGTTACTGCTTCCCATATGCAGTATTTTACATTTGTCAATTTTAAACTTCATTTGCCACCTCTCAGCCCATCTGCTCAACTTTTCTAGATCCTGTTGCAGCAATGTACTGTCATTAGTGTCATTAACAACGTTACCAACCTTCGTATTGCCTGCAAACTTGGACATTAAGCCTGATATACCATCATCAATAGAGGGGAACAGGTATCCTGTGTGGGGTATCCTGGTATCCTGGGAAGGAATCCTGGGACTTAGAGGGGAACAGGTATCCTGTGTGTTATCAGACACTCAGCCTAAAACACTGATGGATCCAATATCTCTCTATTACAGAAGATTTAGGAGAAGTCCGGTTGGCCTGCCTCCCTAAAATCCACTCATGCACACCTTCTCGATGGTAAGCCCTGTTAAGTCACCTAGGTGGCAACGAACGTGCAGAGTGGTTCTCTTCAAGACGCCTGGTCAGCGTGAAGAGGAAAAGACCAAACCCTCCAGCAATGAGAACACAACAATACAAATGGCCCTCAGTCCCCAGCAGCTTTCACTCTCCCTCTTACGGCAGCGAGAGGATCAGAGTGGAAGCAGAGGGTGCTAAGAATCTCTGGGTACGACCAGGCTGCCATGCACGGAAACTGAACTTGGCCTGTTATAACGTACGATCACTCATCGGTGAAGATAGGATATTAGAGCTGGAAAAGGAATTAGAAAATGTGAATTGGAATATCATCGGTTTGGCTGAAACAAGAAGAAGAAATGAATCACTTATAAGTTTATCAAGTGGAAATCTGCTGTACACCAATGGAAACAGTGAAAGGAGTGAAGGTGGAGTTGGGTTTCTGGTCCATAAAGATTTTAAAAACAACATTTTGGAATTCAAAAGTACATCACCAAGGGCGTCAAGACTAATACTCAAGATTTCTAAGAGGTACAAGCTAAAGATTGTAATGATTTATGCACCAACATCGAGCCACGATGATGAAGAGGTTGAAGACATGTACACTGAAATCGAGAGTCTTCTAGATGAGCAGAAAACCCACTACACTATTATTATTATGGGGACTTCAATGCTAAGGTTGGAAAAAGGCAAAACAGCGCAGAAAGAGGAACTATAGGAAATTTTGGAATTGGTGAAAGAAATAAAAGAGGTGAAAGACTTGTGGAATTTGCAGAATCTCAAGGAATGTCAGTGATGAACACTTTTTTCAAGAAAAGGGTGAACAGAAAGTGGACATGGAAGAGTCCAAATGGATTAACAACTAATGAAATCGACTTCATCCTCACTAACAGAAGATATATTGTGAATGATGTTACCGTCCTGAATAAGGTAAATGTTGGAAGTGATCACAGAATGGTAAGATGTACACTTCATATAGATGTAGGAAAGGAAAAAACTGACTCGAGTAAATAATACAAAGGTCTTTAAAATAACAGAGGAGGAGAAAAAGCAGTATGTACTGGAACTTAAGAACAAGTTTGAGCTTCTGCAGACTGCTCAAGACCAAGATATCGACGAGGAATATTACAACTTTCTGAAAGTGATAAAGCCCAAGAAACCTATAGGGAAACAGAAATCCAAAGAAGAAAAAATTAGTCAAGAAACACTTGTCATGATGATCCAAAGACGACAAATGAAGAGCAAGAAAAACACTGCCAGGGAGAAAATTGAGTATACTGAGTTATGCAAAGCCATTAGAAAGAGACTCAGAGAGGACATAAGAAGATTTAACACAAGAAAAGTAGAACAAGCATTAAGGGAAAACAAAGGATTTAAATCAGCAGCCATGAGCAGCAATACAGAAAGAAAAATGATACTGAAACTGAAGAATAGCAATGGTGTACTTATAAACAGCAGAGAAGGCATAATTCAAATAGCAGAAGACTACTATAGAGAATTATACAAAGAGCGAGGGAATGATACCAGCAGTGGGGAAGATGGATTGCAAAGTAGCAACACATACGACATACCCGATATTCTTCCTGATGAGGTAGAACATGCATTGAAGAAAATGAAGAATCGGAAAGCCCCGGGGGAAGATGAAGTTACTGTAGAGTTGTTAAAATTGGGAGGAAGAAACATAACACAAAAACTGGCAAGGCTCTTCACAAAGTGCATTAGAAAAGGTGTGATGCCTAAGCAGTGGAATAATGCAATCATAGTTTTGCTGCATAAGAAAGGAGATAAATCAGAAATTATAGACCAATTAGCTTGTTATCCCATATCTACAAGTTGTTCACAAGGGTCATTACTAACAGATTAGAAAGAATACTTGATGAGAATCAACCGAAAGAGCAAGCTGGCTTTAGGACAGGATTCTCAACTATGGATCACCTTCACGTAATATCACAGCTAATGGAGAAAGCAAATGAATATAAAACACCATTATGCCTGGCATTTGTGGATTATGAAAAGGCATTTGACTCCATACAGCATAAGGCAATGTTTCGGGCACTGGAAAGACAAGGCATAGATACTCCATATATTATGATTTTGAAGAAAATATATGAGAGTGCTACATCGTTTATTAGACTAGACAAAGACAGTAGCAAATTTAAAATCGAGAAAGGAGTTCGACAAGGAGACACAATATCTCCGAAGCTGTTTACTGCTGCCCTTGAGGAAGCTTTCAGAAGATTAGACTGGTCGCAGAAAGGAGTCAATGTGAACGGAGAGTACCTAAACCATTTACGATTTGCAGATGACATTGTGGTCAGAAGCCACGATCCCAAAGAATTAGAATAAAATCTTAATCAGTTATGCACAGTTAGTAAGGATTTTGGACTAAAGATGAATATGGCTAAAACAAGACTAATGATGAACAAGTATGCCACGGAAAGGGAAATAATGATTGAAGGAGCAGTAATTGAAAAGGTGGAGTCATATACTTATCTGGGACAAGTTATTAGCTGTAATAATGATAAATGGCTGGAAGTCAAGAGAAGAATAAATTTTGGATGGATAGCATTCAGGAAATATAGTCACATACTGAAGAGCAATATCCCAGTTTGTCTGAAACGTAAAATAATGAATCAATGTATACTCCCCACCATGACTTATGGAAGTGAAACTTGGGCACTCACCAAAAGAATGGAAGAGAAGCTAAGAACTACACAGCAAAGAATGGAATGAATTATATTGGGAATTAGAATGTTAGATAAGAAGAGAAACACATGGATTAGGCAGCAAACTCAAGTAAAGGACATTCTTATCAAAACTAAAGAACTAAAATGGTCTTGGGCAGGACACATAGCTCGAAGACATGATGACAGATGGACTAAGAAAATAACAGAATGGTACCCAAGAGGAGCTAGAAGAAAACCTGGAAGACAAAGGGGGAGATGGATAGATGAAATTCATGAGTTTTTGAGTAGTAAATGGATGGCCAGTGCTCAAAACAGAAGGAACTGGAAAGTTGCTGGAGAGGCCTTCATCCTGCAGTGGATTGAAAATAGCTGATGATGATGATGATGACCATCATCAATATCATTAATAAATACAGAAAACAACAATGAACCCAACACTGAACCATGGGGGGACCCCACTAATAACATTGTGGAGAGCAGTGGCGATTGCTTACTACTTTCTGTCTTCTCCCACTCAATCATCTCTTTATCCATAGCAGCAATTTGCCTCCAATGCCATATTGCTCCTATTTGTACAGCAGTCTTCCATGTGCAACACTATGAAAAGCCTTTCTAAGATCTAAATCTTCTTCTTCTGGCATTATAACTATTATACTCATCACGTCGCCTCCGTAGCCAGTTGGGCAGGAGCAGCAGTGTGTAGCACACGCTTCTTGATTAGACCGGGATTCAAGCCCGTGACCACGAAATACGGAGGATGCGGAAAGGTCAGGGAATGACCACAGCATATCCCCAAAGCAATATTGCCTCAAGTTTCTAATGCTCCTAAAAACCAAATAACAAACAAACAACAAATATACTCACAGTCATTTGGTATGTTTTTGTCTTCCAAATGCATATGTCAAAGACTGACAGCTCACAGAAGAAAAAGAAATAATACAGGATATATCCAGTAATTAGAATTTTAATGGCAAAGAATGAAGCTTTCAGGGCAAATGGACCCCTTCCTCAGCAAACATATACAGATTATAACAGAATATGGATGTTATAGATAAAATTTCAATAGATATAAGAGCTGTGCATGGTATGGTGCATACGTGGCTGCGAGATTGACATTCATCTACTAGACTCCCGGAATATCGCATAAAATGTGTACAATTACCTGGTACGAGCTTGCGTTCTCTGGTTTCTAACATGAAAACTTCAATCACCCCTCTTTTGCGTAGCAGAGTGGTATACTACGTAACTTGCAAAGATTGTGGCAGTTGCTATATAGGGGAGAGCTTGAGACGCCTTCAAGACTGCCTTGCAGAGCATGACAGATCAATTCGCCTTGGTGACACTGACCACTCCACAATTGCGGAACATTTTTGGTCGACCCACCATGACCTTAACCCAAAAGATGATTATGAAGTGATCGACCAATCCCGACACTTTCGCCACCGCCTTTGGCTGGAATCACTGAACATATCATACAATTCAAAAACCTTGCAAGGACATGAGGCTACACCCTATCTTGGAATCAACAGTCTTGAAGCCTGATGTTTGTATGGGACGTGTATGGGTTTGCTGGCAGCAAACCCATACAAGTCCGTGTACCAACAACGAACACCAGTCTAGTAGATGAATGTCAATCGTGCAGCCAGGTATGCACAGCTCTTATATCTATTGAAATTTTATCTATAACATCCATATTCTGTTATAATCTGTATACATTTGCTGAGGAAGGGGTCCATTTGCCCCAAAAGCTTCATTCTTTGTCATTAAAATTCCATTTACTGGATATATACTGTATTTAAGTCATGGAATCCAGTACCACAGGCCCATTTGCATTTTCCAGCTCACATGTATTAGTGTACTATTTTTTAATTTGTGCACTCAACAAAAAACATACTTCTTTTCCCCTACCTTCTTTCCTTTCTGTGCACACTGAAAACAACATATTGAAGACAATCAATACTTGGAAATTAATCAAATTTAATATACCTGCCATTAGTACACAAGAAAATATTCATCTCTTTAAAATTGGACTAAAATTAAAACACTAACTCCATGTTTTAAAAGTAACAATTTATTAACTCTGCAATTTTGAGAAATCCTACATCCAAAACATTATATATAATAAACTACAGGAATTCCTTCCCAGCTACAAGTTTGAGATAGGATTGTTTTATATTTGTATACCAAAATTTTTCAATCCACTTTGTTTCTTAAGCATACATGGTTCAGTCTAGTGTTCTTAAACAAAATAACCTGACAGTTATTATTCCCACCTACTCTTGTAGATCATAAAGTCAAATTCTTGGGGAGGGGGGCTTTCCTGGTATGCATATTTTTAGAGGCCATAAAAATGGTCTCAAACGAACACTAACTGCATTGTTTCTGGGTCTCCCACGACCTTGGAGACTGCGCAGCAACTGCACCCTTAGTACATCCATCTTGCTAGAGCATGGTACGAGTGGAGAGAATCTGTTAGCGTTCTACCATCTCAAGTACATATTGAGAGGATAGAGCATATATTTGCTCATGTCTTTAAATGTTCAATATGTGCTGAAGGTGAATGTGTGTGCGTAAATAAGGTTTTTCTTAAAAATTTATCATTGTTTTTACGTTGCATAAGTGGAAAATGAAATTTACTGATTTTTTTTTTTTTTTTTTTTTTTTAAATTATTATTTCCCCAATCCCCTATTTTCTATTGGATCTTAGTCTTGCCATCTGCCGTCCAGCCGACCGGGTAAAGTGCCTGCCTGGCAACCCAAAGGTCTCGGGTTCGAATCCCGCCTCGGGCTTGGATCAAAGTACTACAAAAACCTTGGGTGGTGCATTATGGCCACAGAAGCCGATGCGCCAATAACTACAAAAAAAAAAAAAAAAATCTGCCGTCCTTTTTAATAATGTATCCCTCACAGCTGACAAGGAATTGATTGTTGATTGCTGGAATAGACTTCCATCTCTTGTTGTAGAAGTTGATAGCTTAAATAAATTTAAGGCTGAGCTAGACAGGCATTTGGAGTGAATGAATGCGTGAAATGGGAGGGTTTTTTTTTGGTTTTTTTTTGGCTGATGCTGCATAAGCTTGCTTTCTTGCATCTTATGTCTCAACTAATTCTAATTACTGTAGTTGCTTATTTAATATACTGAATGTTCTGGACGTAGATTTCTCAACATTAAAGAGTCAAAAACAAATTATTGCTTTTGAAACACAGAGTTAGTGCTTTAATTTTAAATGTTAATTTCTATGTTGTGCTTTCAATCAACACACTGTTCATCTCTTTGTAACCCTAACACAGAAAAGGAAAATGTGTTCAAATATGGAGATCTCATCTGAAAAAAGACTGAGCTTCTTGAGTCCAAAGACAGGCAAATTACATGGTGAGATCAGCAAAAGAGTGCCCATATGAGGAAAGACTCGGTATATGTGGGCTACAGAGCTTGGCAACTAGGCACCTCAGAGGTGACCTGATTGAGGTTTATAAGGCTCTGAGAGGAGCTAGTAAAATGAACAAAGGTGGAATTGTCAATATTATAGAGAATTCCAGAAATCAAAGACAAATTCAAATTACAGGGAAAAGAGATTTAAACTAGATTGTAGGAAGTTTTCTTTTAGCCAGTGAGTCACTGATTACTGAAAAGGTTGCTTTCACAGGTAAACTGGATAGTTACCTATGTGAGGAGGAAAGCATATAATTTGTATTTTGCATTCTACTCTTTTTTTTTTTTTTTAACCCCAGCCAGTGCATCAAAAGCACTGTGGCTTCCTTGCACTATATGACTATTACTGTAACTGCCTGCAACAGTCTTTCTCAATAAATTTTCAGGTGGAACTGAAATCAGTTTCACATTCAGTGGATAACTGTCCATTTCCCAATTACAAATGACTTGGACGACTCACCTCAAATTTTATTATACTGTATATTAATATTTTTAATATAATTACTAATTAATGAATTATTTTGTGATGATTTTATTGCTGTCATTACTGTTCTCATCCAAAGAATTAAAATTACATAAATGATACAATTAAACCAAATTCAATATCTTCAATATCTAGTGATACTATCCACAATGACAAAACCAATATAATCAAAAAAAAAAATAAATAAATAAAGAATAGTGTTAACTTCAACTGAATACAGAGCAGTTAAATCACTTTCTGATATTAAAATAAATGCTGGGCCCGTTGTTGTTTTATGTATTTATTAATGATAATCGATGTTTGCAGATGATACAAAGGTTGGCAGGGTTGTTAATGATAGTAAAGGCAGTGTAGCTGCAACAGTATCTAGAAAAGTTAGGCAGATGGGCTGAGAAATGGCAACTGAAGTTTAATATTGACAAATCCAAAGTACTGCATATGGGTAGCAGTAACCCAAGGGAAATATACCAACTGTGTGCTACTACACTCAGGGAGGTGAGAATGAAAAAGACCTGGGGATAATTGTGCAGTTGGATATGAAGTTCTCTGAGCAGTGCAGACCGGCTGCCAGAGCAGGCCATGGAAGTGATTATACCTTTGTATAAAGCAATACACCTTATCTACTGCATACAGGTCTGGAGGCCTCATTTTAGGAAGGATGTAGAGGTGCTAGAACAAGTACAGAGAAGGGCAACAAGATTGGCCAGAGGAACAAGGGATTCTTTTCTAAGTGGGGGGTTAAATTCTGTCAGTTGCAGCATCTGGAGACTAGGCACCTGCGAAGTGATTTTTTTTTTTTTTTTTTTTTGTTAGTTGTTGGCACATCAGCACTGTGGCCATATTGCACCTCCCAAGGTTTTTGCATTTTCTACTCTGATCCAAGCCTGAGGCGGGATTCGAACCCACGACCATTGGGTTACCAGGCAGGCACTTTATCCACCCGGCTAGCCCGGTCAGCCTTGCGAGGTGATCTGACTGAAGTGTACAAGGCCTTAAATGGTTTGAGCAGGCTCAATGCTGATGGGATATTTCCACTTGCTGGGATTAAGAACTCGAGGGGGAATAGATTCAAATTGAGGAAAGACAGTTGTAGAATAGATGTGCAGAAGTTTGCCTTTAGCCAGCGGGTAGTTGATTGCTGGAACAGACTTCCATCTGTTGTTGTGGAAGTTGATTGTTTAAATAAATTTAAGGCTGAACTAGACAAACATACCAGATGGGTGAAATGGGAAGGATTTTTTTTTTTTCCTTTTGGCTGATGCTCTATAAGCTTGCTTTCTTGTATCATACGCCTCAACTAATGCTAATATGAGCAGTTAATTAGAAAATTCCTTTCCTCAACAAACTGATCAAACCCCAATTCAGACAATTAGCATCTCACTAACTGTTTGAACTGGGGTTGTGTAGGAAGCACATGTTAAAAAGCACAGCTAACTTTTATAGTTTTTCATTTGAATATACTTAGTCATTATAAAAGAAACTTACCCAACCACAAAGCAAGATATTGTTGTTCCAAGAAAAGCATATGCCATAATTGTTCCCAAATTTCGAAAGAAAAATTTCTAAAAATCACAAAAGAATTATTTATATTAACTGGAATAACACACCTATATTGAGCATTAATATATACTTTAAATGAAAATTAAAGACATGAAATAGAAATAAGATATATATATATTTTAATTTAATGCTATTATCTTTGATCCAGAAGATTGCTAACATTCAGCTCTTGTTGAAAGAAGAATAAATGTATACCAATATAAGTTTTATAGCATAAAAAATTCATTAATTTTTACTAAACTTAAAAAATATATATAAATCTTTTCCCATTTTCTTGTTAAATACTGTGAGATAATTTTACCTAATACCAGGTAAAAAACAGAATGCTTTACAATAATCACAATAATACTACAGCTGCTCATTTTCCTTTTTTCTTAATCTAAGAATCCCCCCCCCATAGGAGGATGTTAATTCTCAAAAGGTACTGATGGTCTTTTTTTTTAAATGCATTTCTATTAGATTCTCTCTGGGAAGGACCTTTGTTCTGTCTCTTTTTGACCAACACAGTAATTGATAAATTCTACTTTCAGTTATAAGATACTTTATACTATCTGAGATTCTAATTAACACAGAAAAATCTGCTCATTTTTCTCCAAGAAGAGAATTCTCTTTAAGTTCTCTCCTTTAATCCACAAACTACATGCTACTTTCCCCCATGAAAATTTCACAGTGAATTTCAATCATAAATTGCTATTTCATATCCATGCATATAAGTGCAATATCTTAAAAAAATTATGGCTCCTCAGATAAAATGAGTTGTGTTTCTCTAATTTCTTTACTGTTATTAGATGCATCAAATCTCACCCGCTCTCTTCCTCACGTATGAGTACAAAATTTGGTGTGCTATTTCTCCTCCCTACCTTAAACAACTGGATATGTCACTCTATGCTCATAGGGTTTTGTCAATGATATACAGAAACTTTGCTAGCAGGGATAAGGAGGTGATTATCCCTTTGTATAAGGCCATGATTAGGTCACATCTTGAGTACTGGGGGTTCAAAAGGTGACACAAGTAACTATAGACCTGTTGGCTTGACTTATGTTCTGGGAAAAGTGGTGGAGTCACTTGTTATGAGGGCATTGCAGGATCTACAGTGATAGGACACAGCATGGGTTTGTTAAAGGGAGGTCTTCTCTGACCAATTTGATTGGATACTATGATGTGGTCACAAAGGAACTGAATGCCAAAAATAATTTTGATATCATATACTTGGATTTCAGGAAAGCTTTTGATACTGTTGCACAAGGAAGACTGCTGTATAAATTGGAGAGATATGGCATTAGGTGTAAGTTGCTACAATGGATAAAGGGATGGTAGAGTGGGAGGCGACAGAGAGTAGTAATCAATGGGCACTGCTCTTCGTGGACAAATGTTATTAGTGGAGTTCCCCAGGGTTCGGTGTTGGGCCCACTGTTTTTTTGTATATTTATCAATGATCTTGATGAAGGTATATTAGGCTTAATGTCCAAGTTTGCAGATGATACAAAGGTTGGCAGGGTGTTAACGACAGTATGCTACTCCAACTGGATCTAGATAAGTTGGGCAAATGGGCTGAGAGGTGGCAACTGGGGTTTAACATTGACAAATACAAAGTACTGCATATGGGTAGCAATAACTGAAGAGAAACGTACCAACTGTGTGGTACTACACTCAGGGAAGTGGAAAGTGAAAAAGAACTGGGGGTAACTGCGCAGTCGAATATGAAGTTTGCTGAGCAGTGCAGACAGGTTGCCAGGGCAGGTCATGGAGTCTTGTCAATGATATATAGGAATTTTGCTAGCAGGGACAGGGAGGTGATTATCCCATTATACAAGGCAATGGTCAGGCCACACTTGGAGTGCTGTGTACAGGTCTAGAGGCCTCATTTTGGGAAGGAATGAGTACAGGAAGGAGCAACGGGATTGGTGAGAGGAACAAAGGGGTGCTCTTCCCGAGAAAGGCTTGAGTTCTGCAGGTTGCAGTGTCTGGAGAGTAGGCACCTGCAAGGTGATCGGATTGGGGTGTATAAGGCCCTGAATGGTTTGGGCAAGCTGAATGCTGATGGGATTCTTCCTCTTGCTCAGATTGGGAACCTGAGGGGGCAAGCCATTTCAAATTGAGGCAAGCCAGTTGTAGAATAGATGTGTGGAGGTTCATCTTTGGCCAGCAGGTGGTTGATTGGTGGAACAGACTTCTATCTTTTGTTGTGGAAATTGATAGCCTAAATAAATTTAAGGCTGAGCTGGATGCGCATTTGTAACAAATGGAGGGGTGAAATGGGAGGGTTTTTTTTGGCTGAGTTTGCATAAGCTTGCTTTCTTGCATCATATGCCTCTACTAATACTGTAAACAGGTCTGAAAATTGCAGTATCCCGAGACTAGGCACCTGCAGAGAGAGAGAGAGAGATCTGATTGAGGTTGCAGTTGAATATTAATGGCATTCTTTCACCTTGCTGTGTATGTGTGTGTGTGTGTGAGAGAGAGAGATCGCGTCATTTGCCCATTCCCGACAATAGTTTCTTCACACCTTGTTTTTCCGGTACTAATCTATAGCAACTCAACTTGTCTGTATAGCTTCAAACTCTGTCTGTATAGTTGCTCATAATACACTTTACAGATTTGGCACATAAACTGATTCCTCTCATATTTTTCCAGTGTTTATGTGACACTAGACTGATTTAATATTACACTGGCAACCTGTGTCCTCTAGCTGTAATGCTTTAGAAACAGTGTGCTTCTCAACAAAAAGCATACCCCACCATGTATGTCCTTTCTATACACAATTAGTTATTTGTGGTGGCAAATGATGCAAGGAAACAACCATATACAGCATCAGCAAAAGAAAAAAAAAAAAACTATGCATAAATTTATTCAAACTATTCACTTTTGCAACACCAGAAGGTAGTTTGTTCTCACAATCAATAACTCTCCAACTGAAGCAAATTTTTGCACATCTATCGTGCAGCCATCCTTTTCCAAATTAAGTTTGTCTCCTTACGTGTTCAAGAAAGAATAAACATTATTTTATAATGGTAATTATACTAACAGGAATGTAATGTAAGTAATCAGAATATAGTAATTATATTACCTTATTCAAACTGCATCTCCAATATCAGAGTGACACCATTGTTCTGTTATATGTACAACATCATCATCATTTGATGACTTAATGAATATTCTTACACAGCCCTTATGCTATTCCCATATGGATCCATCAAGCCTTGTGATGCCTGTTCTGCTTTTTCGGGCTACTGCATATCACAATAGAAGCAATGCAAAAATCAATTCTGCCTCTGCTTATAATTTTTATTAAAGTATTAGTCAGTATAACCCTACGCAATTAGTTTTCTCATCCACCTAACACTGCCTTAATAGGTTAGTCAGCAAATATTATTGCACCTCTTCCATTCACGCATATCCCATCTCTTTAAAAACAACCCTTTCTGTTGACAAACAGTGGCTATGCTGAGAAAAAGTTTATCCCACGAGCCTTGTAGTCTCACTAGGGCCAAACCATTTGACAAGTAGTTCACCATAAACACACTCTTATGACGTCCAGGCAAAATTCCAGACAATTTCAAATTCAGCCCAAACTCATGGCTTTTTCTCAACACTGCCTTATACTTGTTAAGTAAGGCCTAAGACTGTCTGTGCTTAGCATCATTAGCACCAAGATGTCAACAACATCACCTTTCGTGATAACTGTTCTACAATATCGCTAACTTTGGACCTTGGTAGACACCCTGGCAAAAAAAAAAAAAAAAAAAGATTTTGGAAAAGTGACCATCTAATTTAGCTTTGAACTAATCAAAACTTTAAGCCTCAGCTACCTTTGCAAGTAGCTTATTCCAATGATCTACAACATACTGGTAAACTTAAAGGTAAACTTCATGAGATCCAGATTTCTGCTACTCTCTAACATTTAAAATTTGGCCCCTAGTTCTAGATTCTTCTCCTATCAGTGAGAATATACATCTCTCATTTATTTTACTGATATCCGTCATAGCCATTATGCGTCAATCAGGTCTTCTCAAGATGTCTAGTTGCTAAGCTTTAAGACAGATAGTAGTTATCATTGGGCACTACTCTTACTTGGACTAATGTTATTAGTTGAGTGCCTCAGGATCTGTGCTGGGATTACTGTTGTTTTCAATATTTATTAATTGTATCGATGAAGATATATCAAGTTTAATGTCTAAGTTTACAGGTGATGCAAAGACCAGCAGGGTTAATGACAGTAATCAGTATATACTATTGCAAAAATATCTGAAAAAATTAGGCAGATGTGCTGAGAAGTGATAACTGAACTTTAACATTGGAAAATGCAAAGCACTGCATAAGGGTAGCAGTAATCCCAGAATAACAAACTACATGGTAGAACACTGGAGGTAGCGGAGAACAAAAGTGACTTGGTGGTAATTATTCGGCCAGATATGCAATTCTTTCAGCAATGTAGACAGACTGTCAGGACAGCTCATAGTGTTTTCTCAAATGTAAGGAATTATGCTAGCAGAGATAAGGAGGTGATTATCCTGTTACATAAGGCAATAGTTATGATAGACAATAGCTTGAGGAAGAATGTTGATTTGCCAGAACAGATGCACTCTCTTCAGTATTTTTATATACTCATGCAACATGCACTATGACTGATGGCTTTTGAGGTTATGATGGACATCATGGCAAGATCCAAACTTCCTTACATTTCGAGGGTACAGCTCTAAAATGGTGTTCACAGGTTGGCCACTAGTTAGTACACCAGACCAAACCTATTGGTCGCTCTTTAAGAGGCTTCTGGATCAGCTAGTGTATAATCTTTCTACCTCTACTCTGCCAGATAGTGACTGGAGGGAGCCCAAGTAGTGTGTATACGGGTGGGGGGGGGCATTGTCAAGGACACGTTATGTCAAGGATCTAGGTACAGTAATACCCCGAAGTTACGCGATAGGTGGGTCCGACGAAAATCGCGTAAGTCGAATTCGCGTAAGTCGGGGTACAACTTTGCATATAAATACATACAAATTTTGCTTAATTGGGACCAAGGACTAACAAAAACACTAGTTTAGAAGAAAAATATTAATAAAATTGCAGTTCTTTATACATATTAATACAAAATATGTATTAAAAAAACAAATGACTTACGTAAAAAAGTTATTTCGATGTCGATGGCTTCATAAAATCTAACAAATTCGTCTGACGACACAGCGCGTTCTTTTTTTCACGCAGAATTTCTTCGTAGCAAGCTAATAATTTTTTTTATTCCTTGCTTTGTAGCTATAACGCGTTCTTCGTTGGAGTCTATGTTTTCTAAAATTTTTAAGCCCTTTACAATTGAGCCCTTTTCAATTTTCAACCTGTCAAGTTTGCAATTGTCATGTGCTTTTCGCCGTTGCTTCATTTAGGCCTGTAGCACGTGCAATATCACATGGTCTTTCATTTCGCTCAAAGCGTTTCACAATTTCATATTTTTTCTCTATCGACAGAGGTGGACTGGCCATAAGCCTTACCGGGGAAACCCCGGTGGGCCAGTGTGATTTTGGCCATAAACCATAGTATGAGGCCACTATAAATTTTCCCGGGTAAGAATTTTTGACCCAGTCCGCCTCTGTTTATGGATAATTGCTTTTCTTTTTCTCTCTGAATCTGCAGTGTCTTCACCAGGACGCTTCCTTTTCACACCTTTTAATTAAGTATTTTACACATAAACAAAGCTGCGCGCATGTAGCAACTGAATAAACAACACCATAAAGGCAGAGATACACTATTAACACCTCACATTTCTAGGGGTTACTACCATAAAACAATAAAAATCCAGTTGCGTTTCTGCTAGTGAAATCTGTTATAAACTGGTAGTAAACTCTATCTAATTGCATTTGTGATTATACCGATAGCTGGAATTGTGTTGGTTTTTACGTTATTATGGTGAAATGTTTCCCCTTCACTGATATAAAAAACATAAAAGCAACAAAGTTGAATTTTGTTCATCTTTCGCTCTCATTCTCCGCCGTCGCACCGTATATCGATAACATATGAAAAACGACTTTGAAGATAGTGGGCGGCAGCGTTGCCAAACGAAAAAAATCAAGAACCGCGTAACTCCGAGTTCGCGTAAGTCGGGGTAGCGTAAGTCGGGGTATTACTGTATATTCTTACCATGTATATACCATATTGAAAAATTTCATTACTTCATATAGCATGTCTCCCCCACTTTTCTTACTATTGAATACATCACGAATTGTCAAACTAATACAGTAAGCTTATCTGAAAAAAGATCTGACCCCCCAAACACTTCGGAGTCCATTTCACAAATACACATGGTCGCAGTTCTAATTTCAATGTCCATTTCCACTAGCAGTCTGCCAAACCCAATGTACCTTTTCTGACAGAATCTCATTTATCGCAACTGCTCATCTCAGTTGGCCAAATTATTCGCTGTACGATTCCTTTCATCTCAAAGGTAGTATTTGTGCATACGTCCGTTCCGATATTCCTGTCAGGGACTCGGTAATTTGGAATCTCTTCTTTTCGAACTTCTCTGGCTTAAACTCTCTACCTTATTCTGTCAAATTCATCTGTTGCCTTTACCATTCTCCCAACTCCACTAATCACTTGGAACTCTGACTTCCTATTTTTTGCAACTTGACTTTCTCTAGTCCAACTTTCCTAACAGTGAGGTAATTTTCCTTGGTGATTTTAATGTTCACAACTTCAGCTGGCTTCGATTCTCTGGTCACACAGACCAGCTGGACGAGATGCTGAGGCTTTTGCAATTACTAATGCCTTGCACAGACTGTTCATTTACCTACCAGAATACCGGACAATCCAAACCATACAGCAAACACGCTTGATCTCTTTCTCACAAACAACCTGTCTAAGTACACGGCTAAAGTGGGTGGTCCTTTAGACATCTCAGATCACAACTTGGTGATCTGAGATGTCTAAAGGACATGGCTATTCCCAACCTCATGTTGTTTGGAATTACAAGAATGCAAAGTGGGATGACCCTCTTTTCCTTGGTCGGATTACTGTTTAAAAACTTCCGATGTCAACGTTTGCTCAGATCGTGTCAATGAAATTATTCTTGTAGGAATGGAATCCTTTATTCCAACTCCACTTTAAAATCTTGTCGTTTATCTAAACCTTGGTTTTCCAATTAACGTGCTAAGCCTGTTTCAGAGAAGAATGCTGCATATCGTAATTGGCTTGTTTCCAATTCTTCAGTTTCATTTTCTGCCTACACCAAAGCTTGCAACAATTATAAAGTAGTTATTAATCGGTCGAAAATAGATTTTGAACAGGCTAAGAGTAGAAAACTTACTTCTTGCCCTAATGGTAGCTGTGCATTCTGGTCTCTTGCCAAAACTATTGGCCGTAACTTTTGCCCATCTCTGCTCCCACCTCTGTCAAAACCAGATGGTTCTGTTGTCACTTCAGCCAAGGATAAAGCTGATCTGCTAGCATCCCATTTTTTTTTCCAACTCATGTATTAATGATCTTGGTAAAACATCTCCCACCATTCCCAGCATGCTCCATTCAATGCCGCCTGTGGTCTTCGGTAAAGAGGATGTCAGAAGGATTTTGACAAACCTTGATACTAAAAAAGCTCTTGTCTTTATGTCTACCTGGTCTTGATGGTATTTCTTCACTTATTCTCAAAACAGTGCTCCTGAACTTACTCCTGCTCTTTGCTGCCTTTTTTTCACTTTCTTATTCCAAAGGTGTCTTTCTTTCCTTCTTGGTAATTTATTCATATCCACCAGTTCCTAAAAAGGGTAACAAATCCCTCCCATCCAATTATCGTCCCATTGCAATTACTTCTACTCTTATTATTATCATCATTATTATTATCAGCTGTTTGGTGCAAGGAAGCCTGCAGCTTATGTTGCACCAGCAAAAAAAAAAAAAAAAAAAATTCTGAATTACCGGGGGAGAGGGGGGGGGGGGAGAGAGAGAGAGAGAGAGAGAGAGAGAGAGAGAGAGAGAGAGAGAGAGAGAGAGAGAGAGAGAGAGAGAGAGAGAGAGAGAGAGAGTGTGTCACCAAGAAAGAGAAGAATGATGATATTCAGCTCGGTACCCTTTCTAAAGTAATGGAGAGATCAATTAACTGCCAACTCTTAAACTACCTAGAAACTTTCCGTCTCATCAACGATTGCCAGTATGGATTCCATCAGTGTCCACACCCTGGTGATATTTTGGCTTATGTTACCCATTTATGGACAAATTCAATGGAAAAGTTCGACGAAACACAAGCAGTTGCTCTTGAAATCTCAAAGGCTTTCAATCGTGTTTGGCATAAAGGTATTCTAAACAAGCTTCCATCTTATGGTCTGCCAACTGTTTTGTGTAACTGGTTTTATCCAGTTTTCTCTCTGATCGCTCACTGAGGGTGATGGCAGATGGCTATGTCTTCTAACTTCTCCACTAACATTGGTGTCCCCCAAGGGTCAGTTCTTTCCCCCACTCTTTTCCTCTTGTATATTAATGACCTTCTTCCACTGACTGGAAATCCTATCCATAGTTTTGCCGATGATAACACATTTCATTCCACTTTCCATTTTGAGAAACCTTGTCCTGCTCAATCAGCTGCAATTTCTCGAATATCTGCTGCAATTTCCTTAAATGCCGATCTCCAGGTAATTCTCCAGTGGGGCAATGACAACTTAGTTGATTTCAATCATTCTAAAACTCAGTACTGTCTTATATCTCGCAAAAAGGATTTGTCAGCTCTTATGCTTATCTTTGGTGACACTCTGATTTCTAGGCAAGATGATATATCTCTTTTGGGGATTACCCTGACTTCTAATCTCTCTTGGCACAAGCACATTACAAATATTGCTTCCTCTGCTTCTAAAAAAAAACTTGATTTTCTCTTTCGCTCTTGGCGTTACTTTTCTTCCAAACAGCTGTTCACTCTGTACAAATCGCAAATCTGTCCTACCATGAAATATTGTTCCCACATCTGGGACAGTGTCCCCAAAACCTCTCTCAGGCTTCCAGATTTTTTTTTTTTTTTTTGTTAGTTGTTGGTGCATCAGCTTCTGTGGCCATAATGCACCTCCCAAAGGTTTTTGCATTTACTCTGATCCAAGCCCAAGGTGGGATTCGAACCCGCTACCTTTGGGTTGCCAGGCAGGCACTTTACCCACCCAGCTAGCCCGGTCAGCCAGACTTCTAGATTCCATTCAGAAGAGGCCAGTTAGGTTAATTAACAACTCCTCTCTAACAGAGTCTCTACACTCTGCTGCATGCCTTTTCTACAGATACTTCCATAGGCACTGTTCTTCTGAATTGGCTTCTATAATTATGACTTTCTTTCAAAACAGTCCAAACATGTGCCGCCACCAGCCAACATCCATTTACTGTCCAACTTTAAATTCACAGAACCAACTTTTCATCTTTCTCGCATATTCATTCAACAGCCATTTTGTGGAACAACCTTCCTTCATACGTTTTTCCTGAAAATTACAGTCTACAGAAGTTCAAGTCTAATGTCAACTAATATCTTCTTTTGTCTTCTTAACTTCCAACCTAAGCACGGTACTAAGTACTATAGGTTCTAATACCTCTCGTGTTTGGGGTTTTCATAAAAAAAAAAAAAAAAAAACATGAGGGTCACTGAACATTATAGCAAGCTATTAACTGTGGGCCTTAATGGCAATGACCTTAGGCATTAGCTAATGGTTTTATGTTTTCATCTCAGAAGGCTATTTGCATTCATTTTCGTAAGAAATGGACACTTCACCCTGAATTAGAACTAAAGATCAGACAAATGGCTGAATTTGAACTCCTTGTTAAGACAATTAAGGCTAATATAACAGGGCTAACAGAAACATGGTGCCACCCGGAAATTGGTGATTACGAGTTCCACTACAGTATGTATAATGTACTTAAAGACAGAAGGGGTGGATGGGTCACTATTCTCATCAAAAGCAGCCCGAGTGCAAAAAGAGCTTTACCTGAGTCTGAAGTTAGATCTCCCAGCAAGACTGTTTGGAGTGAATTAGTCGGATGCAAATGAACAATGAGAGTGGGTTGTAATCTACAGACCAGAAGAGTGTGAAGAATTTGACATGAGTCTTTACATGAAGATGGAATGGGCAAGCAAGCATGAATGTCTTATTATGGATGACTTTAATCTGCCCCAGATTGATTGGAATAAGTGAGAAGGAAACGCGCGATGGGGAAAAACTTTTTAAAATAAACTAATTTATTTTTATATTCAGATAACATCACAGGGCTTAAAGTACAGGAACCGATTTCAGAAAGTAATCAGACAATTATCAGCTGGAAAATGAAGAAAGATGAGATACAGTAGTTAAAGGTAAAGGCACAGGTTTTAACTTCAGAAGAGGGGAATTGACAGTTTAAGACGGTATGAAGCATCTATAAACTGGCAGATTGCCGAGGGATGGCAAATACATTTGAATTATGGAATACGTTTAAAGCAAAATCACGGAAGTCATGAATGCATATATACCTTTAATAAAATATTTCAGAGGATGCTGAAATGGATGAATGCAGAGCTGGTCAAACAGAGCAAAAAGAGATAGCATGGAACAGTTACAGGGCAATGAAAAGTACTGAAGACTACAACAGGTACAAGTTGTTCTGTAACAGCACCACAAACAAGGGGGAGACCAAAGCTGCAGATGAGAAAGCATTGGCTAAGAGAGCAAAGAATGGAGATAAGGAATTTTTCATGTATATGGCTACAAGAAAGAAAAAAACAAATCAGATTGGATCCTTGTGCACTGGGGTGGGAAAGTCTTGGACAACCCAGCTGACATTGCGGATTAATTGAACAGGTCTTCGAATCTATCTTTACTGACGAAAAAAGATCTTTTATGTTGAGAAGAAGCTGTGCAAGTGAGGCTGAGCCTTATGAAATTAGTGATGTAATAATTACAGATGATTGTTTATTACAAACACTTTTGAGCATAGTAGTAGTGGCATGTGAAGTGTATGAGCTTATGCAGCATTGGCCAAAAAAAAAAAAAAAAAAAAATCACACCATTCCCTCCAAATGCCTGTCCAGTTCCTACTTAAATTTATTCAACCTATCAACTTCCACAATGACAGATGGAAGTTTGTTCCAGCAATTAACCACCCGGTGGCTAAAGCAAATTTACGCACATCTGTTCTACATCTGTCCTTTCTTAATTTGAATTTATGCCCCTTAGGCTCGAACAAGTAGAAGGATCCCATCAGAATTCAGCGTACTCAACCCATTCAAGGCCTTATACACCTCAATCAGATCACCGCACAGGTGCCTAGTCTCCAGCCACTGCAATTTGCAGAACTTAAGCCTCTCTTGGTAAGAGGAGCTCTTCATTCCCCTCACCAATCTTGTTGCCCTTCTCTGTACACACTCAAGTAAATCTACATCCTTCCTAAAAAGAGGCCTCCAGACCTGTACGCAGTACTCAAGGCGTGGCCTGACCATTGCCTTATATAGAGGGACAATCACCTCCTTTTCCCTGCTAGCAAAATTCCTATATATCATTGACAAAATCCCATGACCTGCCCTGGCAGCCTGTCTGCATTGCTCAAAAAACTTCATATCTGCACAATTACTCCCAGGTCTTTTTCATTTTCTACCACCTTAAGTGTAGTACCACACAGTTGGTACGTTTCTCTGGGGTTACTTCTACCCATATGCAGTACTTTGCATTTGTCAAGGTTAAACTTCAGTTGCCACTTCTTAGCCCATCTGCCCAAATTATCTAGATCCTGTTGCAGTAGCACACTGCCATTGCTGTGATTAACAACCCTGCCAACCTTTGTATCATCTGCAAACTTCGACAGACGGCCTCCGTAGCCGAGTGGTCATCAGCGGGAGTGGAGTAGCACCGCTCTTTGAGTAGACGGGGGTTCAAGCCCCTGACTGCCAAATACGGTCGATCTGCCAACCTGCACTGGACCAGCGTGGCAGATTATGGTCCATTTCCCTCAGCATGAATTGTTGAGGAGGCTTCCATCCTGCAGTGGGTTGATAATGGCTGCAGTTTACCTTTTTTTTTTACCTTCATCAATATCATTGATAAATATACAAAACAACAGTGGACCCAACACCAAACCCTGTGGGACTCCACTAATAACATTAGTCCACGAAGAGCAACACCCATTGATTACCACCCTCTGTCTTCTCCCACTTAACCATCCTTTTATCCATTGTAGCAACTTACCCTTAATACCATTCTGCTCCAATTTGTACAATAGAGGCAAGTAAGATGCATAGAGTTGATGGCATATACCCTGTAGTTTTCAGGGACAGAGTGAGGGAGTGTACTGAACCATTGAGGTCAATTATGAGGGCATCTTTGGACAGGGAAGATTCCTTTGGATTGGAGAAGTGACAATGTATCATCAGTACATTTGCTTGTTTGTTTTGGTTTTTTATGGCGCAAAAAACAACTATGGCTATAATACGCCACGTCACTCCAATACATAAAAGCGGTTCTAAGAGTGAAGTTTGTAACAACAGACCAGTTAGTGTTGACTTCAGTGGTAGGAAAAATTTTAGGGTCACCGATTAAGAATGTAATCTAGGGACATTTAGATAGATATGGCATTCTGAACAACACACAAGATGGTTTTGTTAAGGGTAATAACAGTTACTAATCAGTTGGATTTAGGGAATAATTTTGACATAGTTTATTTGGATTTAGCAAAGCATTTGACTTGGTCCCTCATGAGAGCTGCTGTAGCTTGAATAGATTGGGATTACAGGTAATATTCTAAGATGGACTGCTGGGTGGCTGCAGGGCAGACGGCAGAGGATTGTGATTAATGGATATGCTTCAGATTGGTGTAACATCAGGAGTGGGGTCCCTCAAGGATCAGTTCTTGGACCACTGTTGTTTCTCATTTTCATAGATGACATCGACGAAGGGATAGAAGGCGTGATGTCAAAATTTGCAGTTGACGCAAAGATTGGCAGAGTCATTAATGATCATTGCCAAGCAGTACTCCTTCAGGATGACTTGAACAGACTTCAAACATGGTCAGAGAAGTGGCAGCTATGTTTTAACGCTGCTAAATGCAATGCACTCGGGGAATAGCAACCCCCCCAATAAAATATACACTTGGTGGGGTTGAATTAAAAACAGTACAGGAAGAATCTGGGAGCTATGATACAGGCAGATATGAAGTTTTCTGAGCAGTGTAAACAGGAGGCCAGGAAAGCCCATAGTTTTCTATCGATGATTTATCAGACATTATCCTTCAGAGATAGGGAGGTCATAATCCCACTGTATATGGCAATTGTAATACTGAATTTGGAATGCTGTATTCAAGTATGGAGACCTCATCAAAAAAAGACATTAAGCATCTTGAAAGGGTCCAAAGACAGGCAATGGTGAGATTGGCAAAAGAGTGCACGTACAAGGAAGACTCCGATTATGTGAGCTACAGAGCTTAGCAACGAGGCACCTCAGAGGGGACCTGATTGAGGTTTAAAACGTTCTGAGAAGAGTTAGTAAGATGAACGATGGTAACATTCAGTTATAAGAATTCCTGAATTAGGAGCCATCAATTCAAATTATGAGGGAAGAGGTTTAGACTAGAATGCAGGAAGTTTACTTTTAGCCACCAAGTCATTGATTATTTGAAAAAGTTGCCTACACTGGTCTTTGAGGCTGACAGTGAAGAAATTCAAAAGTCAACTGGATAGTTACCTTCATGGGAAGGGAAATGCATAAATGTTTTTTTTTTTTTTTTTTTTTGCTGGTGCTTCCAAAAGCCTGTGGCTTCCTTGCACTATTTTGCTAACACTAATTACACTAGTTTACAAATTTAAGTTTGTTCACTGGGGTTTGAATTTCAATAGGTTCTACTGCCGAAATATGTTGCTGTGATTTGAAATATGACATAGATTTTTTTCTATCACAATTTAAGAAAGAATATTCATTCTTTGTTTGAAAAGAACGTTTAATTGTTTTTCTTTTATGTACAGTGCCAGGTTTCTCTCTTTTTAAACACCAGCAGTAGTCGGCCATCATGCTTGTATTCCACCTTCCCTGGTACCTCTGCTCCATTTCCTTTATGTCCTGATGGAATCTCTCTCCTTGTTCTGTGCAAGATTTTCGGGGGAAAAAAATCACGATGGGCATGCAAAAAGTGAATTTTGATGCTCATATTGCAACCTAAGTTGCGAAGCTTTTCGAGCATATTTTGAACAATTTTTTCTCATAATCCTGTGATTTATGATTTCCAAGAAAGTTTTCCATTACACTTTTAAAAGCAATCCAGGCTTCCCTTTCAATGTCAGCCATAGCAGTTTCAAACTGACCGTCTAAAACCAATTTTCTAATTTTGGGACCAATGAAGATACCCTCCTTAAGTTTTGTGTCAGATAAACTGGGAAATTTACTGCAAAGGTACTTAAAGCAGTTGCCATCCTTATTCAATGCTTTAACAAATTGCTTCATTATGCCTAACCTGATATGCAGTGGAGGTAAGAGTATTTTATCTGGCTTTACCAAACTTTTGTGCACAATATTTTTTGACCCCGGTGTAAGGTTGTGCCTCCGAGGCCATTGCTTCTTTGTCCAGTGCAGTGCTTTAGCTCTGCTATCCCATTCGCAAATAAAGCATGGCATTTTAGTGTACTCACCCTGTTGCCCCAACAACATACGTAACTTTTAAGTCTCCACATAGTTGCCATTCGTGATCTTGATATTTCATTTTCTCCAAAAGCAACTTTAGATTGTCATAAGTTTCTTTTAAGCAGACTGAATGAGCAACTGGCACAGATGTGTACTTATCTCCATTATACAAGACCTTTTAAATTAGTCTTAGAAGAGTCTATAAATAGTCTCCATTCATTAGGAACATATGACGGAGCTCCTGAGGCACTTATTAAACCAGCGATATCACTGCAATATACGAGGACCTTCTTGTGAAAAATACTGTATAAACTCCCTTTCACGATTTCTGTACCAGGAAAATGATGTACCTGGAGCAAGTAAGTTCTTTGCTTGAAGTCGGGATCCCGGAATTCAGCAGCATACTTTGAAAGACCTAAGTCCCTTACTAAATCGTTCAGTTCGAACTGTGTGAATTGCTGTGGTGTTAAAATATTTTCTGGTTGATAACATTCCTCTTCACTAGCCTCTTTACCTTCTGCTTCAGTGGAAGAAGATATGGACTCCAAAGTTTCTGGTGGAGGTTTTACAGGCAGATCAAGTCCATGCGGAACCGGTCTTATGGCTGACAGTAGATCTGGATATTTGATGTCCTTTTTATTTTTTGAATTGTAACCTTTAACGTCACATACATAAAAGTAACATTTCACATGGCTTACTGGCTCGTGCCACACCATAGGAATAGCAAATGGCAAGCACACCTTTTTTCCTTGACTCCATTTTCTAAGATGTTTGACACACATATGGCATACTTTATATGGTGCCCACGATTTATCCTGATCGCCTAGTTTTATGTCAAAGTATGCATAATATGATTTTTTTACAAAATCGGTAATATTTTGCCTCTGCTTTACAGGAACAAAACAACCACATATGTAACAAAGTCTAACACACCATGAGAGCTCACGACAGTTTTTACAAGAGTACTGTGACCACATAAGGGATGTGCCACCTATATAGGCCCTGTGGTTGAGTGGACTGTACAAACAAGTGAGTGCATACTCAGACAAGTTTAACTGTAACTACACACAGGAGTCTCTCAGACTCCACTCAGAAAATAAAATTCTGGGAATCACAGACGGGCCGTCTACCTTCCTGGGTCAAGGTCGGCTACCTTGAAGTATGTGTACACATGCACAATCTGTTGTATTTGAGGCAAATATTTAATACTGATTACGAATATAGGGGTATAAAGCTTGTAAACCATTGCAGAAACTATAATTATGTACATATTTGCATATAATACCTAGGTAATATTTTGTTAATGAATTGTGAAAAATCTTTACATAATAGAAACAAACGGACTTCAGTTTAGTAATCAGTAAACATGCATAAATAACTGCCACATACTTTTACTCAAAACCCAGATACACTGTAAACCAGTGTTATTAATAGAAAAAAATGATAGGAGTCAAATTGTATAATGGTAAACATACTAAATACATACCCTTTTTAAACTATATCCTGCATTGAAGATAATAGGAGGAAGAATTATGTTGAAAAATATCTCTGGATCAAATGTTGCCTAAGAATGTAAATAAGATTTTTTTTAATTTAAGAGGATCATGAAAGTTATTAATGTTTAAAATTATTACAATAACTAACTGTACATAATGAAGGCAATAATTTCATTACAGGCAGAAAAAGATCAAAAAATTATATGATATAGCCACACAAAAATGATTTAGTGAAATACACTCATCTGGATTGACTCCACTGAATGTCTTCTAAAAATATATTCAGTAGATGGCTGGATCCTTCGATAGATACACTCCATGCATGACTCTTTCCTTTCTCTGTCCTAACATCTTACTAATAAAATTTGTGAACAGGGAGAGGAAAATGTAAGGTATCACAAGAAAGAATGACAAGGAGAAGAATATAAGTGTAGCAAGATAAGATTTGACAACAAAATCCTGAAGAGCAAGATTATGCTACTTCGCATAAAAATTTGGCAGGTTGAAAGAAATATCTAGAATATCAGTGACAAATTCTTATAACATCTGAATGCTGATAATCAAAGTAAACAACAGTTGGGCTGAATTTTGATTGATATTTATGTTTCTAATATGTATGCACAATTAAGATTTGTAAAAGCTGAAAAATGTAATACATAAATACTTTTAAATATTAATTTTTTTATATATTTTGCCTTTATAGTTAAACACTATAGCAGGGTTATTGTCAAATATAAATCAATTTCTTACAAAAAAATAAAAATAATAATCATAGCTGTTTTTTTTTTTTTTATTAGAAAAAAAAGTTTACAGAATGCTGTGAAGATTAATAGATATAGATTATGCCCCACAAGGGGAACCTTCCTCCAACTTCAGTGGAAATTCAGATAGGCACTTTTCTGATTTCATTATATCACTTATTTTATGATGGTTACTCCCCCACTTATTCCTCCCTTGGCACTAATGTGGTTTCAAAAAATCTGCAAAATACCATATATTCTACTGTATAAACAGACCTTTGAAGCAAAAAAAAAAAAAAAAAAAACCAACAAAAATTTTAAAGACCACTTATATGCCAAATATAAAATCCTAAGCTTCAATTAAAGGCATGTGCATAGGGTTAGAAAGACATGAATTAATACCAATATATTTAAAATTTATTACAGTATATTTTTACACAATTATACATTGTTGCTTACCTTTTAAAACCTAAGAATTTGTTCATATTAATTCAATAAAAACAGTTTGTGGAATTTGCTGGGAGTTATACTTTTGGATTCTTGATAAGTAAAACTTTTGATATTTTCAATTTCTTTTATCAAAGGCATTTCCATAATGAATGGAAACAGGGATGGGATACACTTAAATAGAAAGGGTGCAAGAATATTTGCTGATGCTATCGAGGCAGTGTTAGGTGGGTCGGAAAACTGCTAGCTTGGGGGGAGACAAAGACCAATAGATTGACAGTAGCCACTGGCAGAGGTGAAAGAGATTCTTGCACTGCTTCTATTAGAATGAGCAGAAGCCTGAAAAACAAGATGCATGGTATTTCAGAGACTGCTGGGAGCCATTGTGGTACAAGTAAACACATGGGTTGTGTTAGGGTAGCTAAGAATAGAAACAGGTGCAGGTATACTTGCGTGTACACCAATGCTAGGAGTTTAGTAAATAAATTTGATGAATTTGAGGTATTGCTCAAAACATCGAAGGCAGATATTGTTGGGATATCAGAGACGTGGTGTCACACAGATATAAGGGATGCGGAACTGCAATTTGGGGAGTACAACGTCTACAGAAAGGATAGACAGGATAGGAAGGGGGGAGGTGTTATGCTATTAGTTAAGAAACACATAAAAACCAAGGAAGTGAAGCCAGTCGACATCGCTGGACAGTGCAGTGTGGAGTCAGTTTGGTGTGACATAAGCATTGGGAGATCAAAATTGAGAGTAGGAGTGTGCTATAGGCCTAATGACTCTGATGAGTATAATAAGGAACTGTACAGGGAAATAGAGTGGGCCAGTAAATCAGAGTGTCTTATAATGGGAGATTTTAATTTCCCAGATATTGACTGGAATTTGGGGGCTGGATACTCACACACTAGCAGGGCTTTTGTGGATTTATTGGATGATTGTTTTCTACATCAGCATGTTCGGGAGGCAACTAGAGGGAGTAATACTCTTGATTTGATTATCAGCAGTGATTCTTCATGCATTAAGAATCTGCAGATAAATGAACCACTAGGTGGCAGTGATCACAGTGTGCTGAAGTGGGATTTACTCAAAGAGGTAACTACCATTAGGGGTAAAGGGAAGGGTTATTGCTTCCGTAAAGGCGACTACGATGGACTGAGACAGTATTTAAATTCTATACAGTGGGACCAACTGATGATGTTACCAACAGCAAATTCAAAATGGGAAGCATTCAAAGAACTTATCTTGGAAGCTACTAGGCTTTACATACCAACTAAGAAATATTGTTCAAGGTTTAGGCCAAAATGGATGTCAGATGAACTAATGAGGCATATGGCAGAGAAGAAAAATGCATGGGATACTTACAAATTAACACATGACACAGAAGCCTATGATAGATACAAGTTGATATGCAACCAAGTTACAAAGGAGGTTAGGCAGGCGAAGGCAGATTACGAGAAATCCTTGGCAAGGGATGCAAAGAAAAACAGCAAAGAGTTCTTTACTTATGTAAACTCTAGAAGGAAAGGGATGAATCAGATTGGTCCACTTGATGTTGATGGGTCAAGTGTTGATGATCCTGCTCAGGTGGCTAACAAACTAAATGAATATTTTGCATCGACATTCACACATGAGGAGTTATTCAGCGAGGGGAATGCCAGAGGTGTATTCAACTCTAGCAGTAAGTTACAGAATCTTGAAATAACTGGGAGTAAAGTGGAGGAGAAACTGTTGAAGATAAACACAAGAAAGGCACCCGGGGTGGATGGGATCTATCCAGTTATATTAAAGGAGGCAGCAAAGGAAGTAAGCAAACCCTTAGCCATAATTATGAGAGCTTCCTTGGACTCAGGGGAGGTACCCATAGACTGGAAATGTGCAAATGTGACCCCAATTCACAAAGGAGGATCAAAGGCTGACACAAGTAATTATAGACCTGTGAGCTTGACTTCTGTTCCAGGAAAATTAATGGAGGCACTGGTTAAAGACGCACTGCAGGATCATTTAGACAAGACTTCAGTTATAGCTCAGACACAGCATGGTTTTGTTAAGGGGAAGTCTTGCCTGACCAACTTGATTGGATACTATGATGCAGTCACAAAAGAACTGGATGCAGGGAATAACTTTGATATTATATACTTGGATCTTAGAAAGGCTTTTGATACTGTTGCACATGGAAGACTGCTACACAAATTGGAGCAGTGTGACATTGGAGGCAAATTGCTGCTATGGATAAAGGGGTGGTTGAGGGGGAGAAGACAGAGAGTGGTAATCAATGGACACTGCTCATCGTGGACTGATGTTATTAGTGGAGTCCCTCAGGGCTCAGTGTTGGGTCCATTATTGTTTTCTGTATTTATAAATGATATTGATGATGGTATATCGGGATTAATGTCCAAGTTTGCAGACGATACAAAGGTTGGCAGGGTTGTCAAGGACACTACTGACACTATGCTTCTGCAACAGGATCTGGAAAGGTTGAGCAGATGGGCTGAGAGGTGGCAAATGAAGTTTAACATTGACAAATGTAAAGTACTACACATGGGAAACAGCAACCCCAGAGCAATGTATCAACTCTATGGTACAACACTGACAGTGGTAGAGAATGAAAGGGACTTGGGGGTGGTTGTGCAGGCAGATATGAAGTTCTCTGAGCAGTGCAGACGGGCTGCAAGAGTAGCTCATGGAGTATTGTCAATGATATAGAGGAATTTTTCCAGCAGGGATAAGGAGGTGATTATTCCATTGTATAAGGCGATGGTCAGGCCACACCTAGAGTACTGTATACAGGTCTGGAGGCCTCATTTCAAGAAGGATGTAGAGCTGCTGGAACGAGTACAGAGAAGGGCAACAAGATTAGTGAATGGAACAAAGGGGTGCTCTTACGAAGAAAGGCTTAAGTTTTGCAAATTACAGTGTCTGGAGACTAGGCACCAGCGAGGTGATCTGATAGAGGTGTATAAAGCCTTGAATTGTTTAAGCATGCTCAATGCTGATGGGATTCTTCCTCTAGCTCAGAATAATCACCTGAGAGGGCATAAATTCAAATTGAGGAAAGACAGATGTAGGATAGACGTGCGGAAATTTGCCTTTAGCCAGCGGGTGGTTGGTTGGTGGAACAGACTTCCATCCCTTGTGGTGGAGGTTGATAGCCTAAATAAGTTTAAGGCTCAGCTGGACAGGTATTTTGAACGAACAGAGGGGTGAAGTGGAAGTGGTTTTTTTTTTTTTTTTTGGCTGATGCTGCATAAGCTTGCTTTCTTGCATCAAATGCCTCTACTAATGTTAATGCTACTTATTTTATGACATTATGATCATTTCTTGCTATTGGTTCCTGAACTGTCATATTTGTAATACTGCTTAGATCCTTGATGAAGGTCATGGATATGCCCCCCCACCCTTCCACTGCTTTCTCTAATGTGTGTTTAAATAAACAGCAGTGATTTACTTGATTCACAAAACTACTACCATTATGTGTACTGCATATCCATAATTTCCAATCTGAAAGAGAGAAATCAAAGTTGCCTATAATAATGCACTAACTTCTTATTTATATCCAACTCATCAGCCATCATTCTGACCTCTTGACCCAATTTGAATGAGAGGTTGTCACATGACTGACAAGGGATTGATAGATTCACACCTCTTGGGTCATCACAAAAATTCTCACATCTGTCCTTGAATTGCTCATACCAGGGGTAGCCAACTTAATTTGGGATGCGATCGAATTTTTTTCTTCAAAATGTGCTGCACTCTACCATCTCAAGAATTTCATTGCAAATGGTTAAAAAGGTTAATCAACACATATTGAAAAATGTTGTTTATAAATTTTAAAATTAAATACAATTCAGAATTCTTATTTTAAATTCATATGTATTTAAATTTTTAATTTATATGAAGTTTGTGTCTTAATGTCATCTGCCAAGCTTTCAAAATCGGGGATATACCCTGATAAGGCCAATCATAAAGAATATTCTCTATGCAAGTCTGTAAGAGTAGAGCAATTCTTCGTCTTTTTTGTTTCAAATACGAAAAGACCAATTCACATAGTTATGTGGAACCAAAACAGGAATTTAAAAGTTCACTGCATTTTTTTAATTTTGGGTACTTTTCTTGGCAAACATATTTCCAAGTCTTTTTCTGATGACCTGGCTTTTAGGAAGATATTGTTTCGCAATGTAATAATTTCATTTTCAAGTAATATTTTCTCTGTGTGAAAAATCTCTGCGATTTTTTTTGCAGTTTGTTTCGTATCTAAGTCGACATTAAATGGATAAGAAATACTGTATATTGAAGAACGTCTTCAATTGTTTTAAAATTACTGAATCTGGTTTCAAAATCACCCACAACCTTCTCAGTTTCAGAAACATATTTCTCGCTATTAAATTCAAAAACAGGAAACTTTGTTCAAATGATCTTGCATATCTGCAAAATGATTGAATTTTTTTTCTTTGAGATCCTTAGCAATTGCCAAAAATTGATATTTATGTGCAGAAATACTACTAATCATGTCACCCACATTTTTATTTTTTCCTTGTAATTCCAAATTCAGATCACTTAATTTACTGGTAAAATCTGACAAAGCCAGATCACATAACCACACTGTATCTTGTAGCTGCTGATAATTATCTCCCCTTTGATCAACAAATTTTTAATTTCATTCAGCAAATTTCAAAATCTGTAGAAACTTACTCCAACTCAGCCACTTCACATCTGTGTGTAATATCAGATCTGGTTCACTTTCATCGAGGTGCATTTTGAAAAGTCTCTTTTGAAGAGATTGTCCTCTGGAATTCACAATTTTGAAAGCTATGTCCATAATACTTTTAGTATTTAATCTCTTGCTGGCTAACACGTTTTGGTGGATGATATAGTGGTAACTGGGAATTCGTCATCCTTTTGGCACAATGTGATGAATCCGTTAAGATGCCTTGCCATTGCTTTAGCTCCATCTGTTGTTATTGATATGAGCTTAAATAGTGGTAATTTAATTTTTTTAATAAAATTTTTGAATGCATTAAATATATCAAGACCTCTAGTTCTTTCTTTTAACAAAATGATACCCAGCAGTTGTTCTCTAATGGCAGAATCATGGAAAACCATACGAATAAAAACGAGCATTTGAGCTGTATCACTGATGTCTGTAGATTCATTCAGTTGTAAAGAAAAGTACACACAATTAGCAATATGAGCACACAATTGTTCGCTCACATTTTTACTCATTTTTTTTGATGCGTTGCATCACAGTATTTAGAGATAATTGCAGATCTTTAAGAGCACTTTTAATTTCATTTTTGTTCTTAAAATTTTCAAAAAGAGAATAAAAATGCATCTTTGAGAACTGACCATCAGAAAATGGTTTGCATTTTTTTGCAAGGAGATGACTCACTTTAAATGCTACAGTTACTGCTTTCGATTGTAAATTAGGTGTCACGAAGAAATTTTGTTGTGCAAATAATCTGGATTTAAGTTCTTTAAATTTATTTTTTTCTAAGGTCACTATTAGGCGGAAAATCCGATTGGTATTAACCATGGAGTGTGTTGAAGTGCCTTTCTAAATTTCCTTTTTTGGGTATAGCTACAGAAGCATTGCAAATCAAACAACGTATTTCTTTTATCATTACAAAAAAGTATTCTAGTTCCCACTCTTGATCAAGGCCTTTTACACCTCACAGGTGCCTAATCTCCAGATGCTGCAATATGCAGAACTTAAACCTTTATGGGTAACAGCAACCCTTTGTTCAATATGTTTTACTCTTTTTCGTAGTATTCATTTTAAATCAAAGAATATTAAATGAACGTATAAGTACTGTCCAGTTATTAATATTAAGTAAGCTAAATAATCAGACACATAATCACACAGAATCAGACACATACACTATGCTCTTCTCAACGTAACTGCGTGAATTTTCACTAGACAAGCCTAGCATCTGCGGCGACACGAGTGGTAATGTGGTTCAACGGATTTGTAATAAGCGTATGCAGTGGGGCATATAATAATAACATTTAGATTTTGATTAATCTATTTTTTATATATATTAAAAATTTATCGTGATCGACCGAAATTAAAGCCATGATCAACTTTTGGCCACCCCTGGCTTACAACACCATTCAACACACAGGCACGATTTAATGTTTCTTCATTATAAACAGTTTTTAATATTTCCACCTTTTCTGTTACTGATTTTCTCAGTTTAAAGCAAATTCTGATATTCATTCATTGCTCCATTGCAAAATTGTGACACAGGACATTAACAAAGAACAAAGGGTTGCTCTTACAAAGAAAGGCTTAAGTTTTGCAGATTACAGTGTTTGGAGACTAGGCACCTGCGAGGTCATCTAATTGACGTGTATAAAGTCTTGAATGGTTTGAGCATACTCAATGCTGATGGGATTCTTCCTCTTACTCAGAATAATGGTCTGAGAAGGTAAAAATTCAAATTGAAGAAAGACAATTGTAGATTATATGTGTGGAAGTTTACCTTTAGCCAGCAGGTAGTTGATTGGTGGAACAGACTTCCATCTTTTGTCGTGGAAGTTGATTAGCATTATCATTAGCAGAGGCATATGATGCAAGAAAGCAAGCTTATACAGCATCAAACAAAAAAAAAAAAAAAACACCCTCTCCCATTTCACCCCTCAGTTCTTTCCAAATAACTGTCCAGCTGAGCCTTAAATTTATTTAAGCTATCAACTTCCACAACAAGGGATGGCAGTCTCTTCCACCAACCAACTACCCACTGGCTAAACGGAAATTTCTGCACATCTATCCTACATCTGTCGTTCCTCAATTTGAATTTATGCCCTCTCAGGTTATTATTCTGAGCGAGAGGAAGAATCCCATCGGCACTGAGCATGCTCAAACCATTCAAAGCTTTATGCACCTCTATCAGATCACCTTGCCGGTGTCTAGTCTCCAGACACTGTAATTTGCAAAACTCAAGCCTTTCTTTGTAAGAGCAACCCTTTGTTCCATTCACTAATCTTGTTGCCCTTCTCTGTACTTGTTCCAGCAGCTCTACATCCTTCTTGAAATGAGGCCTCCAGACCTGTATAAAGTACTCAAGGTGTGGCCTGACCATTCTCTTATACAAGGGAATAATCATCTCCTTATCCATGCTAGAAAAATTCCTGTATATCATTGACAAGACACCATGAGCTACTCTTGCAGCCCATCTGCACTGCTCAGAGAACTTCATATCTGCTGTTTCCCACATGTAGTACTTTACATTTGTCAATGTTAAACTTCATTTGCCACCTCTCAGCCCATCTGCACAACCTTTCCAGATCCTGTTACAGCAGCATAGCGTCAGTAGTGTCCTTAACAACCCTGCCAACCTTTGTATAGTCTGCAATCTTGGACATTAAGCTTGATATACCATCATCAATATCATTTATAAATACAGAAAACAATAATGGACCCAACAACACTGAACCCTGAGGGACTCCACTAATAACATTAGTCCACGATGACCAGTGTCCGTTGATAACCACTCTCTGTCTTCACCCCCTCAACCATCCCTTTATCCATAGCAGCAATTTGCTTCCAATGCCACACTGCTCCAGTTTGTTCAGCAGTCTTCCATGTGCAACAGTATCAAAAGCCTTTCTAAGATCCAAATATATAATATCAAAGTTATTCCCTGCATCCAGTTCTTTTGTGACTGCATCATAGTATCCAATCAAATTGGTCAGGCAAGACTTTCCCTTAACAAAACCATGCTGTGTCCAAGCTATAACTGAAATCTTGTCTAGATGATCCTGCAGTGCTTCTTTAACCAGTGCCTCCATTAATTTTCCTGGAACAGAAGTTAAACTCACAGGTCTATAATTACTTGTGTCAGCCATTGATCCTCCTTTGTGAATTGGGGTCACATTTGCACATCTCCAGTCCGTGGGTACCTCCCCTGAGTCCAAGGAAGCTCTCATAATTATGGCTAAGGGTTTGCTTACTTCCTTTGCTACCTCCTTCAATATAACTGGATAGATCCCATCCACCCCAGGTGCCTTTCTTGTGTTTATCTTCAACAATTTCTCCTCCACTTTAATCTTAGTTATTACAAGATTCTCTAGCTTACTGACAGAGTTGAATAACCTCTGGCATTCTCCTCGCTGAATAACTCCTCATGTGTGAATGTCGATGCAAAATATTCATTTAGTTTGTTAGCTACCTGAGCAGGATCATCAACAGTTGACCCATCGATATCAAGTGGAACAATCTGATTCATCCTCTTCCATCTAGAGTTTACATAAGTAAAGAACTCTTTGCTGTTTTTCTTTGCATCCCTTGCCAAAGACTTCTCGTAATCTGCCTTCGCCTGCCTAACCTCCTTTGTAACTTGGTTACAGATCAACTTGTATCTATCATAGGCTTCTGTGTCACGTGTTAATTTGTATGCATCCCATGCATTTTTCTTCTCTGCTATATGTTTCATTAGTTTATCTGACATCCATTTAGGCCTAAACTTTGAACAATATTTCTTAGTTGGTATGTAAAGCCTAGTAGCTTCCAAGATAAGTTCTTTGAATGCTTCCCATTTTGAATTTGCTGTTTGTAACATCATCAGTTGGTCCCACTGTATAGAATTTAAATACTGTCTCAGACCATCGTAGTTGCCTTTACCAAATCAAAAACCCTTTCCTTTACCCCTGATGGTAGTTACCTCTTTGAATAAATCCTACTTTAGTACTCTGTGATCATTGCCACCTAGTGGTTCCTTTATCTGCAGATTCTTAATGCATGAAGAATCACTACTGATAATCAAATCAAGAGTATTACTCCCTCTAGTTGCCTCCCAAACATGCTGATGTATTTGTCTGGAGACTAGGCACCAGCGAGGTGATCTGATAGAGGTGTATAAAGCCTTGAATGGTTTGAGCATGCTCGATGCTGATGGGATTCTTCCTCTAGCTCAGAATAATCACCTGAGAGGGCATAAATTCAAATTGAGGAAAGACAGATGTAGGATAGACTTGCGGAAATTTGCCTTTAGCCAGCGGGTGGTTGGTTGGTGGAACAGACTTCCATCCCTTGTCGTTGAGGTTGATAGCCTAAATAAGTTTAAGGCTCAGCTGGACAGGTATTTTGAACGAAGAGAGGGGTGAAGTGGAAGTGGGGTTTTTTTTGTGTTTTTTTTTTTTGGCTGATGCTGCATAAGCTTGCTTTCTTGCATCAAATGCCTCTACTAATGCTAATGCTAATGTAGAAAACAATCATCCAATAAATCCACAAAAGCCTTGCTAGTGTGTGAGTGACCAGGCCCCAAATTCCAGTCAATATCTGGGAGATTAAAATCCCCCATTATAAGATTCTCTGATTTACTGGCCCACTATTTCCCTGTACAGTTTCTTATTATACTCATCAGAGTCATTAGGCCTATAGCACACTCCTACTCTCAATTTTGATCTCCCAATGCATATGTCTCCCCAAACTCAATTTTGATTTCCAATGCTTATGTCACACCAAACTGACTCGACACTGCACTGTCCAGCAATGTCTACTGGCTTCACTTCCTTGGATTTTATGTGTTTCTTAACTAATAGCATAACCCCTCCTCCCTTCCTATCCTGTCTATCCTTTCTGTAGAACTTTTACTCCATTCTGCATTCCTTATATCTGTGTGACACCATGTCTCTGAAATCCCAACGATATCTGCCTTTGATGTTTTGAGCAATACCTCAAATTCATCAAATTTATTTACTAAACTCCTAGCATTGGTGTACACGCAAGTATACATGCACCTGTTTCTATTCTTAGCTACCCTAACACAAGACGTGTGTTTAGTTGGTATGTAAAGCCTACTAGCTTTCAAGATAAGTTCTTTGAATGCTTCCCATTTTGAATTTGCTGTTGGTAACATCATCAGTTGGTCCCACTGTATAGAATTTAAATACTGTCTCAGTATTTAAATTCTGATAGCCTAAATAAATTTAAGGCTGAGCTGGGCAGGTATGTGGAACGAACAGAAGGGTGAAATCGGAGTAGGTTTTTTTTTTTTTTTTGGCTGATGCTGCAAAAAACTTGCTTTCTTGCATCATATGCCTCTACTAATGCTAATACTGCAAACAAAACTCATCATTACTTGCTACCTGTTAGCCTAGGAGACAATCTCTATATCACCATCTGTTGGAGCAAGTCTGAACTACAGCATACCACTTCTATTTATTTTTGAACTCACTGAACATGACCACAACAGAACCAGTCTGGAAACTTTACTGCCACACCTCATATATGCAACATGCCTAAAAATTTGTAGCAGTTAAAATCAATGTGAGGGTTGCATTGATTGAATTTTTTGATAATGAAGGAATGGTGTCATTAGAATACATTCTGCAAAATGTCACTGTTGATGCAGTGCACTAACAAAAATTCTTAAAATAGTTGAGAGATGCAATCGGCAAAAACAAACTAAAACGTGATAAAATAGTTGGCTCCATCACCACAATGTGCTATGTCACTCTACATCCAGCAAATTTCAACCAATTTGAATTGATTCAAGAAATCTAATCTACCACAGACCACCTCAAAGAACTCATAAGATTTCCAAAAATATTTTGATTGGTGGCAAGCATAATTGATCAAGTGTGTGATTGCAGGGGGAAATGCTCATATTCTTTTATTCTTATATTAAATATAACAATATTAAATTTTATATTGAATAAAATTATTTTGCAATGTCCCCTGAACTTTTTGATCTTACAGGAAATTTCATACCAACTCAGCAAAGCATTCATCCCTGACTACCCTCGATTTTTTAATGAAATTTGATACAACAATATATATATAAAAAGAATTAGGACAAAATTTTACAAGTCAAAAATCATGGGTTACATTTACTGAAGGTAAAAGTCTGGAATAATGCATATTTTTGGTATACCTTGTAACTCTTACATAGCAGTATCTTTATTTTAACTAAAATGTGATTTTTAAACATGTTTTGTTTCAATTTTTTTTAATAAACTTTATTTTGATAAGTAACACCTATTATAAAAACACACACACCCTACCTTCTGATTCAATTTTTTACTCCCTAGATCTGTAACTTCTCCACGAAATGAATAAGCATAGGTTTTGTTCTCTTCTTTTTTGTGCTCTAAATCACTACTAATGTCCAAAGTTAAAAAGAGATTATCTGGAGGCATTGTCATAATATCTGAATAACCTTCACTGGGTTTCACTCTAATGTGCATAAGTTCTGAGTCTTCTCCAGCATATCGAATTATAACACCAACTATTAGTCCTAAAAAAGAAATTACATTAATAAGCAACTTGGACAGGTCCACGACTTTTAATAACTTACACATTTTGGTCTAGACATTATTTTGCACTACTATACTTTCTAAAAATAATCTAAAAAATAAATTATGTCCTCAAATTGTAATACAGTAAACCCTCATTAATCTGTACGTCACTTAATCCGGACATCTCTAAAAAAAAATTTAAAATGTAAAAATCAAACAATGATCGGGCTCAAAGGTCATATGTATTGTGTCCAAGGTCATTGGGTCGTGATGACTCACACTGTACAAACAACCTGGTTCCCAGCTGCGGTTCACACAGTTGTTTGTCATTTGCTCCACAGTTATGCACTTCTTTCTTTTGTGCTGTGCAGTTAAACAATATCTTTAAGTAAGCCTAGTTTAAGACAGAAGCATAAGCATAAAACGTTTTCTCTTCACGATAAACTATCGGTGATAGAAAAACTTGAAAAAGGAGCTTCAGTGTACAGCATCTATCTTCAGTACAGCATCGATAAACAAACCGTGTTGGACATTAAAAACAAAAAAGTGAAATTTGTAATTTTGTTCTCAAGTTTAACATGTAGAAAGAAAAAAGTAAAGTTAAACTAATGCAGATGCCTACTGATAAAGCACTAGATGATGCTGTGTACAAATGGTTTTCCCAACTTCGTTCGTCTGGTTTGGCAGTGCGAGGAATAGAAATTCAAGCAGCGGAGAGGCTGGCAAAACAGTTAGGAATTGAACAATTTAAAGCAAGTTCAGGTTGGCTTTTTAGATTTAGAAGACAGCATAACATTTCAAACAAGAAAATGTGTGGGGAAATTCTTAGTGCTGATTTTGAAGCTGTTGAACCTTTCAGGAAACAACAATGATTTTATTCAAAAGGAGGGTTATCAATTGAACCAGATGTACAACTTTGATGAGACGGGACTGTTTTGGGGAGCTTTGTCTGAAACCACACAAGCGTCAAAGACTGAGAAAACCACACCTAGAAGAAAAATAGCAAGGAACATGTTTCAGCATTGTTGTGTGCAAATGCCGACAGAAGCCATACGTTAAAAACTGTAATCGTTGGGAAAAGCAAAAAACCACTTGCCCTAAAAAACATTGTAGTAATAGACGATCTCCCGTTACACTACTACAATTCCCGCAATGCATGGTTTACCATGGAAGTAACAACGGATTGGTTCCACAAGAAGGCTGTGCCAAAAATCAGAAGACATGAAACACGACATCTGTTTTCCAGCCTATGGACCAAGGAGTGATCGGCAAAGCAGCTCTATAGAAAGAAGTTTTTGAGTGAAGTCCTAGGGATTTAGGAACGAGAGTAGACTTGTGCAGGCAAAGTTTTTATGGCAACGGAAAACAAAGAACTTTTTTCTGTTTTATTAACTTAAATTGGCATATTAACTTATTTTCTGGAGTAGCTTTATATTCCTAGTTACGATACTTAGTTTAAATTTTAACATAGATAGATTTTGTAGGTTATTACTTAGTATCAGTAAGGGTATCCAATCCATGTGTTTTACGAGTTTTGCAGCTCCGGTGAATGGCAAGTTTTTTAACTATATTTAGCCGCTTTATTGACTAACTGTTACATTAAATAATTTTCTATAAGTAGCTTATGGACCTAGTCAAGATCCTTGATTTATTCTGAATTGAGATAGCGAGATTTTGGAAGTTAATTAATACTTAAAAGTGTCCGTAGATTTACCGTTCGTAACTTGCCGCCATTGTTATATAATACATTATATGCCGAACTAGATAGCGTTAGATTAGTATAGTATAGTATATAATATTATCAATTAATCAGTAAAATTTATTACTCTTTTTAAACTTCACTGTCAATTAAATTGTACTTTTTAAATAAATACATATGACTTAGATTTTACAAAATTTTATAACATAATTAATTAATACATAACTTGATACGGAAGTTATATAACGGAACTCTAAGATTATACTCTATACTGAAAAACAAAACGATATAAAGTGTTATAACTGTGCTGGGATACAAGATTAGGGTTATAATTTTGTACTGAAATTGAATTGAAATCATGACTCAGACCAGAGCAGTAAAGCAAAAGGCTCAAGCTAAATGGAGTGCTGTGGCTCAGAGGAGCAGTTGTCCTCTGAATCACAGCCTTTTAAAATGCACTGCTTGCTTGATGTTTGTGGAGCAATGAGGTACGGGATATGATATTGCCAAGGGGTCTTTGTGCATGCGCAATGTAAGGAGCGTGAGGAAATCAGACAACAACTCAGCATTGTTATGGGCCTATATGAGAGCTGGAAGGATAGCGTGGATACCCTCGAAGGATCTAAATTGAGGGGCCCATCAAGCTCTCAGATGCCCACATCAACGCCAGAGCTTGCATTTCATCATCACGCAAAACAGTGGCAACCCCCAAGGCAGAATGCGCTGGTCCCATAGGAACTAGCAGCTGTTGGTGACTCTACTGTCAGGGAAATGGGAAACATGGTATGTAAAAAGGATAGGTGGAACAGGGCCAGGGCATGTCTGCCAGGGGCAAAGGTTGCTGACATTGTAGAGGGAATATCGTCTTTTAAGGGTGCCAAAGGTGATACTGTTGTACACGTTGGCACTAATGATATTAAAAGTAGGAGACCAGTAGAATTACTTGGAAAACAAGATGCAGGTTATTTCAGAGACTGCTGAGAGTCATTACGGTACAAGTAAACACATGGGTTGTGTTAGGGTAGTTAAAAATAGGAACAGGTGCATGTATACTTGAGTATAGACCAATGCTAGGAGTTTAGTAAATAAATTTGATGAATTTGAGGTATTGCTCAAAACAGCAAAGGCAGATATTGTTGGCATATCAGAGACGTGGTGTCACACAGATATAAGGGATACAGAACTGGAATTTGGGGAGTACAACGTCTACAGAAAGGATAGACAGGATAGGAAGGGAGGAGGGGTTATGCTATTAGTTAAGAAACACATAAAAACCAAGGAAGTGAAGCCAGTCGACATCGCTGGACAGTGCAGTGTTGAGTCAGTTTGGTGTGACATAAGCATTGGGAGATCAAAATTGAGAGTAGGAGTGTGCTATAGGCCTAATGACTCTGATGAGTATAATAAGAAACTGTACAGGGAAATAGAGTGGGCCAGTAAATCAGAGTCTTATAATGGGAGATTTTAATTTCCCAGATATTGACTGGAATTTGGGGGCTGGTAACTCACACTAGCAGGGCTTTTGTGGATTTATTGGATGATTGTTTTCTACATCAGCATGATCGGGAGGCAACTAGAGGGAGTAATACTCTTGATTTGATTATCAGCAGTGATTCTTCATGCATTAAGAATCTGCATATAAATGAACCACTAGGTGGCAGTGATCACAGTGTGCTGAAGTGGGATTTACTCAAAGAGGTAACTACCATTAGGGGTAAAGGGAAGGGTTATTGCTTCCGTAAAGGCGACTACGACGGACTGAGACAGTATTTAAATTCTATACAGTGGGACCAACTGATGATGTTACCAACAGCAAATTCAAAATGGGAAGCATTCAAAGAACTTATCTTGGAAGCTACTAGGCTTTACATACCAACTAAGAAATATTGTTCAAGGTTTAGGCCAAAATGGATGTCAAATGAACTAATGAGGCATATGGAAGAGAAGAAAAATGCATGGGATACTTACAAATTAACACATGACACAGAAGCCTATGATAGATACAAGTTGATATGCAACCAAGTTACAAAGGAGGTTAGGCGGGCGAAGGCAGATTACGAGAAATCCTTGGCAAGGGATGCAAAGAAAAACAGCAAAGAGTTCTTTACTTATGTAAACTCTAGAAGGAAGGGGATGAATCAGATTGGTCCACTTGATATTGATGGGTCAACTGTTGATGATCCTGCTCAGGTAGCTAACAAACTAAATGAATATTTTGCATCGACATTCACACATGAGGAGTTATCCAGCGAGGGGAATGCCAGAGGTGTATTCAACTCTAGCAGTAAGGTACAGAATCTTGAAATAACTGGGAGTAAAGTGGAGGAGAAATTGTTGAAGATAAACACAAGAAAGGCACCCGGGGTGGATGGGATCTATCCAGTTATATTAAAGGAGGCAGCAAAGGAAGTAAGCAAACCGTTAGCCATAATTATGAGAGCTTCCTTGGACTCAGGGGAGGTACCCATAGACTGTAAATGTGCAAATGTGACCCCAATTCACAAAGGAGGATCAAAGGCTGACACAAGTAATTACAGACCTGTGAGCTTAACTTCTGTTCCAGGAAAATTAATGGAGGCACTGGTTAAAGAAGCACTGCAGGATCATTTAGACAAGACTTCAGTTATAGCTCGGACACAGCATGGTTTTGTTAAGGGGAAGTCTTGCCTGACCAATTTGATTGGATACTATGATGCAGTCACAAAAGAACTGGATGCAGGGAATAGCTTTGATATTATATACTTGGATCTTAGAAAGGCTTTTGATACTGTTGCACATGGAAGACTGCTACACAAATTGGAGCAGTGTGACATTGGAGGCAAATTGCTGCTATGGATAAAGGGGTGGTTGAGGGGGAGAAGACAGAGAGTGTTAATCAATGGACACTGCTCATCGTGGACTAATGTTATTAGTGGAGTCCCTCAGGGCTCAGTGTTGGGTCCATTGTTTTCTGTATTTATAAATGATATTGATGATGGTATATCAAGCTTAATGTCCAAGTTTGCAGACGATACAAAGGTTGGCAGGGTTGTCAAGGACACTACTGACACTATGCTGCTGCAACAGGATCTGGAAAGGTTGAGCAGATGGGCTGAGAGATGGCAAATGAAGTTTAACATTGACAAATGTAAAGTACTACACATGGGAAACAGCAACCCCAGAGCAACGTATCAACTTTGTGGTACTACACTGACAGTGGTAGAGAATGAAAGGGACTTGGGGGTGGTTGTGCAGGCAGATATGAAGTTCTCTGAGCAGTGCAGATGGGTTGCAAGAGTAGCTCATGGAGTATTGTCAATGATATACAGGAATTTTTCCAGCAGGGATAAGGAGGTGATTATTCCCTTGTATAAGGCAATGGTCAGGCCACACCTAGAGTACTGTATACAGGTCTGGAGGCCTCATTTCATGAAGGATGTAGAGCTGCTGGAACGAGTACAGAGGAAGGCAACAAAATTAGTGAATTAGTGATAAGGAACAAAGGGGTGCTCTTACGAAGAAAGGCTTAAGTTTTGCAAATTAGTGTCTGGAGACTAGGCACCAGCGAGGTGATCTGATAGAGGTGTATAAAGCCTTGAATGGTTTAAGCATGCTCAATGCTGATGGGATTCTTCCTCTAGCTCAGAATAATCACCTGAGAGGGCATAAATTCAAATTGAGGAAAGACAGATGTAGGATAGACGTGCGGAAATTTGCCTTTAGCCAGCGGGTGGTTGGTTGGTGGAACAGACTTCCATCCCTTGTCGTGGAGGTTGATAGCCTAAATAAGTTTAAGGCTCAGCTGGACAGGTATTTTGAACGAACAGAGGGTTGAAGTGGAAGTGGGTTTTTTTTTTTTTGGCTGACGCTGCATAAGCTTGCTTTCTTGCATCAAATGCCTCTACTAATGCTAAAAGTTTCGTAAATAAATTTGATGAATTTGAGGTATTGCTGGAAACATCAATGGCAGTTATTGTTGGGATATCAGAGATGTGGTGTCACACAGATATAAGGAATCCAGAACTGGAATTTGGGGAGTACATTGTCTACAGGAAGGATAGACAGGATAGGAAGGGAAAAAGGGTTATGCTATTAGTAAAGGAACACAAAATCCAGGGAATTGAAGCCATTCGACATTGCTGGACAATGCAGTGTCGAGTCAGTTTGGTGAAACATAAACATTGGGAAATCAAAATTGAGAGTAGGAGTATGTTATAGGCCTAAGGTATAATAAGACACTGTACAGGGAAATAAGAGTGGGCCAGTAAATCAGAGAGTCTTATAATGGGGGGATTTTAATTTCCCAGATATTGACTGGAATTTGGGAGTTAGTCACTTACACACTAGCAAAGCTTTTGTGGATTTATTGGATGATTGTTTTCGACATCAGCATATTCAGGAGGCAACTAGAGTGAGTAATACTCTTTATCTGATTATCAGTAGTGATTCTTCATGCATTAAGAATCGGCAGATAAAGGAATCACTAAGTGGCAGTGATCACAGTTTGCTGAAGTAGGATTTACTCAAAGAGTAACTACCATCAGGGGTAAAGGGAAGGGTTTTTGCTTTCGTAAAGGCGACTACGCTGGTCTGAGACAGTATTTAAATTCTATACGGTGGGACCAACTGATGATGTTACCAACAGCAAATTCAAAATGAGAAGCATTCAAAGAATTTATCTTGGAAGCTACTAGGCTTTACATACCAACTAAGAAATATTGTTCAAGGTTTGGTCTAAATGGATGTCAGATGAACTAATGAGACATATGGCAGAGAAGAAAAATGCATGGGATACATATAAATTAATGGGTGACATGGAAGCCTATGATAGATATAAGCTGGTCTGTAACCAAGTCACAAAGGAGATTAGGCAGGCAAAGGCAGATTGAGAAATCTTTGGCAAAGGATGCAAAAAAAAAAAAAAAAACCAGCAAAGAGTTGTAAATTCTAGAAGGAAAGGGATGAATCAGATTGGTCCACTGGATATTGATGGTTCAATTGTTGATTATCCTGCTCAGGTGGCAAAAAAACTAAATGAGTATTTTGCATCTACATTCACACATGACTAGTTATTCAGGGAGGGGAATACCAGAGGTGAGTTAAACTCCGGCAGTGAGCTGGATGATTTCGTAATAACTGAGAGGAAAGTGGAGGAGAAATTGTTGAAGATAAACATAAAACGGGCACTTGGCATAGATGAGATCTACCAGTTATATTAAAGGAGGCAGCAAAAGAAGTAAGCAAACCCTTAGTCATAATTATGAGAGCTTCTTTGGACTCAGGTGAGGTACCCATAGACTGGAGATGTGCAAATGTGACCCCAATTCACAAAGGAGGATCAAAGGACAACAGAAATAATTATAGACAGACCTGTTAGTTTAACTTCTGTTCCATGAAAATTAATGGAGGCACTGGTTAAAGCAGCACTGATGGACCATCTAGACAATTGTACAATAGCATGGAAGACTATTGTACAAATTGGAGCAGAATGGTATTAAGGATAAGTTGCTACAATGGATAAAAGGATGGTTAAGTGGGAGTAGACAGAGGGTGATAATCCATGGGTGCTGCTCTTCGTGGACTAATGTTATTAGTGGAGTCCCACAGGGTTCAGTGTTGGGTCCACTTTTGTTTTGTATATTTATCAATGATATTGATGAAGGTATATCAGGCTTAATGTCGAAGTTTGCAGATGATACAAAGGTTGGCAGGGTTGTTAATGATAGTAATGGCAGTGTGCTACTGCAACAGGATCTAGATAATTTGGGCAGACGGGCTAAGAAGTGGCAACTGAAGTTTAATCTTGACAAATGCAAAGTACTGCATATGGGTAGAAGTAACTCCAGAGAAACGTACCAACTGTGTGGTACTACACTTAAGGTGGTAGAAAATGAAAAAGACCTGGTAGTAATTGTGCAGTCAGGTATGAAGTTTTCTGAGCAATGCAGACAGGCTGCCAGGGCAGATCATCGGGGTTTGTCAATGATATATAGGAATATTGCTAGCAGGGAAAAGGAGGTGATTGTCCCTCTGTATAAGGCAATGGTCAGGCCACCCCACGCCTTGAGCATTGCGTACAGGTTTGGAGGCCTCATTTTAGGAAGGATGTAGATTTACTTGAGCGTGTACAGAGAAGGGCAACAAGATTGGTGAGGGGAATGAATGGATCCTCTTACCAAGAGAGGCTTAAGTTCTGCAAATTGGAGTGGCTGGAGACTAGGCACCTGCGCGGTGATCTGACTGAGGTCTATAAGGCCTTGAATGGGTTGAGCACGCTGAATTCTGATGGGATCCTTCCACTCGTTCAGATTACGAACCTAAGGGGGCATAAATTCAAATTAAGAAAAGACAGATGTAGATTAGATGTGCGGAAATTTGCCTTTAGCCAGCGGGTGGTTAATTGCTGGAACAAACTTCCATCTGTCGTCGTGGAAGTTGATAGGTTAAATAAATTTAAGGAGGAACTGGACAGGCATTTATAGGAAATGGTGTGATTTTTTTTTTTTTTTTGGCTGATGCTGCATAAGCTCATACACTTGCTTTCTTGCATAACATGCCACTACTATTACTACAACACTTCAATTATAGCTCGGACACAGCATGGTTTTCTTAAGGGAAAGCCTTGCCTGACCAATTTGATTGGATACAGGGAATAACTTTGATATCATATATTTGGATCTTAGAAAGGCTTTTGATACTGTTGCACATGGAAGACTGCTGAACAAACTGGAGCAATGTGGCATTGGAGGCAAATTGCTGCAATGGATAAAGTGATAGTTGAGTGGAAGAAGACATAGTAGTAATCAATAGACACTGCTCATCATGGACTAATGCTATTAGTGAAGTCCCTCAGGGTTCCGTGTTGGGTCCATTGTTGTTTTCTGTATTTATAAATGATACAGATGATGGTATATCAAGCTTAATGTCCAAGTTTGCAGACAATACAAAGTTTAACAGGGTTGTTAAGACACTAATGACAGTATGCTGCTGCAACAGGATCTAGAAAAGTTCAGCAGATGGGCTGAGAGATGGCAAAATGAAGTTTAACATTGACAAATGTAAAGTACTACATATGGGAAGCAGTAACCCCAGAGCAACGTATCAACTTTGTGGTACTACACTGACAGTGGTAGAGAACGAAAAGGACCTGGGGTAATTGTGCAGGCAGATATGAAGTTTTCTGAGCAGTGGAGACAGTCAGCAAGAGTAGCTCATGGTGTCTTGTCAATGATATACAGGAATTTTTCTAGCAGGGATAAGGAGGTGATTATCCCCTTGTATAAGGCAATGGTCAGGCCACATCTTGAGTACTGTATACAGGTCTGGAGGCCTCATTTAAAGAAGAAGGATGTAGAGCTGTTGGAACGAGTATAGAGAAGGGCAACAAGATTAGTGAATGGAACAAAGGGTTGCTCTTAAGAAGAAAGGCTTAAGTTTTGCAAATTACAGTTGTTGTTTTTGGTTTTTAGGAGCATTAGCAACTAAGGCCATATTGCTCCATGATATGCAGTGGTCATTCCCTGACCTTTCCGCATCTTCCGTATTTGGTGGTGACGGGCTCGAACCCCGGCTAATCAAGAAGCATGTGATACGCACTGCTGCTCCTTCCCACCTGGATGCAAATTACAGTGTCTGGAGACTAGGCACCTGCAAGGTGATCTGATTGAGGTGTATAAAGCCTTGAATGGTTTGAGCATGCTCAATGCTGATGGGATTCTTCCTTTTGCTCAGAATAATCACCTGAGAGGGCATAAATTCAAATTGAGGAAAGTCAGATGTAGGATAGATGTGTGGAAGTTTGCCTTTAGCCAGTGGGTAGTTGGTTGGTGGAACAGACTTCCATCCTTTGTTTTGGAAGTTGATAGCCTAAATAAATTTAAGGCTGAGCTGGACAGGTATTTGGAATGAATGGAGGGGTGAAATGGGAGCGGGTTTTTTTTTTTTGTTATTTTTTTTTTTGGCTGATGGTGCATAAGCTTGTTTTCTGGCATCATATGCCTCTACTAATGCTAGGTCGAGGAGTCACTAGTTGGTGAAGAAGAGGACAACAGACATTGAAAAATTTAAAGTTGTACAACGTAAGATCTATGATTTACAACTTTGCTGATGCTTTGCAATTCAATTCAAAAACCTTGAATTCAATTCAGACTTTGGCGAATTCATGAAAAAAAACTTTTCTTAGATGATGAGGCTAATCCAGAAACAGATGGTTGAGAGATAGAAATCTTTCATGAGACTCTACAATGAGGAGGGGAAAAAGCTGTGTCCTTAGAGGAGATAGAGTCATGGATGGAAGAAGATGATCCTGGCTACAACATCATGACCAAAGAAGAGATCGCAGATAGTGTAATGGGAGCAGCGGAAAGTTCAGACGAGGAAGAAGATGAAGTGAGCAACAACTCTCAGCAAAAAATGAAGGTAAGCGAAGTGAAAGACCACTTGAACTTCGTAATTCAGCACATTGAACAATCAATAAATGAAAATGTATCCGCCTATTATGAACACTTAAGACACCTACATGAATTGGTAGTAAAGGAAATGAACTGAGAGAGAGAGAGAGAGAGAGAGAGAGATCAACTCTTCCAGTAAATTAATTCCAAGTGTACTTATACAATAAACAGGCATATCTCACATCACATAACATAACAATAGATATGCTCAAAAACTATGTTAAGTGAAACATTTTGCACATATACTTGCACAACTGCCGTACACACTTTAAATCACATCTAACATTCGTCGTTTACAGTTCCACTTTAGCAACATTTTCAACAACTGATACAATGTTATTTTTATATTAAGTTTATTTTTGTTTAGAAGATCCAATCTATATGCTTGGATCTTCTAAACAAGATCCAATCATATAGATTGCCGACTGTATTTTGCAATTGGTTACTCAGTTTTAACCCCGACTGCTCACTGCAGATGTTGGTAAATGGCTCTGCCTTCTAACTTCTGCACTAATACTAGTGTTCTCCAAGGTTCAGTTCTTTCTCAAGCTCTTTTCCTATTTTATATTAATGACCTTCTTCAACTGGCTAGAAATCCTATCCCTAGTTTTGTTGATAACATCACACTGAATTCTATCTTCCATGATGAGAAACCATGCACTGAAAAAACAGCTAAAACTTTTTGAATATCCACTACCAATTCTTTTAATTGCCAATCTCTAGGTAATTCTCCTAAAGGGCAAAGAAAAATTAGTTAATTTCAATCCATTTAAAACTCAATCCTGTCTTATTCCTTATAAAAAACTATTGCTGTCTTCTTATACTCATCCTTAATGACACTCAGTTTTCTAGACAAGATCACATATCTATTAGGTATTACTCTGACTTCTAATCTCTCTTGGCATAAGCGTATTACAAATACAGCTTCCTCAACAACAACAAAAAAAAAAAAAAAAAAAAAAAAAAGGGTTTTTTTTTTTGCTCTTGGCATTACTTTTCTCTAAAAAACTACTTTTGTGCAAATCTCAACCTATCATGAAATATTTTGTTCACATCTAAGATGGTGTCTATAAAACTACTCTTAAGTTTTTAGACTCCATTCAAAAGAGGAGGTTATCGGGTTAATTAATGACCTATCTCTTACAAAATCTCTCCAATCTCTGTCTCATAGACATTCTGTTCCTGTCATGCCTTTTCTACTGATACTTCCATGGGTGTTCTTCTGAATTGGTATTTGTAATATCCCACTCTCTTCCAAACCAATCAATAACTAGTACATCCATTCACTGTCCAACTCCAAACTTGCAGAACCAACTTTGTCTTCCTCACTAATCCCCTCCACTTCTGTTTCCTGAAACAACCTTCCTTCACATCAATTTTCTGAAAATTACAATCTATAGAAATTCATGTCTAATGTCAACAAATATCTTGTCTTCTTAGCCTTCAACTTATGCATGGTACTAACGCTTGGAGTTTTCATAAAAAAAAAGCAAGCAGAAAACAATTGTTGATAACGGAAACTAAAGAAATCACAAAGAAACCAAAATGTCAACAAAACTGTCTTTCAGTGGAAAGGAAATGCTTATGAAAAAAAAAAATTTCAATGAAGTCTTCTTTAAAAAAATAAAAAAAGGAAAAAAAAAAAAAAAAAAAAAAACCCTCACAGTGATTTGAGGAAAAATATAACCTAAAATAGAGACCAGTCAGTTATGAAGTCTTTATAACTAGCTTAAAGGCTGCAGAGAAAATTTAACAAAGTACAACATGTACTGTATACAAGTGAAACAGCTTCAATTTTATTTGAGATGGGCTATCTTTAAAGATCCACTTTAGTAAAATGAAATATTAATTAACCCCGTGAATTATATATTAAGTAGATTTTACTAAAGTCGATCTTTAAAGATAGCCCATCTCTGTTATCAATAGAGATTACCTCTATTGATAACAAGACTGTATTTAAAAAAATAAATGCAAATACAGCTAGGCCTCGCATAACACGAGTTCGATTAACGCGATATTCAGTTAACGCTATTTGAAAAATGATACCACTTTTCACTTTACAAATTTCCAGTTAACGCGATCTTTTTTTTTATGCAATAGTTGAAAAAGATTTAAATCGCGCATTACGCTTACCGCGAGTCGTACGGTCAATAAACAAACGTTTGCCTGCTGCCTGCCTCGGTGTGTTCCATCAACCATCGGAAGAAGACGTGTTTGTCTCCTGCTAATAAAGTCAATGCAGACTTGCATTTAAAAATTCAAATTTTTAAATGAGCCAGATGAAAATGTTACCGCAAAGGAGATAATGGTAAAAGAATTAGATGAAATCTTTCGTATCACATAGAACCTCAAACAGAAGGTTTGATGTTCTCTGCAATATTTATTTCGCCAGGGCCCAGAGAAGATTGTTGTCGGCTATTGGAAACTGATTGATGAAAAGAGAAAGTCAACACTGTTCAAATATTTCCACAACAGTAATTTCTTCATTGTGTATTTTATGTCAGAGGTTCCCAAAGTTTCTCGGTTCACGGCGCCTTTAATGTCTCAGTAATTTTTTCAAGGTGCACCCAGACCAAAAGAAATACCTAACAATTTCGTTTAGTAGTTAGGTCCAAACAACTTAATAAGAAATGCTGAAACTGTGAGCTACCTCGAGCTAGTAGTTCACACAGTGTCCGGCAGATGTCGAGTATCGCTGTGTTTCCCTCGAAAATTTAAAATATTCTGCAGCGCACAGTTTAAGAACCGCTGTTCATAATAGTAATAATTATGGAATTAAATGTTTATGCAATAAACATTTAATTCCATAATTATTTTCATTATCTTTTACATTATATACAGTTAAAAAGTTATTTTTAAAATTCTTTATGGACATTCCAGAAGGTCAAGGACCAATTATAATTTTTCCTATTGGTTATTATATTCGATTAACGCGTTTCCGTTTTGCGGGATGCTCTCACGGGACGAATTAATCGAGGCCCGCCTGTATATACAAATCCAAGCCTTTGAAATTGTTCCACATGAAAGAATGCTGTACAAATTGAAGCAGTGCAGATAAAGGAAAGGTTGAGTGGCAGGAGGCAGAGTGGTTAATTACCACTTCTCTTCATGGACTAATGTTATGAGTACAGTCACTCAGGGTTCAGTGTTGTGCCCTGTATTGATTATTCATTAATAATATTTATGTAAGCATATCACATTTAATGTCTGTTTGCTGACAATGCAATGACAAAGTTCAACTCTTCAATGGAACGAGAGGGGAATGATTCAATTTCTTAAAAGAACAAGCAGAATCCTTTTTTGCCATGCGTACATTATGTCTAACTATGGCTTCCCCAACTATTCAGCAATTTCCCGAATAGTCACACTTCCATTAATGTGTGCTTCAATCAGCCAACAAAAGATGACTACAAGGACAAAAAAAATAATAATAATAATAATTAAAATAAACCTATTTCTCTTTCTGCTGAACCTGCCCTCAATAGGCTAACTACTTATATGCTGTACAAAGTCATTCATCACAGCCTGTGATCAGAATGCTGCTCACCTTCCCCAATTCAAATTTTCAATGCTATCCATTTCATCAAGCATCCAAATAAGCCATCTCTGCCTGCCAAGTAATTGTCAAGCAACTTGAATGTGAACAAAACTATCAGCCAACTTGCCACCTGGCTGGAACACTCACCCATTCCTTTTTCAAGAACACTTCTTTCCACAAAGCCAAAATTCTACTGAAGCTCATATGCTTCAACCATCCATCACCTGAATTTAATGGTGAAGTAACTTGTATACTGTCTCTTACGTATGCCTACAATTCAATGGGATCCCTCCCTACATGCATCATTTTACAACACAGGTAACATCACCCACAGCCACTAGTAATAACCAATTATTATTGTTGCTCTTATATTATTTCTCCCTGATTGGGGGTTCCACCTCGTGACGGGTATTGCTACCAAGTACACAGGGTGGTTGTTGTTACGTCTGGTGTTACTGTTGGTCGAGGAACTCTGACAATCCTACAGGTGTTCAGGATTGCCACTTTCTGGAGTTCCTTGTAGGTGTTTGCTGGGAGACCTATTGCTGCTAGGCTGTTATGTAGGGTTTTTGGCACCATACCTGTGATTGACACGATGATTGGGATGGTCATTACTTGTTGCATATGCCACATCTCTGATCTCCTGTCTTAGGTTCATGTACTTCCTGATTTTTTCCCCATGGGTTTTCTGCAGGTTGCCAGTGTTGGGTACCGCTATGTCAATCAGAGAGGTAGCCTTTTCCTTCTCGCCCACAAGGGTCATGTCAGGTCTGTTGTGCAGGACTGTCCTATCCTTTATTATAACATGGTCCCAGTAAAGCTTGTGGGTCAGGGACTCTAGTACTACCTGGGGTTTGTACTTGTAGTACAATACACTTTCTTCGACCAACTGGTGTTTCCTTGCTAGCTTCTGATGTATTATCCTGGCTACCTGGTCGTGTCTATGAGTGTATTCAATCTGGGTGAGCACCTTGCATCCTGCAGTGATGTGTTGGATCGTTTCTGAGGCCAGGTGGCATCGTCGACATGTGTCATCGGACACTCAGGGCTCCTTGGCGATGTATTTTCTATAGTTCCTGATGTTGATTACCTGGTCTTGGATGGCAAGCGTGAATCCTTCAGTCTCTGGGAAGAGCGTCCCACTCGTGAGCCATGCACTGGAAGCAATTTCATCTATGTGATCTTGATGGAGATCATTGTAGTGCCTGCCATGGAGTGTCTTCTCTGCCCATCTTTCTAGCTTCGTTTGTACCTCCTGGATGGGGGGGGGTACTCCTTGCTTAGGTTGAGTGGGGTATATCACTTGTCTATCTTCCTTATGGCCTGGTGGAGTGTTTCTGGAAGTAATCCTTCAGGTTAACTATTGCTGTTTTCTGTTGCTCTATCAGGCCTCTTCCTCCTTCTGCCCGGGCAATTGTCAGTCTCTCCACGGCAGATTTTGGGTAGTGTTGGCAGCTCTTGGTCAGCATTGTCCTTGTGTTTCTCACGATAACTTCCAGCTCTGTGTTAGTCCAATCGATGACCACGAAGGAGTATGTTACCACTGGGACTGCATAGGCGTTTATGGCTTTAACTGTGTTCCCTCCGTTCAGCTTTGCTTTGCTTTCAGCGGGCTTATGAGTCTCTGATGGTATTTTTCGGTCAGGTAGGTCTTAATTTCCTTGTGCTGTAACTGCTGAGCCTGCATCATCCCCAAGTGTTTGTAGGCCCCTTCCTCTGCCATGGCTTCGATCTCTTTACCACTCTGCAGCTGGTAGTTTTGGTTGACTAATTTTCCCTGACACAATCCGCAGGTCTTGCACTTGTCTAGACCAAATTCCATCCTAATATCATTGCTGAATTCTTCGGTGATCTGGAGTAGTTGCTGAAGGTGTTTCTCGGTTCCCGTGTAGAGCTTGATGTCATCCATGTACATCAGGTGGGTGAGAGTGTACAGGTTCTTCCTTCCTTCTTTGAGGTTATATCCGTACTTGCTACTGTTGAGCATAGTAGATAGCTGGTTAAGTGTTAAACAGAACCACAATGGGCTAAGGGCATCTCCCTGAAAGATTCCTCTCCTGATGGGGATTGGCCTGGTTGTGATGTTTTCGACCTTAATGGTGGTACTTCATTTCGCCATCATTTCTCCTACAACATTTGTCACTATTGGATTGACTTTGTAGACGTTCGGCGCCTCTATTAGCCAGCTATAAGGCATGGACTCGAAGGCCTTGCGGTAATCAATGTAGGCTGTGTACATGTTGTGGCACTTCTTGTAGGCTTGCTCCATAACCGCAGCATCTATGGTTAATTGCTCCTTGCATCCTTTCTGCTCTTCGGCCATTATGTTCTGGCTCTCCAAGTGGTCTGACATCTTCTTGGTTATGCAACTGGTATCTTGTACATTGTTGGGAGGCAAGTGATTGGCCTATATTTTGCTGGGTTTCTTGTATCATCTTTAGGCTTCAGATATGCGATTCTTTGAGTGAGAAACTTCTGGATTGTCTCTGGGTGCCTTATCATTCGGGTGAACTGCTCTGCCAAGTGTTTGTGTGTGCAAGTGAGCTTCCTGTACCAGTAGTTGTGGACGTAATCTATTCCTGGAGTTCGCCAGTTGTGAGAGTCCTTGATCTTCTTGCGTGCTAGTTCTATCCAGGTGGCTTGGCTGTTATGTCTTACTTTCCTGCTCCATATGTTTCCCCAGAACTCCTCAATTGTGTTCTTCTTGGGAGGTCTGTTCCCTTCTTTCCCGTCTTCTCTGAGATTCCTGTAGAAGCCTCTTTGGTCCTCGTCGAAGATTCGGTTGTTTATTTTCCACAGAGTGCAAGGAGGTTCTGCTTCAATGTGTCCAAGCACTCTCCTATTCTCTGATTCTTTATCTCATGTTTGCTGTGGACTCTCTTGATTAATTAATTTCTTACTCTTATTGCTCCGTTGGTACTGGGTCAATTGGCCTATCTTGACACTTAATTCTTCTATCTTCAGCTGAAGTCTTCTTTCCCAAGCTGGTGGTTCCTTCTGTTTTCAGGCGCCTCCATAGCCAGGTGGGAAGGAGCAGCAGTGCATAGCACACGCTTCTTGATTAGACCGGGGTTCGAGCCCGTCACCACCAAATACGGAGGATGCGGAAAGGTCAGGGAATGACCACCGCATATCCCGGAGCAATATGGCCTTAGTTGCTAATACTCCTAAAAATCAAATAACAAACAAACAAACAACCTTCTGTTTTCGGTTCTTCTGCTGCTGTTCTCTCGTTTCTCTTCCATTAATCCTTGTGGCTGCTACTGCAGCACAATACACGGCTGTGCGGGTGGCCTCCAGTGTTGCACCATCTCTGTCGAAGTAATGTGGTATTATGTGCCAATTCAGGTGGTCTGTGACTCTCCACAAGGTTCTATTCGGCCTCTGCTTCGGTATCACATGAGTCTTTGTGGGGTCCATTCCTTCGAATTCTGTTAGGGCCTTCTTCCACTCATCCTCTATTCTGGATATCATGACCTTATCTGTTTCCACTTCAGCTGCTGTGGGTTGTATTCCTTCTTGCTCTTCCTCCTCTGGTTTGGTGGTGGTATGTCCTTCCTCTTCTGCTTCGATATTCTTTATCCTTTGTAGTTGATTGCTCACATCCTGCTTGATTTTTTCCAAGATGGCAGGAGCCATCAGGTTCTTCGTGATGATGGTCCTTCTCTGGTTTGCTATTCACTTTTCGGTGACCTGAATATCCGGGAATCGTTCTAGCCACTTGGTATGTAATCTTGCCCTGTAAGTTGTCATATCAGTCTCCAGTTTCGTTATTTTATAGTATCCTTGCATGATGTACGTATTCATTTCGATGCTCCAATTCATGCATTGCCGTTTTCTCCCTTCCCGAGTGGTCACTAGCGCAGTTGCACAGGAAGCACTTCCAGTTAGTGGGGTTGGATGGTCTTGCCCTTCTCTTGTGGTAGCCATATGGGGGACAGCGCCACTCGCTCCACTGTCTTCCTCGGGAGACCCTCTCTGATTTTTCAAACCGACCCCTCTGCCTAAGGCCTGAAAGTGAGTGAGTTTATCCTGTGCCACACTATTCAGTATGATTGATATTTCTCTGCGACATCATCCATCTATGGAGGTGGACCTGTTTAGCTTCGGCTTATGTCCAGTGGTAGTTCTCGCGAGTGACACCAGATGGCACCACAATCTGCCTTAGCCGCCACTCCGACCTTGGGGTAGGTAGGTCCCTTAGAGCAACTTTCACAATATTTATTTTTATTACTATTAACTTATTTATTATTATTATTCTAGTTTATTACTATTATTATACCGGTCTCCCAACATGATGGAACCACGTTCACTTCCGTCAAAGCGGTACTCGAACCCGGGTCAATCAGGCTGGTAGTCCAGTGTCTTAACCACCTGGCCATCGTGCCCCTTTTATTATTATCAATTTATTTCTCTGTTGAAGAGACACCCCTGGAACAGCCAATGGCTAGAAGGGTGAGAGTTACATTCTAAGGTATGAAGCAGATCCATGAGCATAATGTTACAAAGTCCATGGGATGTTCACCCTGAAAGGCTGAATACAGAATTTTGGAATACATGAGTAATTATGATTTTATAATAGAATATTTAAATTTATAGCATCTTTGAACATCATAGAATGCTTAAAATTTTGACTTCTTAGGTTTTTGGCATCTAGAATACAGAGAAAAAATAATTCAAAGGGATCAAAATTAAATGAAGTGTTTCAGCCGAGTGGCTGTGCACTACAGTTGCACAAGACGATGGGAGTCAGCAAAGACTTGCAATCTGTAAGCTTTTTCGTTAGTTTTTCCAGTTCAATTCTTAGTTTATTGAAGAGTTCTATTGTGTTTGCTGGAAAAAAGCAACTTAGGCTGTCCAGGTTTTTTAAAGTTGCTTTGAAGAGGATGTCTTGTTTCAGCAATCCTGGTGGCTTCTCGACGAGAGTGAAACAAGCCGTCAAATACTGGGAGCGTCTAATCTTCCTGTTATCAGCTGGACTAATGTGAAAATGTTTCTTGTGTTAATTGTCTGTTTCCAGGGAGGAATGCTGAGACCGGAAAGTAGGATGGCTCTGGAGATAGTAAATGGGTGATTTGAGATAGTGTTCAGCCATCTCAAGAGCCAGTATTCAATACTTAGGAAAGCTTTCAGGTTGTTCGGTGAAGCAGAGGACCAAATCTGTGAAGCATACAGTGGGATGAAAAGTATACATTTCAAGATATATTTTTTAACAAGATCTGGGTTTCTGCCAATTAGAAAAAGTTTTGCAAATTACAGTGTCTGGAGACTAGGCACCAGCGAGGTTATCTGATAGAGGTGTATAACGCCTTGAATGGTTTGAGCATGCTCAATGCCGATGGGATTCTTCCTCTTGCTCAGAATAATCACCTGAGAGGGCATAAATTCAGATTCAGGAAAGACAGATGTAGGATAGATGTGCTAAAATTTGCCTTTAGCCAGCGGGTAGTTGGTTAGTAGAACAGACTTCCATCCCTTGTTGTGGAAGTTGATAGCCTAAATAAATTTAAGGCTCAGCTGGACAGGTATTTCTTACGAACGGAGGGGTGAAATGGAAGTGTTTTGTTTTTTTGGCTGATGCTGCATTTTTTTTTTTTTTTATGAAAACCCCAAACACGAAAGGTATCAAAACCTATAGTACTTAGTACCGTGCATGGGTTGAAGGAGAAGTATGGGGGGAGGGGGATGCCAGAAACTTTGCTCTAGAGACTAAACATGGGTTTCACCACTTCAAGCCTCCAATAAGCAAAGTGGTGGTATTTCACCGGTTGATGAAAGTCATCTACCACCTCTGGCATAAGCTTGCTTTCTGGCATTATATGCCTCTACTAATGCTAACTCCTGTTTGGCAGCCCAGAGCAATGCATATGTTTTAGCTTTGATTTAATCAAAGTGCTCAGAGAATGTTTGTCCCTCATCCCATTTTAGGCCAAGGTCTATGTGAGATTGTTCCTCCTTTTTTTCTTTGCAATTGTCATCTGGGCAGATTTGCTTGGGTTTAAATGTAGTCTAATACAGTCGAGGTAATGCTCCAGTCCATTTATTGTGTTATTGGCTTGCTGATTTGTTTGCTTAACTTGTTGTAGATCTTTATATTTGACAAAGAATTTCAGATCAGCATATGTAATAAAGTTGTCTTTATGGGATACAAAAAATGATTCCAGAGTTGCAGCAAATAACAGTGAGGAGAGAACACCTCCCTGCAAAATGGGCAATAAAATCGTCATTACAGATGAGGCGTCTTTCCTTCAGAATGTTACAAAATTTTCAGGAGATTGCCTTGTATTATGAAGTATAAAGATAAAATTTGTTCCAGAGCCGTTATCAAGATATTGTCAAAAGCTGCAGATATGTCTAGGAAGATAATATCGAGCTGTTCCTTATTGTTGAGTGCTTTCTGCATCCGGAAAAGGGTCTCAAGGAGATTTGTGATGGTTGATCTTCCAGATAAGACGGAGTGTAGGTGCAGAGAACGATGCCTGGAGCATAGTCCTCTGCACCAACATTCCGGAATTTCCTGACTGGACATTACATTATGGAACGTCCACTCAGAATCATGAATCAATTATTTCGAAAGCCTGCCTGGAATAGAATGACTAAGGGGAAATCATTAAAAATATTCCTAGAACACACTATCAGTCATATGCTAGAATATTACATGCCTCTATGACAAAACTGGATACTGCTCACCAAATTCTCTCACTAATGATAATAAATGTTAATTATGGATAAGTAATAATAATAAATTAAAAATGGATACTTATATGACAATAAACTTACTATCATATATGATGCCATTGCACTAACATATGAGTTATATCCAAAGCTAGATATGACTCCTATTAAAACAGTATGTAGAAACCAGGTTACATAACATAATCCAATATGAAAGCAAGATATGGGTGGGAGGGAGGGGGGTATTAGAAATGGCCAAATTAGAACAAATTATTTACATTTCATAAGAACATTGCAGTTATATATTTTAGATAAGTCTAGAATAAAGTAGTAGTAGTAGTGGCATGTGATGCAAGAAAGCAAATGTATGATCTTATGCAGCATCAGCCAAAAAAAAAAAACACATCATTCCCTCCAAATGCCTGTCCAGTTCCTCCTTAAATTTATTCAACCTATCAACTTCCACAACGACAGATGGAAGTTTGTTCCAGCAATTAACCACCCGCTGGCTAAAGGAAAATTTCCGCACATCTATTCTACATCTGTCCTTTCGCAATTTGAATTTATGCCCCCTTAGGTTCGTAATCTGAACAAGTGGAAGGATCCCATCAGAATTCAGCGTGCTGAACCCACTCAAGGCCTTATACACCTCAATCAGATCACCGCGCAGGTGCCTAGTCTCCAGCCACTGCAATTTGCAGAACTTAAGACTCTCTTGATAAGAGAGTCCCTTCATTCCCCTCACCAATCTTGTTGCCCTTCTCTGTACACGCTCAAGTAAATCTACATCCTTCCTAAAATGAGGCCTCCAGACCTGTACGCAGTACTCAAGGCGTGGCCTGACCATTGCCTTATACAGAGGAATAATCACCTTTTCCCTGCTAGCAAAATTCCTATATATCATTGACAAAACCCCATGACCTGCCCTGGCAGCCTGTCTGCATTGCTCAGAAAACTTCATATCTGCCTGCACAACTACTCCCAGGTCTTTTTCATTTTCTACCACCTTAAGTGTAGTACCACACAGTTGGTACATTTCTCTGGGGTTACTTCTACCCATATGCAGTACTTTGCATTTGTCAAGGTTAAACTTCAGTTGCCACTTCTTAGCCCATCTGCCCAAATTATCTAGATCCTGTTGCAGTAGCACACTGCCATTACTGTCATTAACAACCCTGCCAACCTTTGTATCATCTGCAAACTTCGACATTAAGCCTGATATACCTTCATCAATATCATTGATAAATATACAAAACAACAGTGGACCTAACACCGAACCCTGTGGGACTCCACTAATAACATTAGTCCAAGAAGAGCAGCACCCATTGATTACCACCCTCTGTCTTCTTGCACTTAACCATCCTTTTATCCATTGTAGCAACTTACCCTTAATACCATTCTGCTCCAACTTGTACAATAGTCTTCTATGCGCAACAGTGTCAAAAGCTTTCCTGAAATCCAAATATATGATATCAAAATTATTTTTTGCATCCAGTTCCTTTGTAACCACATCATAATATCCTATCAAATTTGTCAGACAAGACTTTCCCTTGACAAACCCATGCTGTGTCTGAATTATTGCTGCAGTCCTGTCTAGATGACCCTGCAATGCATCTTTAACCAGCGACTCCATTATTTTACCCAGAACAGAAGTTAAACTAACTGGTCTGTAATTACTCGTGTCACCCTTCGATCCCCCTTTGTGAATTGGGGATACATTTGCACATCTCCAGTCCGTGGGAACCTCCCCTGAGTCTAAGGATGCCTCATAATTATGGCTAAGGGTTTGCTTAGTTGCTTTGCCGCCTCCTTTAATATAACTGGATAGATCCCATCCACCCCAGGTGCTTTTCTTACGTTTAACTTCAACAAAGTCTACACGATCATTCTCTTCTCCTCTTCAATGAAATATTATAACCCAATTCAGATTTCCATAAATCCAATTCAATCTGAAATGAGAATAACATTAGGGCTTTGTAAAAGGGTTGAAAAACCTATTAAACCTTAACAGTGTTAGTAGTATTGGTATTTGGAACATGATGCAAGGAAGCAAAGCTTATATAGCACTAATCAAAAAAAAATAAATAAATAAAATAAATAAATAATTCATTTCCCTCATTCATTCTTCTAAATACCCTTAATTTTTCCAAACCTTCCTTAAATTTATTCACACTATTCACCTCCACAATATGAAACAGAAGTTTATTCTAACAACTGATTCAACATAAGAATTTCTGCACATATATTCTACAGCCATCCTTTCAGCGTCTAATTTACTTAACCTTTTTAGAGAATTATACACTTCAATTAGATCCCCATACAGGTGTCTAGTTTCTAGACAATTTACAGAACAGTTTACCTAGTTTTTCTTGGTAAGAATATCATTTTTTGCCCACTTTTAGCTGCAGCAATTTCTTTTCTCCTCTCTTTCTGTTGTTATAAAATTATTTAATTCACTCCCAATCAGTAGTAGATAGGCTTCTGCTAGTCTCATTTCTAAACACTTCATGTGTGAATGTAGATCAAAAATATTTAATTTATCACCATGCATGAATGTAGAAAAAATATTTATTCAATTTATCAGAAATCTGTATCCATATCTAGTGGGCCAATATGATTCATACCTTTCCTTATATTGTTAACATACACAAAGAATTCATTGCTGCTTTTCTTTACATTATTTGCCAAAGATATCTCATAAACTGCCACAGCCTACCTAACCTCCTGAGTAATTTGGTTAGAAATTTTGTAATTATTGTAAGGCTATATGCAGTAAAGTACTACTACCCATATTAGTAAAGTACTGCATATGGTTTCTTCTGCCCATATGCAGTAAAGTACTGAATATGGGTAGCAGAAACCCCAGAGAAACGTACCAACTGTGCAGTACTACACTCAGGGTAGTGGAGAATGAAAAAGACCTGGGGGTAATTGCACAGTCAGATAAGAAGTTTTCTGAGCAGTGCAGACAGGCTGCAAGGGTAGCTCATGGTGTCTTGTCAATGATATACAGCAGGGGTAGGCAACCTTTATAAATGGCGGGCCAAATGAAATGTCTGTGAGTTTCATGCAGGCCAAATTTTTTTTAGCCTTCCACAATTTTTAGAATTATTAAAATCGTGTATAATGAAATAATTGTCAAGCAGTTTTGTTATTTATACCATAAAAGTTAATTAATTTTATTAATAAGAAAAACAAAATACAAATTCAAGTTACAAAAATAGAATTATAGTAATAAAATACAAATACAATTCCAGTAACAAACATTACAGTACTTTATTTTTATAATATTTAATCAGCGATTTGATACTGTTTATTTTTTATCAGTGAATTGATATTTTGATCCATATTTATTGTAGCAAGGTGCAGCGTATTTTTTAAATTTAAGTTAGTAATTCTATTCATTCATATATATATTTTTTTTTTTGAAAACGACTGCGGGCTGGATTATGCACGTCTGCGGGCCAGAGGTTGCCCATCCCCGATATACAGGAATTTTGCAAGCAGGGCTAGGAAAGTGATTATCCCCTTGTATAAGGCAATGGTCAGGCCATACCTTGAGTACTGCATACAGGTCTGGATGCTTCACTTTAGGAAAGAACTGGAACGAGTACAGAGAAAGGCAACAGGAAAGGTGAATGGAACATATGGTCACCAAGAATGGCTTAAGTTCTACAAATTTCATCATGTGGAGACTAGGCACTTGCAAGGTGATCTGATTGAGGTGTATAAGGTCTTGAATGGTTTGAGCAAGCTCAATGCTGATGAGATTCTTCCTCGTGCATAGATTACTCGTCTGAGGGGACATAATTCAAATCGAGGAAAGACAGTTGTAGAATTGATGTGTGGAAATTTGCCTTCAGCCAGTGGGTGGTTGATTGCTGGAACAAACTTCCATCCGTCATAGTGGAAGTTGACAACTTAAGTTCAAGGCAGAACTAGACAAACATTCGGAGTGAATGGATGGGTAAAATGGGAAGGATTTTTTTTTTTTTGGCTGATGCTACATAAGCTTGCATCATATGCCTCTACTAATGCTAATGTTTTATCCTCTAACAATTCAATCATGTCATGCATTTTCTTCTCTGCCACTAAAGTCATCAGTTCATCTGACATCCATTTAGATCTAAACTTTGAACAATATCTATTGGTATAAAAGGCCTAGCACCCCTACGATTACTTTTCAAAACATTTATGTTTTTCAACATCATCAGTTGGTCTCATTGAAAAGAGCTTAAATGTCTGAGCCCATTATAATCAACTCTGCAAAAACAAAACCCTTTCCTTTTACCCCTAACAGTAGTTATTTCTTTGACTAAATCCCATGTCAATATTATTATTACTACCAGTTTATTAAACTAACCGATTTACCCCTGGACAGCAGAACGTTAAATACATACTTTGGTGAGAGTTACTGCATTTGTATGGGGTTACATGGCAATATATGTGGGCCCAACTTGCTAAAATATTTATATAAGTTATATTTATGTCTTATTTACATAAATCTTATCTACAGCAAAGAACAGCTTATATTATTAGTATCTTGAAATTTACTAATGAGAGACATTTGATTTAAATAGAAATTAAGTATTACATGGATTTCTAACAGGATCAACATAACTAAAATAATTGTCTCTGTTGATACGGACCCTGAGAGACTTGCATGACCTGTTCTCTATTATTCCTGGAGTTTAGGATTGGGGATAGCTTGAAGTATCCTACAAACACACAAAGCCTGTTGCAGCTGCATACGGATATACTGAAGAGTGACCATCAATTTGGCCATATTCTTCATAATTGAGAGAGAAAGAAAAAGTTGCTGAAAACTTTGTCTTTGGTGTGTGCTTGCTGGGAAGCATCACCAAAGACTATCAAGGTGAGGGTGTGAAATTAGTAATTAGAAATGGTAGAGTAGTTAATGATCACTGTCAAGCTGAGCTTCTTCAGAGAGACCTAGATAGACTTCAAGAATGGTCAGAAAAATGGCAGCTGTGCTTTAATCCAACAAAGTGTAAGGTATTACACCTGGGAAACAGTAATCCCAAAAAAACTTATTCACTTGGTGGAGTTCAACTAAACCCAGTACTGGAGGAAAGGGACTTGGGTGTTACAATACGGTCAGACATGAAATTCTCTGATCATTGTAAACAGGTTGCAAGGAAAGCCCATGGTGTCCTATCGATGATCTATCGAACTTTTGCAAGTAGAGATAGGGACGTGATAATCCCATTATATAAGGCTTATGTTAGACCACATTTGGAATACTGTGTTCAAGTATGGAGACCGCACCTAAAGAAAGACATCGAGCTTCTTGAAAGGGTGCAAAGAAGGGTAACTCGCCTGGTGAGATCGGCAAAAGGGCGTCCTTATGAAGAAAGACTTCGAATATGTGGGTTGCAGAGTTTGGAAACTAGACACCTTAGAGGAGATTTGATTGAGGTGTTTAAGGCTCTGAGAGGCATCAGTAAAATGAATGAGGACAAAATTTTCAAGATTACAAATGATGCTAGTAATAATATAACTAGGGGACATAAATTCAAGTTACGGGGGGAAATGTTTAGATTGGACTACAGGAAGTTTTATTTTAGCCAGCGAGTTAAAAATTACTGGAATAAGTTTCCTTCATGGGTGGTAGAGGCGGACAGTTTGGGGAAATTCAAAGGTCATCTGGATAGTACTTTCGGGTAAGGGAAGCGCATAGGATGATAGGTTTAATTTCCTTTTTATTTAATTTTTTTTTATTTATTAATTATTATTATTTAGTTATTTATTTATTATTATTTTTTTTTTTTGTTCGGATTTTTTTTTTTTTTTTGGCTGGTGCAGCATAAGCCATAGGCTTTCTTGCACCATGCGGCTGTTACTAATACTAATTATAATGTTAATGCTTGTCACATCTACCTGCCCAGTGAGAAGCTCAACTGTATCTTTATAACCAGATACAGCTTTAGTATTAGTAGTGGCAAATGAAGCAAGAAAGCAAACTTATAAAGCATCAGCAAACAAAAAAAAAACCTTCCCACATTACCTGTCCATCTCCTCCAACAAGTTGTCTAATTCTTCACTGAATTTATTCAAATAACTAACTTCCACAACAGATGGAAGGCTATTCCAGCAATCAATCATCCTCTGGCTGAAGCCAAACTTCCAACATATCTATTCTGCAACCACAATCAATTTGAATTTATGTTCCTTGTGTGTGCAGTCTGAGCTTGAGGAAGAATGCAGAATGCATTAGTAGAGGCACATGATGCAAGAAAGAAAGGTTATACAGCAACAGCAAAAAAAAAAAAAAAAAGGAAAACTTCCTATTTCACCTATCCTTTCCTTCCAATATTTTAAGCTCAATCCATTCAAAGCCTTAAAACATCTCATTCAGATCACCATCAGCAATGATACTGAGGTTCAAGTAGTATGGCTTGCGAAATGGTAAAGGGACTTTCAACCACCCTAAACCAATATTTAAGCACAAAAATGCCTTTAAAATGACAACTAGAAGAGGATGACCAAATCTGCAAAGTGTATAAACATACAGGTACAACATTTAATGATATTTAGCATTAGTAGAGGCATTTGATGCAAGAAAGTAAGCTTATGCAGCATCAGCCAAAAAAAAAAAAAAATTAAATAAATAAACAAATAAAAAATAACCACTTCCACTTCACCCCTCTGTTCGTTCGAAATACCTGTCCAGCTGAGCCTTAAACTTATTTAGGCTATCAACTTCCACGACAAGGGATGGAAGTCTGTTCCACCAACCAATCATCCACTGGCTAAAGGCAAATTTCTGCACGTCTATCTTACATCTGTCTTTCCTCAATTTGAATTTATGCCCTCTCAGTTGATTATTCTGAACAAGAGGAAGAATCTCATCAGCATTGAGCATGCTCAAACCATTCAAGGCTTTATACACCTCTATCAGATCACCTCGCTGGTGCCTAGTCTCCAGACACTGTAATTTGCAAAACTTAAGCCTTTCTTCGTAAGAGCACCCCCTCTGTACTCGTTCCAGCAGCTCTACATCCTTGAAATGAGGCCTCCAGGCCTGTATACAGTACTCTAGGTGTGGCTTGACCATTGCCTTATACAAGGGAATAATCAACTCTTTATCCCTGCTAGAAAAATTCCTATATATCATTGACAATACACCATGAGCTACTCTTGCAGCCCATCTGCACTGCTCAGAGAACTTCATATCTGCCTGCACAACCACCCCCAGGTCCCTTTCATTCTCTACCACTGTCAGTGTAGTACCACAGAGTTGATACGTTGCTGTTTCCCATATGTAGTACTTTACATTTGTCAATGTTAAACTTCATTTGCCATCTCTCAGCCCATCTGCTCAACCTTTCCAGATCCTGCTGCAGCAGCATAGTGTCAGTAGTGTCCTTGACAACCCTGCCAACCTTCGTATCGTCTGCAAACTTGGACATTAAGCTTGATATACCATCATCAATATCATTTATAAATACAGAAAACAATAATGGACCCAATACTGAACCCTGAGGGACTCCACTAATAACATTAGTCCACGATGAGCAGTGCCCATTGATTACCACTCTCTGTCTTCTCCTCCTCAACCACCCCTTTATAAATAGCAGCAATTTGCTTCCAATGCCACACTGTTCCAATTTGTGCAGCAGTCTTCCATGTGCAACAGTATCAAAAGCCTTTCTAAGATCCAAGTATATAATATCAAAGCTATTCCCTGCATCCAGTTCTTTTGTGACTGCATCATAGTATCAAATCAAATTGGTCAGGCAAGACTTCCCCTTAACAAAACCATGCTGTGTCCGAGCTATAACTGAAGTCTTGTCTAGATGATCCTGCAGTGCTTCTTTAACCAGTGCCTCCATTAATTTCCTGGAACAGAAGTTAAACTCACAGGTCCATAATTACTTGTAGTAGTAGTAGTAGTGGCACATGATGCAAGAAAGCAAGTGTAGGAGCTTATGCAGCATCAGCCTAAAAAAAAAAAAAAAAAAAAAAAATCACACCATTCCCTCCAAATGCCTATCCAGTTCCTCCTTAAATTTATTTAACCTATCAACTTCCACAACGACAGATGGAAGTTTGTTCCAGCAATTAACCACCCGCTGGCTAAAGGCAAATTTCCGCACATCTATTCTACATCTGTCCTTTCTTAATTTGAACTTATGTCCCCGTAGGTTGGTAATCTGAACAAGTGGAAGGATCCCATCAGAATTCAGCGTGCTCAACCCATTCAAGGCCTTATAGACCTCAATCAGATCACCGCGCAGGTGCCTAGTCTCCAGCCACTGCAATTTGCAGAACTTAAGCCTCTCTTGGTAAGAGAATCCCTTCATTCCCCTCACCAATCGTGTTGCTCTTCTCTGTACACGCTCAAGCAAATCTACATCCTTCCTAAAATGAGGCCTCCAGACCTGTACGCAGTACTCAAGGCGTGGCCTGACCATTGCCTTATACAGAGCGACAATCACCTCCTTTTCCCTACTAGCAAAATTCCTATATATCATTGACAAAACCCCATGACCCGCCCTAGCAGCCTGTCTGCACTGCTCAGAAAACTTCATATCTGACTGCACAATTACTCCCAGGTCTTTTTCATTTTCTACCACCTTAAGTGTAGTACCACACAGTTGGTACGTTTCTCTGGGGTTACTTCTACCCATATGCAGTACTTTGCATTTGTCAAGGTTGAACTTCAGTTGCCACTTCTTAGCCCATCTGCCCAAATTATCTAGATCCTGTTGCAGTAGCGCACTGCCATTACTGTCATTAACAACCCTGCCAACCTTTGTGTCATCTGCAAACTTCGACATTAAGCCCGATATACCTTCATCAATATCATTGATAAATACACAAAACAACAGTGGACCCAACACCGAACCCTGTGGGACTCCACTAATAACATTAGTCCACGAAGAGCAGCACCCATTGATTACCACCCTCTGTCTTCTCCCACTTAACCATCCTTTTATCCATTGTAGCAACTTACCCTTAATACCATGCTGCTCCAATTTGTACAGTAGTCTTCCATGCGCAACAGTGTCAAAAGCTTTCCTGAAATCCAAGTATATGATATCAAAATTATTTTTTGCATCCAGTTCCTTTGTGACCACATCATAATAACCAATCAAATTTGTCAGACAAGACTTTCCCTTAACAAACCCATGCTGTGTTTGAATTATTGCTGCAGTCTTGTCTAGATGATCTTGCAATGCATCTTTAACCAGCGACTCCATTATTTTACCCGGAACAGAAGTTAAACTAACTGGTCTGTAATTACTCGTGTCACCCTTCGATCCACCTTTGTGAATTGGGGACACATTTGCACATCTCCAGTCCGTGGGAACCTCCCCTGAGTCCAAGGATGCTCTCATAATTATGGCTAAGGGTTTGCTTAGTTGCTTTGCCGCCTCCTTTAAAATAACTGGATAGATCCCATCCACCCCAGGTGCCTTTCTTATGTTTAACTTCAACAATTTCTCCTCCACTTTGCTCTCAGTTATTACAAAATCATTAAGCACACTGCTACAATTTGATAACCTTCTTCCATTTTCAAATTGTAATAATTCCTCACGTGTGAATGTAGATGCAAAATACTCATTCAGTTTGTTTGCTATCTGAGCAGGATCATCAACAGTCGAACCATCGATGTCAAGTGGACCAATCATATTCATCCTCTTCCTTTTAGAGTTTATATAAGTAAAGAAATCCTTGCTGTTTTTCTTAGCATCTATTGCCAAAGATTTCTCGTAATCTGCCTTCGCCTGCCGAACCTCCTTTGTGACCTGATTACAGACTAGCTTATATCTGCCACAGGCTTCTGCGTCACCTGATAATTTATATGCATCCCATGCATTTTTCTTCTCTGTCACGAGTCTCATTAGTTCATTTGATAACCATTTAGGCCTAAACCTTGAACGATATTTCTTAATCGGTATATAAAGTCTAGTAGCTTCCACGATTAATTCTTTGAATGCTTCCCACTTAGAATTTACTGTTTGTAACATCGTCAGTTGATCCCACTGTACAGAATTTAAAAACTGTCTGAGACCACTGTACTCCCCTTTACGGAAGCAAATACCCTTTCCTTTACCCCTGACGGTAGTTACCTCTTTGAGTAAATCCCACTTCAGCACACTGTGATCACTGCCACCTAGTGGTTCCTTTATCTGCAAATTCTTAATACACGAATGATCACTGCTGATAACCAGATCAAGAGTGTTACTTTCTCTGGTTGCCTCTCGAACATGCTGCTGCAGAAAACAATCATCCAATAAATCCACAAAAGTCTGACTAGTGTGTGAGTGACCAACTCACAAGTTCCAGTCAATATCTGGGAAGTTAAAATCCCCCATTATAAGACATTCTGATTTACTGGCCCACTCTATTTCTCTGTACAATTGTTCATTGTACTCATTCAAGTCATTAGCCCTATAACACACTCCTACTCTTATTTTTCCTTTCGCAGTGCTTATCTCACACCAAACTGACTCAACAGAGCACTGTTCATCTATATTAACTGGGCGCACTTCCTTTGATTTTATGTTTTTCTTAATTAACAGCATAACACCCCCTCCCTTTCTGTCCTGTCTATCCTTTCTGTACACATTGTACTCCCCAAATTCCAGTTCTGCATTCCTTATATCTTTGTGACACCACGTCTCTGCTATCCCAACAATATCCGCCTTTGATGTCTTGACCAACACTTCAAATTCATCAAATTTATTTACTATACTTCTAGCATTGGTATACATGCAAGCATACATGCTCCTATGCCTATTCCTTGTTACCCTAACACATCCCATATACCCAACTATTCCATGATGACTGCCATCCGTCCCTGAAACCCCCAACACCCCTCGCTCCAGGTCGCTTCTTATTCTAATAGAAGTTGTGCAAGAATCACCTTCACCTCTGCCTGCGGTTACTGTTAAACTATTAGTCTTTGTATCCCCCCAAACTAGCAGTTTTCTGACCCACCTAACACTGCCTCGATAGCATCAGCAAATATTCTTGCACCCTTTCTATTTAAGTGTATCCCATCCCTGTAGAAGCAATCTCTCCTGTTAACAAGTACAGTCCAGGCTGAAAAAAATTCTACCCCTTGAGCCTTGCACAATCTTTCCAGGGCTGAATCGATCGACAAGGCTCTCATCATGTACTCCCTCCTATCGTGTCTGGGCAGAATTGCAGACACTTTCAAATTCAACCCTATTTCACGGCTTTTTTTCAACAGTGACCTGTACTTGTTGAGTAATTGTGTCAGCCTTTGATCCTCCTTTGTGAATTGGAGTCACATTTGCACATCTCCAGTCCGTGGGTACCTCCCCTGAGTCCAAGAAAGCTCTCATAATTATGGCTAAGGGTTTGCTTACTTCCTTTGCTGCCTCCTTTAATATAACTGGATAGATCCCATCCACCCCAGGTGCCTTTCTTGTGTTTATCTTCAACAATTTCTCCTCCACTTTAATCTCAGTTATTACAAGATTCTCTAGCTTACTGACAGAGTTGAATAACCTCTGGCATTCTCCTCGCTGAATAACTCCTCATGTGTGAATGTCGATGCAAAATATTCATTTAGTTTGTTAGCTACCTGAGCAGGATCATCAACAGTTGACCCATCGATATCAAGAGGACCAATCTGATTCATCCCCTTCCTTCTAGAGTTTACATAAGTAAAGAACTCTTTGCTGTTTTTCTTTGCATCCCTTGCCAAAGATTTCTCGTAATCTGCCTTCGCCTGCCTAACCTCCTTTGTAACTTGGTTACAGATCAACTTGTATCTATCATAGGCTTCTGTGTCACGTGTTAATTTGTATGTATCCCATGCATTTTTCTTCTCTGCCATATGTCTCATTAGTTCATCTGACATCCATTTAGGCCTAACCTCGAACAAATTTCTTAATTGGTATGTAAAGCCTAGTAGTTTCCAAGATAAGTTCTTTGAATGCTTCCCATTTTGAATTTGCTGTTGGTAACATCATCAGTTGGTCCCACTGTATAGAATTTAAATACTGTCTCAGACCATCGTAGTCGCCTTTACGAAAGCAATAGCCCTTCCCTTTACCCCTAATGGTAGTTACCTCTTTGAGTAAATCCTACTTCAACACACTGTGATCACTGCCACCTAGTGGTTCATTTATCTGCAGATTCTTAATGCATGAAGAATCACTACTGATAATCAAATCAAGAGTATTACTCCCTCTAGTTGCCTCCTGAACATGCTGATGTAGAAAACAATCATCCGATAAATCCACAAAAGCCTTGCTAGTGTGTGAGTGACTAGCCCTCAAATTCCAGTCAATATCTAGGAAATTGAAATCCCCCATTATAAGACTCTGATTTATGGCCCACTATTTCCCTGTACAGTTTCTTATTATACTCATCAGAGTTATTAGGCATATAGCACACTCCTACTCTCAATTTTGATCTCCCAATGCTTATGTCACACCAAAGTGATTCAACACTGCACTGTCCAGCAATGTCGACTGGCTTCACTTCCTTGGATTTTATGTATTTCTTAACTAATAGCATAACCCCTCCTCCCTTCCTATCCTGCCTATCCTTTCTGTAGACATTGTACTCCCCAAATTCCAGTTCTGCATTCCCTATATCTGTGTGACACCACGTCTCTAAAATCCCAACAATATCTGGCTTTGATGTTTTGAGCAATACCTCAAATTCATCAAATTTATTTACTAAACTCCTAGCATTGGTGTACATGCAAGTATACATTGTTGTTGTTGATTAAGGGTTTAAAGACACAAGGGCATCAATGGCCAAGATGTGTCTTTCCAAGTTTTTGATGGAAATCAAACATTAGATTTGTTTATCAAATCTGATTTACCGAATAAAATTAAGTAATTCATCTATATTCGCAGAATTGTCTAAGATCTGTTGAAGGGTAACTGGATTCTGGTTATTGCATGAACTTGTCTTGTCGATCAATTCGGCCCTGGAGGGATTGTGCAAGGCTCAAGGGGTAGAATTTTTTTCAGCCTGGACTGTACTTGTTAACAGGAGAGATTGCTTCTACAGGGATGGGATACACTTAAATAGAAAGGGTGCAAGAATTTTTGCTGATGCTGTCGAGGCAGTGTTAGGTGGGTCGGAAAACTGCTAGTTGGGGGGGATACAAGGACTAATAGATTAACAGTAGCCACTGGCAGAGGTGGAAGTGATTCTTGCACTGCTTCTATTCAAATGAGCAGAAGTCTGAAAAACAAGATGCAGGATATTTCAGAGACTGCTGGTAGTCATTGCGGTACAAGTAAACACATGGGTTGTGTTAGGGTAGCTAAGAATAGAAACAGGTGCATGTATACCTGCGTGTACACCAATGCTAGGAGTTTGGTAAATAAATTTGATGAATTTGAGGTATTGCTCAAAACATCAAAGGCAGATATTGTTGGGATATCAGAGACGTGGTGTCACACAGATATAAGTAATGCGGAACTGGAATTTGGGGAATACAATGTGTATAGAAAGGATAGACAGGACAGGAGGGGAGGAGGGGTTATGCTATTAATTAAGAAACACATAAAGTCCAAGGAAGTGAAGCCAGTCGACATCGATGGACAGGGCAGTGTCGAGTCAGTTTGGTGCGACATAAGCATAGGGAAATCAAAATTGAGAGTAGGAGTGTGCTATAGGCCTAATGACTCTGATGAGTATAATAAGATATTGTACAGGGAAATAGAGTGGGCCAGTAAATCTGAGAGTCTTATAATGGGGGACTTTAATTTCCCAGATATTGACTGGAATTTGTGGGTTGGTCACTCGCACACTAGCAAGGCTTTTGTGGATTTATTGGATGATTGTTTTCTACATCAGCATGTTCGTGAGGCAACAAGAGGGAGCAATACTCTTGATCTGATTATCAGTAGTGATTCTTCATGCATTAAGAACCTGCAGATAAATGAACCACTAGGTGGCAGTGATCACAGTGTGTTGAAGTGGGATTTACTCAAGGAGGTAACTACCATCAGAGGTAAAGGGAAGGGTTTTTGTTTTCGTAAAGGCGACTATGATGGTCTGAGACAGTATTTAAATTCTATACAGTGGGACCAACTGATGATGTTACCAACAGCAAACTCAAAATGGGAAGCATTCAAGGAACTAATCTTGGAGGCTACCAGGCTTTACATACCAACTAAGAAATATTGTTCAAGGTTTAGGCCTAAATGGTTGTCAGATGAGCTAATGAGACATGTGGCAGAGAAGAAAAATGCATGGGATACATACAAATTAATGGGTGACATGGAAGCCTATGATAGATATAAGTTGGTCTGTAACCAAGTCACAAAGGAGATTAGGCAGGCAAAGGCAGACTATGAAAAATCCTTGGCAAAGGATGCAAAGAAAAACAGAAAAGAGTTTTTTACATACTTGAACTCGAAAAGGAAAGGGATGAATCAGATTGGTCCACTGGATATTGATGGTTCAACAGTTGAGGATCCTGCTCAGGTGGCTAACAATCTAAACGAGTATTTTGCATCTACATTCACGCATGAGGAGTTATTCAGGAAGGAGAATGATGTAGGTAAAGTAAACATTGGCAGTGAGCTGGATGATTTTGTAATAACTGAGAGGAAAGTGGAGGAGAGATTGTTGAGGATAAACATAAAAAAGGCACCTGGGGTGGATGGGATCTATCCAGTTATATTAAAGGAGGCAGCAAAGGAAGTATGCAAACCCCTAGCCATAATTATGAGAGCTTCTTTGGACTCAGGGGAGGTGCCCATAGACTGGAGATGTGCAAATGTAACCCCAATTCACAAAGGAGGATCAAAGGCTGACACAAGTAATTATAGACCTGTTAGTTTAACTTCTGTTCCAGGTAAATTAATGGAGGCACTGGTTAAAGAAGCACTGCAGGATCATCTAGACAAGAATTCAGTTATAGCTCAGACGCAGCATGGTTTTGTTAAGGGCAGGTCTTGCCTGACCAATTTGATTGGATACTATGATGTAGTCACAAAAGAACTGGATGCAGGGAATAACTTTGATATTATATATTTGGATCTTAGAAAGGCTTTTGATACTGTTGCACATGGAAGACTGCTGCACAAATTGGAGCAGTGTGGCATTGGAGGCAAATTGCTGCTATGGATAAGGGGATGGTTGAGTGGCAGAAGACAGAGAGTGGTAATCAATGGACACTGCTCAACGTGGACTAATGTTATTAGTGGAGTTCCTCAAGGTTCAGTGTTGGGTCCGTTGTTGTTTTCGGTGTTTATGAATGATATTGATGATGGGATATCAAGTTTAATGTCCAAGTTTGCAGATGATACAAAGGTTGGCAGGGTCGTTAAGGACAATACTGACGCTATGCTGCTGCAACAGGATCTGGAAAGGTTGAACAGATGGGCTGAGAGGTGGCAAATGAGGTTTAACATCGACAAATGTAAAGTGCTGCATATGGGAAACAGTAACCCCAGAGCAACGTATCAACTCTGCGGTACTACACTGACAGTGGTGGAGAATGAAAAGGACCTGGGGGTAATTGTGCAGGCAGATATGAAGTTCTCTGAGCAGTGCAGACGAGCTGCAAGAGTAGCGCATGGTGTCTTGTCAATGATATACAGGAATTTTTCTAGCAGGGATAAGGAGGTGATTATTCCCTTGTATAAGGCAATGGTAAGGCCACATCTTGAGTACTGTATACAGGTCTGGAGGCCTCATTTCAAGAAGGATGTAGAGCTGCTGGAACGGGTACAGAGAAGGGCAACAAGATTAGTAAATGGAACAAAGGGTTGCTCTTACGAAGAAAGGCTTAAGTTTTGCAAATTACAGAGTCTGGAGACTAGGCACCGGCGAGGTGATCTGATAGAGGTGTATAAGGCTTTGAATGGTTTGAGCATGCTCAATGCCAATGGGATTCTTCATCTTTCTCAGAATAATCACCTCAGAGGGCATAAATTCAAATTGAGGAAGGACGGATGTCGGATAGATGTGCGGAAATTTGCCTTTGGCCAGCGGGTGGTTGGTTGGTGGAACCGACTTCCATCACTTGTTGTTGAAGTTGATAGCCTAAACAAATTTAAAGCTCAACTGGACAGGTATTTCGAACGAACGGAGGGGTGAAATGGGAGTGGGTGTTTTTTTTTTTTTTTTTTTTTTTTTGGCTGATGCTGAGTAAGCTTGCTTTCTTGCATCATATGCCTCTGCTAATGCTAATGCTAATGCTAACTCTGAAAACAAAGGAATCTGGAATTTCTGAATCGAGGGCATACCAAAAGAATGTGTTTTACGGAAAGCTGAACTTGGCATTGGACACAGCGTGGGGGATTTTTGTTTGCCAATAGATGAAAATGAGTAAGATGAGTATGGCCAATTCTCAGTCTGGCAAGTATTACTTCTTCTCTGCGACTCTCTCTGATGCTGGAGTTCCATATTTCTGGATTAGGTTTTATTTCCTGCAGTTTATTGTTGATTTCATTTTTCCATATTTGAGCCCATTCATTTTCACTTTCTCTAATAATGATTGGACTAAAATCAGTGTGTGGAACTATCATTGTTCTATTTGGCAGTTCTGATGCTGACTTAGCTGCAATGTCTGTTTTTCATTGCCTTCTATTCCGCAGTGTCCTGGGATCCAGCAAAGAGTTATTTCAGATTGTTTCTTTTGACAGAGGTTGATTAGAAAGTCAATTTCTTGTAGGAGAGGATGACGAGAATGTCGTTTACCCTGTATGGCTGAAATAGCACTGAGTGAATCCGAATATATTAAGACAGAGAGGGACGACTGTTGACATATTTCACTTAATGCAAGCTGTATAGCATAGAGTTCTGCAGATAGAATGCTGCACTCAACTGGAAGGGATTTTGAAATTACATGCGAAGGGAACACGGCTGCTTCACCTACATGTGATTGGGTCTTAGATCCATCCGTATAGATTATGAGTTTCCCACTGTGTTGCGAAGTATAGTTGGCATGCAACTGTCGGATATTACATAGTGGAATGGTATTTTTTGGCCACTGGGCGAAATAAAGATCAATGTTTATATGATGTCTATTCCATGGAGGTAAAGGCATATTTTCACTGTCCGCAATTTTATTGAGATCGAGTTTCCACTTTTTGATTACTTCTTGAAGACGAATCCCAGCAGGTCTGGGTTCATTAGGCTTGGATTCATAAAGTGTTGGCCATAAAGGTTGGTTGAGGTATACCCAACAGGGGTGAGTTGGAAGGCTTCTAATTTTGACAGCATATTGGCAGAGTAGGCGTTGTCTTCTAAGATAAAGCGGAGGGTCGTGTGCTTCTATATACAAGCTTTGTACAGGCGAGGTTCTGTAGGCGCCTAGTGCTGATCGAAGGGCACTGTGTTGAATGGTGTTCACAGACCGTAAGATGCTGTTTTTAGCTGATGCATAAACTATAGCTCCATAGTCTAATCGTGACCGGATTAGAGCACGATACAAATCAGCAATGACTGTCTGTCTGCACCCCAAGATGTTGAGGATACTGCACGAAGGATGTTTAGTTTCTGGAGGCACGTAGTTCGTAGATAGGTCACATGTTTGCGAAAATTTAATTTGGTGTCTAAATTCAGACCCAATAATCTTATGGAGTCTGTCATCGGTATTTCTCTGCCTTTCAGTTTTAATACAGGATCCGGATGAAGCGATCGTAATTTACAGAAGTGTATTGCTGCTGTTTTTCCCTCAGTTAATTGATAGCCATTGCTTTCTGTCCAAGTTTCAATTTTGTTTATTGCTATCTGTAGTTGTCTTTCGATGGTAGCCATGTTCGATGATTGACAGGAAATAGCAAGATCGTCTGCATACATATAAACTTCTACCGTGGATGGGATGTCTCTTATGATGCTACTGGTACGTAATGCAAAGAGTGTGGCACTTAATATCGATCCCTGAGGTACTCCTTCTTCTTGTGTGTGAATTTTGGACAGCTCATTCTGGAATCTTACTTGAAAGGTCCTGAGGTGAAGAAAATTCTGAATGAATCTAGGCAGGTTACCTCTAAGTCCAAGTTTGTATAAGTCTTGGAGGATTCCATATCTCCAGGTTGTATCGAATGCTTTGGTAATATCGAATGTTATCATTACCATGTGCTGTTTTTTAAGAAAAGCATTTCGAATCTGAGCTTCGACCTTGACGTGGACATCAGTTGTAGATCTATTACGGCGGAAACCAAATTGATGGCATGATATAGCATCTTGATCTTCAACAATCCAGACAAGTCTCTTGTGTACCATCTTTTCCATTATCTTTCCTAAACAGCTGGTCAAAGATATAGGACGATAACTATTGGGAGAGGAAGCAACTTTCCCGGCTTTCGCTATGGCTACCACAACTGATAGATGCCATGTATCAGGGTAAACATTCTCCTCAAAGATTCTATTGTAAAATTTCAGTAGTATAGATTTTGAGTTTGAGTTGAGGTGGCAAAGCATTATATAGAAAATGCCATCTGGTCCAGCAGAACTATTTCTAGAATTCTGGAGAGCTTCGTTGAGTTCATTCATAGTGAAAGGAAGGTTATAAGAATGAGATTGTTTTGTAACAAAGTTAATTTTATATTTTTCCATGGAAATCTTTTTGCGTCTAAATGAGTCTTCATAAGATTGAGATGATGAAGTGACTGCAAATGTTTGTGCTAAAGCCTCTGCAATATCAGTTAGAGAAGAAATATCTATTCCTTTCCAGGACAAGATTGGGGCTTTGGTTTGTTGACACTTTCCACTGAGGATACGGATCTTTCTCCAAATTATTCTGGGGTCAGTGTTTCTGCAGATGGTAGAACTGAATTGAATCCACGCATCCTGTTTAGCTTTTCGACGAATTCGGCGTGCTTCAGCTTTCAGCCGTTTATAGTTTATAACGTTCTCCATTGTAGCATTTCGGCGAAAAGTGTTCCAAGCTTTGTTTTGTTTCCTTTTGGCAAGATAGCAGTCCCTTGTCCACCAATTATTATACCTTTGTTTCGTAAGGTTAACTTTCGGTATTGCGCTGGTAGCAGCTCCAAGTAATTGTTCTACTATATGTCTAGTGGCATTATTAATAGATGCAGAAAGAATCAAATGGTTATCAAATTGCACTGTTTTCGAAAACTTTTCCCAGTTAGCTCTGTGAAAATTCCACGTAATTTTTTGGTTAGATGTATAGTTTGTATCCGTCTGTATTTCACAAATTATAGGAAAGTGATCGCTGTTGTGAAGGTCAGTTAATACTGTCCAATCAAAGCTAGGATAAATGGACGAGGAACATATGGACAGATCCAGAGCAGAGCTAGAACCTGTAGGCAAGTGGATATAAGTATGCACACCGGTATTCAGTAGTGTTAAGTGATGGTTATCAAGTAGAGTTTTGATCATCCTCCCTCTACGATCCATGTTCGGGGAACCCCACAAAGGATGAGCATTCAGATCACCTAGAAAGCATACAGGTTGGGGTAGTTGATTATGTAAATTATCAAGTTCTGCAATGGAACATGAAACGTTTGGTGGAATATAAATGGAGACAAGAGTGAGATTAATCCCAAGAACAATACGAACGGCTATTGCTTCTAGATTTGTAGAAAGCTGAACGGGTTTCGATGGTACATTACTACGAACTAATATTGCTACTCCTCCTCTTGCTGGAGAATCAGAACATCTGTCACGTCTATATAGTGTATACCGTGAGAAGTGTGGGCTATAATTTGATGATAAATAAGTTTCCTGTAGACAAATACATGCAGGATCATGCTGGTGCATTAGGTATTTTAATTCGTCAAGATTACTTCTTAGTCCTCTACAATTCCATTGAATAATTTTCTGCATTACTTGGGTTCAGGTTAGATGGATTGGTCTGATCGTTTGTTTTTCCCTCGATCCTGTTTATATTTCTCTCGTTTTGAAAAGACTGGGCGAGTAATATCCATCTCATCATCAGCATGAAGCATGAGAACAGCATCATCATTGTCTAATTTCTCATCGGTTTCCATGGTTCGTTCAGTTGGTTTATTTTGTGTACGATGAACATCTTTCTCCTTTAATAATGTGCCCGAGTTTGGAACGTCTTGTTGTGGCTTGGATGGCTTTGTATTAGTAGAATTTGATGGACTCTTTGTCTTTGTTGCTGTTAGTGTCTCACCATCCGCAAGGATGGATCTAGCCCATTGAATAAGAGATAATTTAGGAGGAATAGTAATATAAGTCTGTGTAGAAAATTCTTTAGTGTTTTTAACTGCATTGGAATATGTTTTGGCAGGGATCACATTTAATATTTGTTTACGTGCCTCTTGGTAAGATACATTTTTCTCTACCTTGTACTTCATTATTTTCTTTCCCGTTTTCCATAATTCGCAAGTTCTAGAATATGCGGGGTGAGTACCCTGGCAATTGGGACACTTTGGCGTAGCTGCTGTACATTCAGTTTGGGAATGGTCTGATGAGCCACACAGGGGACAGATTGTCTTACCTTGGCATGCTGTTTGAGAATGACCATACTTCTGGCATTTAAAGCATCTAAGTGGATTTGGTATATATGGTCGGATCTTACAGGAAAGGTAGCCAGCTTTTACTGATTCTGGTAGATTCAGACTGCTGAAGGTAAGGATAACATTTCTTGTGGGTGTAAGGACACCATCTTGTTTGGTCATAATTCTTTTAGCACCGACAACACGTTGTGCTTTAAGTTCTTCGGCAATTTCTTCCTCAGAAACATTAAGGAGGTCCCATTCCGAGATGACTCCCTTTGAGGTGTTTAAACTTCTGTGCGGGGTTACCGAAATGGGAAGGCCTCCGAAGGTCGTTTGCTTCAGGAGTTGTCTAGAATGACTGGGATGGGAAGTCTCTATAAGAAGATCTCCTGAGCGAAGGCGTTTGACAATTTTGGGAGTACCTGCTACAGCCTCTATGCTTTTCTGCACAAGAAATGGCGATAAGCTACTAAGAGGTTTCGTTGATAACGAGTGTACAATTAGAAAAGCAGGTAGGTCATGTGAAGAATCATCTTTTTTGATTCTTTTTGCTTGAGATGACTCAAGTTCATGCGAGCACGTTGGCTCTACAGTTGGTGATATTAATGGATCCATATTTGCTCCTTTTCGCCCTGAGTATTAGATTAATACTCAGACTACCAGCCCCGCCACGTGGAGGCAGGAGCGGTGCCACCAGTGACCAAGCGATAAGAGATTAGTGGTTAGTGTGTTAGAGAAATTGGTTATATATATATAAATATAAAAGAAAGGGTCTTTCCTTCCTTGATATGAAGCTTAGTTCTTTATTTAGAAAAAGCCAAAATTAAATAATTTTATAAATAAAGAGGGTTTTAACAATCTCTACAATCTGTCGCTTAGAGAAAAAACGCTTTCAAATCACTTTGGAAATATCGCTATGATCACTCGCTTGGCACTCGGGGCCGCAAGTATACATGCACCTGTTCTTTTTCTTAGCTACCCTAACACAACCCATGTGTTTACTTGTACCCCAATGATTCCCAGCAGTCTCTGAAATATCCTGCATCTTATTTTCCAGGCTGCTGCTCATTCCAATAGAAGCAGTGCAAGAATCACTTTCACCTCTGCCAGTGGCTACTGTTAATCTATTAGTCCTTGTATCCCCCCTCTCTAGCAGTTTTCCGACCCTCCTAACACTGCCTCGATAGCATCAGCAAACATTCTTGCACCCTTTCTATTTAAGTGTATCCCATCCCTGTAGAAGCAGTCTCTCCTGTTAACAGAGCAGGCTGAAAAAAATTCTACCCCTTGAGCCTTGCACAATCTTTCCAGGGCCGAATTGATCGACAAGGCTCTCATCATTAGTAGAAGCACAAGATGCAAAAAAGCAAGCTTATGCAGCATCAGCCAAAAAAAAACCCTTCCACTTCACCCCTCCATTCGTTCCCAAAGCCTGTCCAGCTCAGTTTTAAATTTATTTATTTAGGCTAACAACTTCCACAACAAAAGATGGAAGTCTGTTCTACCAATCAACTATCCGTTGGCTAAAGGCAAATTTCCGCACATCTATTCTACAACTGTCTTTTCTCAACTTGAAACCATGCCCTCTCAGATTCTTAATCTGGGCAAGAGGAAGAATCCCATCAGCTTGCTCAACTCATTCAAGGCTTTATACACTTTAATCAGATCACCTCACAGGTGCCTACTCTCCAGGCACTGCAATTAGCAGAACTTAAGCCTTTCTTCGTAAGAGCACCCCTTTGTTCCCATTACAAATCTTGTTGCCCTTCTTTATACTCTTTCTAGGAACTCTACATTCTTCCTAAAATGGGGTCTCCAGACCTGTGCACAGTACTCTAGGTGTGTCCTGATCATTGCCTTGTATAACAGGATAATCACCTCCCGATGCCTGCTAGCAAAATTCCTATATACAATTTACAAGACTCCATTCATTCCAAATATTCGTCTAGTTCTGCCTTGAATTTATTTAAGCTATCAACTTCCACAACAACAGATGGAAGTTTCTTCAGCAATCAACAACCCACTGGCTAAAGACAAACTTCTACACATCAATTCTACAACTGTCTTTCCTCATTTTGCATCTATGCCTGCTTAGGTTTGTAATCTGAGCAAGTTGAATGCTGAAGTTTGCAGATGATACAAAGGTTGCCAGTGTTGTTAATGGCAGTAATGACAGTATGCTACTGTATATGGATAGCAGTAACTCCAAAGCAATGTGCCAACTGTGTGATGTTACACTCCAAGTAGTGTAACAAAAAGAGACCTGGGGGGGGGGGTAATTGTGCAGTCATATGACGTTTTTTGAGCAGTGCAGACAGGCTGCCAGAGTAGGTCATGGGGTTTTGTCAACGATATACAGGAATTTTGCTAGTAGGGATAAGGAGGTGATTATAGCCATGTATAAGGCAATGGTCAGGCCACACCTTGAGTACTGCATACAAGTCTGGAAGCCTCATTTTAGAAGGAATGTAGAGTTGCTAGAACGAGTACAGAGAAGAGCCACAAGACTGGTGAGGGGAACAAATGGGTACTCTTATGAAGGTTTAAGTTTTGTAAATTGCAGCATCTGGAGACTGGGCACCTGCGAGGTGATATGACTAAGGTGTATAAGGTCTTTGAATGGATTGAGCAGGCTCAATGCTGATGGGATTCTTCCTCTTGCTCAGCTTACAAACCTGAGGAGGCATAAATTAAAATTGAGAAAAGATAGCTGTCGAATAGCTGTGCAGAAATTTGACTTTACCCAGTAGGTAGTTTATTGCTGGAACAAACTTCCATCTGTCATTGTGAAAGTTGATAGTTGCAATAAATTCAAGAAGTGGACAAATGTTTGGAGCAAATGGATGGGTGAAATGAGATTTTTTTGGCTGATTCTGTATAATCTTGCTTTCTTGCATTATATGCCTCTACTAATGCTAATCCCATCAGCACAGAGCTTGCTGAAACCATTCAAGGCCTTATACATCTGAATCAGATCACCTCATAGGTGCCTCTCCATATGTTGCAATTTGCAGAACTTAAGCCTTTATTGGCAAGAGCCACCCTTTGTTCCTCTCAATCTCATTGCCCTTCTCTCTAATCGTCCAGCAGTTCTATAAGCCTTCCTAATATGAGGCCTTCAGACCTGTATGCAGTATTCAAAGTGTGGTCTGACCATTGCCTTATTTCAATAAATTCAAGATGTGGACAAACTTTTGGAGCAAATGGATGGGTGAAATGGGATTATTATTATTATTTTTTTTTTTTGGCTGATTCTGTATAATCTTACATCATATGCCTCTACTAATGCTAATCACATCAGCACCGAGCTTGCTCAAACCACATATTATGTGCTTTGTACCCACATATTATGATGTGGTTACAAAGGAACTGGATGCAAAATATTATTTTGATATTATATATTTGGATTCAGGAAAGCTTTTGACACTGTTGTGCATGGAAGACTACTGTACAAATTGGATAAAAGGATGGTTGAGTGGGAGAAGACAGAGGGTGGTAATAAATGGGTGCTGCTCTTCGTGGACTAATGTTATTAGTGGAGTCCCACAGGATTCGGTGTTGGGTACACTGTTGTTTTGTATATTTATCAATGATATTGATGAAGGTATATCAGGCTTAGAATCGAAGTTTGCAGATGATACAAAGGTTGGTAGGGTTGTTAATGACAGTAATGGCAGTGTGCTACTGCAACAGGATCTAGATAATTTGGGCAGATGGGCTAAGAAGTGGCAACTGAAGTTTAACCTTGACAAATGCAAAGTACTACATATGGGTAGAAGTAACCCTACAGAAACGTACCAACTGTGTGGTACTACACTTAGCATTAGCATTAGTAGAGGCATTTGATGCAAGAAAGCAAGCTTATGCAGCATCAGCCAAAAAAAAAAAAAAAAAAAAACCCACTTCCACTTCACCCCTCTGTTCGTTCAAAATACCTGTCCAGCTGAGCCTTAAACTTATTTAGGCTATCAACCTCCACCACAAGGGATGGAAGTCTGTTCCACCAACCAACCACCCGCTGGCTAAAGGCAAATTTCCACACGTCTATCCTACATCTGTCTTTCCTCAATTTGAATTTATGCCCTCTCAGGTGATTATTCTGAGCTAGAGGAAGAATCCCATCAGCATTGAGCATGCTTAAACCATTCAAGGCTTTATACACCTCTATCAGATCACCTCGCTGGTGCCTAGTCTCCAGACACTGGTATACAAAATTTGCTGGGATACAAAAAAACATCAGTTTTATTCAAGGACGTATACTACAAAAATACAGTAAATGTAAACAGAAATCCTTACCATATATTACCGCCAATCCAGTTTCGTGCAGATACCTCACACGCCGGCGTTTGAAAAACCAAATTGTACATACAGTTAACAAAAAAACTTAAGCCTTTCTTCGTAAGAGCACCCCTTTGTTCCATTTAAGGTGGTAGAAAATGAAAAAGACCTGGGAGTAATTGTGCAGGCAGATATAAAGTTTTCTGAGCAATGCAGACAGGCTGCCAGGGCAGGTCATGGGGTTTTGTCAATGATATATAAGAATTTTGATAGCAGGGAAAAGGAGGTGATTATCCCTCTGTATAAGGCAATGGTCAGGCCATGCCTTGAGTACTGCGTACAGGTCTGGAGGCCTCATTTTAGGAAGGATGTAGATTTGCTTGAGTGTGTACAGAGAAGGGCAACAAGATTGGTGAGGGGAATGAAGGGATCCTCTTACCAAGAGAGGCTCAAGTTCTCCAAATTGCAGTGGCTGGAGACTAGGCACATGCACGGTGATCTGACTGAGGTGTATAAGGCCTTGAATGGGTTGAGCACGCTGAATTCTGATGGGATCCTTCCACTTGTTCAGATTACGAACCTAAGGGGGCATAAATTGAAATTAAGAAAAGACAGATGTAGAATAGGCGTGTTGAAATTTGCCTTTAGCCAGCGGGTGGTTAATTGCTGGAACAAACTTCCATCTGTCGTCGTGGAAGTTGATAGGTTAAATAAATTTAAGGAGGAACTGGACAGGCATTTGTAGGGAATGGTGTGATTTTTTTTTTTTTTTTTTGGCTGATGCTGCATAAGCTCATACACTTGCTTTCTTGCATCACATGCCACTACTGCTGCTGCTGCTCCTCCTTCCCACCTGGCTACAGAGGTGCCTACATGCTACTACTACTTATACAAAGGGATAATCACTTCCTTATCCCTGCTAGCAAAATTCCTGTATATCATTGAGAAGACATGAGCCACTCTGGCAGCTTGTCTGCACTGCTCAGAAAACTTCATATCTGACTGCACAATTACCCTCAGGTCTTTCTCGTTCTCCAATAGCCTTAGTGTAGCACCGCACAGTTGGTATGTTATTCTCGGGTGAGTGCTTCCCATATGAAGTACTTTATCAATGTTAAACTTCAGATGCCACTTCTCAGCCCATCTGCCCAACTTTTCTAGATCCTGTTGCAGTAGCATATTGTCATTAACAACCCTGCCAACCGTCGTATCGTCTGCAAAATTGGACATTAAGCCTGATATATCCTCATCAATATCATTGATAAATACAGAAAACAACATTGGGACCAACACAGGAGAAAAAAAAAAAAAAAATGCTTAAATTACTCAGATAACTACATACTAAAAGAAGGATGCAATCACTGATTCCTTTTAATACGATTCGTTTTTATATTGTGATGTATCACTTCTTTTTAAATATATCAACAGAAATTGGGCATAGCTTGGATAAAGATGAAATTACTCGCCTTTTTCGAAAATATGAAATTCATCCATTATACAGAAAATTAGCTGAAGGTCTCTTTCTAAACTAAAACTATCAGAATTACTAGGATAATATTTTAAAAATAAATCAAATCAAATATTCCCTCAATGAACCCAAATTGGTAAAGGGAAACTGCATTTTTATTAATTAATATTATTTTAATTTTCTTCCGAAATATATTATCCTAGTTAATCACTCAACTGCGGGTTTAATTGCTGGGATACAAAAAAACATCAGTTTTATTCAAGGACGTATACTACAAAAATACAGTAAATGTAAACAGAAATCCTTACCATATATTACCGCCAATCCAGTTTCGTGCAGATACCTCACACGCCGGCGTTTGAAAAACCAAATTGTACATACAGTTAAAATTAACAAAAAAACGTAAGCTAATATATTAAGGGAGTCGAGCTGATGAAGTTGTTTCGCTTTTTCATCTAATCCAATATCTAGTGCATTTGCTTTAATCTCACGAACACTCCAGCAACATATGAAACTGTGGAGCACGATCTTCACGGCTTTGCCTGCCATTTTACCAGACGCCCACTAGCCTCGCACTGCTGCTGGCCAAGTTGACAGATTAACCTCAGGAGTTGCAACGGGAAGCTTCTGGATGCTTAAAAATTGCGCCAGTTAAATGATAGTGCTGATGCTTGAAGCTTTTCACATTTTGGATGTTGATACGAATTCCAATAAAGAAAAGTTTCCACAGCGTTCAAGATGGCAAAAACTCGTTTATCTTGTCGTTGCATGTTAAGAAATAAGATCGCAATAGCAGACACGCAGTTCCTCGTGACATCGTGATCGAATACCAGTGACATCACTAGCGATATAAGAAATAAGTGAAGGTGCTGCCTAAGGCAATTTTTAATTATCAAGATTATTGGAATTTATTATTATTTTTAATTCGTTCACACAATATACATTAGAGCCTTCCTTGGTGTACAAAAATTTTAAGTCGATTAAACAAAATACTTATATTTTTAAAAGTGTTTCTTAGAAATTCAACAAACGACACTTGTGCAAAATCACTCCTTAAAACGATTGATTTCCCATTGCTATTCTAATATTTGTGGAAAGTTGTTGGTTAAAAATCGTTGTTTTATATATGTTTATTTAATTAAATTTATGCTGCCCCAGAGGTTATTACAGAAGCTGTTTTCTCGGATAGCGCACACCCATCTTTTTTTCCATTTCCTTATTTGTCAACTGAGTTATAAACTAGGCCAAGTTAGAAGAGAGTTAACTTTGCGTGGGTGATTCGCGTAGTTGGGTGTATCAGAAAGCAGTTGACATCTGCTTCCAGTTTAGGTGGATTTTATATTATTTTATCAGTTCAGTCTTATCTATTAAACAGGTAAGGGGTTCTTATTATCAGCTTAATTGTGTACTCTGTGCGATGGTATTTGTGTTTTATCTCATTACTGTCTTGTCGTTTCTTCTCCTATCACGTTACTTTTCACGGTTATCAAGGATGAGCGTTTGCATATGCTAATTTACGTCTTCAGTAGTTTGTTTACAGTAGTACCTCACAATAAGCTTTATTATTTGTAAATATAATTGTGGCTTTGAGAAGAGAGGAAGTTAGATTAATATACAAAGTAATTTTTTGGAATTAAAAAATACAATACGTAGCAACTATTGAAGAAATAAGTGGCATACTACCGGAAATTTGGAAGACCATACTGCTTGTCAAAAAGAAACTTCATTCCATTTTGTGCAATACGAGTACTTCATGAAAGAAGTTTAAACAGAAATGAAAAAATGTGTGTGTGTATATATATATATATATCAGAATATTAGTAGACCGAATACGATATCTAAGTTTTTACCGCCGATTTCAGATAAATAACCATCAAAGTACGTTCTGGATGACAACCCTCATTCAATTGTCAAAGTTCTATAGAAGTTATTCCTTGGTTATTTTTTAGTAATAAGTATAGTATGTGAGGGATTGTGGATGTCGAGGGTTTTCACTGGAACGCACGAAGTTAATGTTCAGGCCAAATCAGTCTTCGACCTGCATGTGTAACATTTCAACAAAGTCAATTAATCTCCACCAAATAGATCCAAACTTCTTACATCATAACATCATACTAGTGGGCCTGTTAGTAACAATGGATACATTTTAAACTAAAAGCTGTCGTAGGCTGGAGCATAAACGAACAGATAGGCGTCTGTGTACTGCCACACCCCGTAGAGGAAAGACAGCTTCTTTGGTGTAAGCCTCTACAGCAGAACCTAGTGAATTATTTTTATTTTCATAGGATTTCGCTCATTTCATTTCTCCGAAATTACGTTCCAGCAATTAACCACCCGCTGGAAATCTGTCTTTAGCCAGCGGGTGGTTAATTGCTGGAACAAACTTCCATCTGTCGTTGTGGAAGCTGACAGGTTGAATAAATTTAAGGAGGAACTGGACAGGCATTTGGAAGGAATGGTGTGTTGTTTTTTTTTTTTTGGCTGATGCTGCATAAGCTCATACACTTGCTTTCTTGCATCACATGCCACTACTACTACTACATGCTCAAAATCTTTATTTTAGTCTGTCAAGCATATTGTGCCACAGTAGCTCTCCGTGTTCTATAAATCAAATTTCTTTGACTGCCACTTTTGTTTCTTAAATTGTAAGAAACAAAAGGAAAAACTGCATTTGCACAGGATATGTAAATATCCAAGACATTTGCACTTTATGGTAGATAATGTAAATAAATTTGTTAAATAGGTCTATGTGGAAATCCAATGCAATGTGCAATAATATTGACCTCATAATTTTTAAGTGTATACTGTATTCTTTCATAATATAAATGTTGATGTTTTCTTTTTCACATTATACTTGAGTGATTGATATGTCATATGTGTAATAATGATAAAATTGGTTACTATACTTGGGTGATTGATATGTTGTATGTGTAATGATGATAAAATTGGTCATCCATACATGTCTTCTTCAGTGCTAATTGTTTTAATGTAAATACTTTTGTTTCTTTATTAATATAATTAAACGTGTGATCTACAGATTTGCCAAAATGTCTGTTATTCCTTGCATGAATGGTTACTACACAACTGGACCCATTTTGTACTGTTCTCATGATCGTGAATAATCTATACATTCTTTAGTGTGACATTTTCTGGTGTATTTAAGTTCCTAACACTGCTGTGCGACAATCTCCTTTATGAAGCCCTATAGGAACTAACACAGGCTTACAGGTGGGGGCTTCAAAGTGTCTTCAAGTGGAGCTGGTATAATAGGTGACCCATGACCAATCCAACATTCTGGGAAACCTTCCTAAATATACTAATATTCTATTACAGTAAGGTGACCAGATCCTTAGTATTCCAATGAGAGACATCTGAGGGGGGGGGTTTTTCAACGCACCCTCTAGAAACAATATACACAATTTTTTATAAATAAAAAAATATTCACATACAAAATATAAATTAAATTCATATACTTCAGACTAAACTTATAAAGCAAAATATCACACTTCTTAAAAAATATATAGTCTATTTTTTTTTTTTTTTTCTGCAGAAAGGTTGAAATTTGGTATACGGTACCCTTGTGTTATGCAATGTAACGAACAGAAGGATGTGAACTGAGAAAAATAGTTGTAATTAGAAAGAAAAAAAAACCACTTTATTATTATTATTAGCCATATAGTGCAAGGAAGCCTGAGGCTTATGCTGCGCCAGCCAAAAAAAAAAAAATTTTTCTGAATTACCCTGAGAGAGAGAGAGAGAGAGAGAGAGAGAGAGAATCGCCAAGAAAAAGAAGAATGATGATATCCAGCTCAGGACCCTGGGTGTGCCAAGCCCATACTCACCAGATGGTTTTATTAGAGGTCATGTTTTTAATCGATTTTTGTTTAGTGAAAAAAGGTTTTTTTTTCTGTTAAACAATAATAATAAATACTTCTTTTAACAATAAAAACAACAGAAATTAAATATATTTTTCCGCTGGGTGAATTTTTTCTTAATAATTCTTCATTATTTGCTAATTCTTCACAAGAATTAACAAAATTGCACCTATTGCTTTCAGCATTTCTATGGTCAGTTGTGTTTTTGTTGACATCCACAACTTATTTACTACCGAAAAAATTCTTTTTCATTGTACCATTGGTTCCCGGAAAACATAATGCAAACAATTTTCATGATGTTTGCCATTAAGGATGGAGGCTGCATATCCAATCTGGGACGTTTTCCGAGATAGTTTGCGATGCGGGGAAAACAACTGAAATCTGCAAAGTCTGGTTACTTTACATTACAGTGACTGTGTAATGCACTGGTGCTCTGTCAGTTGTATCTAAGCATGCTGCAAAACTAGTTACATGTGCTGATTGATGGCAGTATCAAAGAAATAAGATCCAACAGTCATTTGCTATCCACCTCAGCCCATATTGTGGCATGCAGAGGATTATTTTCCAATTCTTCAGCCAAATTACAGTGTCTGGAGACTAGGCACCTGCGAGGTGAACTGATTAGGGCCACCATAGCCTAGTGGTTAGCCGTGCGGAAGCATAAGTACACGTGCCTTGAGTGACCGGTGTTCAAGCCCGTGACTGCTGAATACGGTGCTGTATCTTGTGAACTCCTCTGACCGTTTGGTCATCCTGGAGTATAAACAGAAAATTTATTTATTTAATGAGGTGTATAAGGCCTTGAATGGTTTGAGCACGCTCAATGCTGATGGGATTCTTTCTCTTGCTCAGATTACTCATCTAAGGGGACATAAATTTAAATTGAAGAAAGACAGTTATAGAATAGATGTGCAGAAATTTACCTTTAGCAAGCAGGTGATTGATTGCTGGAACGAACTTCCATCTGTCGTAGAAGTTGACAGCTTAAATAAATTCAAGGCAGAATTAGACAAACATTTTAGAGCAAATGGATGGATGAAATGAGGTTTTTTTTTTTTTTTTTTTGGCTGATGCTGTATAACGGGTCGGCAACCTGTGGCTCGCAAGCTGCATGTTGTTCTTTGAACATGTAACTGCGTCTCTTTAACTTTTAGCCCACATGTACAACAAGCGATGTATTTTTGCGAGCAAATATTTTCAAACATGAACTATATTAAAAAGAAACTGTGAATAATGCATGTCTCTCAGCATGTTTAAAAATGAAGATTATGGCATACTCGCCTGATGTTGGGAGACTCACTCAAGAAATTCAACAGCAAAAGTCACATTAATTCAAACCTAATTGGATGTTTGTTATGTTTTTTCAGTATTAATAAATAATATTTCAAAAAAATATTTTTTTAAAAAAAAACACCTCTCCGCTCTTCCATTTTCTTAAAATGCTCCTCTCTCCCATCCCAGCTTGAACTGAGGTGTGGCTTTTCGGATTTTTTTCTTTTTTTTAATTAAATCAAAAATGGCTCTTCACTCAAAAAAGGTTGCCAACCCCCACTGTATACGCTTGCTTTCTTGCATCATATGCCTCTGCTAATGCTAAATGAGAGTTCTCCTTGGATGGAACACAGTTTCACAACTCAAGCTTTGGAATTGCACATCATCAATAAAGATACCTTCATTGCATTTCAGTATTTGTGTCAAATGTACTAATCACCTTCACACAGCATGCATCCTGTTTGCAGTTCATATTATTGCCTTAATTCCTGACTGAATGCTTCATATGCTTTTGCATTGTCGAATAAGATATTCCACAGATCGTTTGTCTGTTGTCTTCCTTACCTGGCTACATATTTTTCAATGAATTTGCACTGCTGAACTTTATTTGATGGATTTCTAGTTCTTGACTTTTTTTTATTACATTGCAAAGATTGTTCCCATTGCAGGCATGGCTGCTTTGGCAAAGCCACTTTCCAGAAACATTGCTGTAAATTGACTTTCACTGTTGTCACTAGAACTCAGCAGTTACAGCATGGAACAATGGATTATTCCATGCTGTAATTTGGATGCTGAACACGTGTTTCGAGAGAGAGAGAGATTTGTGTTACGTGTTTTATTTCAAAACATGCTAAAGCATTGGGATGAAGAATGATGTTCAAATAGAAATTATTATTAATTTTTATAATTATTAGCATATGGTGCAAGGAAGCCTGAGGGCTTATGCTGCACCAGCAAAAAAAAAAAAAATCCTAAGTTACTGAGAGAGAGAAGTAGAAAGGAATCACCAAGAAAGAGAAGAATGATGATATCCAGCTCAGGACCCTGGGTGTGCCAAGCTCATATTCACCAGATGTGAGCCCCTGGGTTAATATAATCTATTAGCAAGGTAAAAGTCTGTTCCAGCACTTGTTAGATATAGTTTAGGGATTTGTGTATTAGGTAATGCTTGGGATTCAATAGAGGTCTATTGTTTACAGTAGTACCCAACAACAAGCTTTATTATTTGTAAATATAATTGTGGCTTTGAGAAAAGAGGAAACAACTTATGATTATCTCTGCTTCAAACATTACCTAATATAGCAGACTCTTGATTAACCGGAACACTTCAGGACTCCAAATTAAGAAGAAAAGAAAATCAACCAGAAATCAAAAAAATACAAGTAATAACTAGAATAGGTATAAACAGATATTTTGCAAGTCATAAATAAGCAATAAGTGGCATTTTAAGTCATCATTGGGAGATTAGTGTATCTATTATCTTGCAATCCCAACTGTCTCGCCTTCCGCTCAAAAAAAACTAATCAACTGTTTAGTTTGTTTTTGTGCGTTGCGTCGATTGTTGTGTTCTGCAGCAGCACAAAAGGACAAATTTTTGTTTCATTATTTATGTCAGGGATGTCGGAATTTTTTTTATAATATTTTTTTTTAAACAAAAACTTGAAATTATTCAAAAGTTTGAAAACGGTGCATCTGTTAAATTTCTAAGGAATCATTATAATAAGGATGTATCAAAATGGCCAAACATTAACAAGTAGTGTGTGAAATTCAGATTTGTCAATATTAATATAGTAGCAATATGTTATTAGTCATTCCCGAGTTACGTAAAACTCAACGAAGTAAGAAGTCCTGGAACATATCTCTTACGTATGTTGGGGAATTTTGTATTTTTGGATTATCCGGGATTTGTTTGTTACCATTTATCCCGGAAAATCGAGAGTCTACTGTACCATCACCTTAAAACAGATGCTTTACTAGATGTGATCATTCATAGTGCACTGTGCTGTTATTAGTGATAAAACTATAAATCCTAGACCATCTCAACCAGATTGCCTAATGTCTCCATGTGATATTTAACAACTATTTCAAATCAGAACCTTTTGATTTTATTAAAATCGGATGAACAGAAATCTGGCAGTTATTTCTTTTTTCTTTATAATTTGTATATAAAAAAGAAAATAATAGATTAAATGCAGTATTGCTAGTATTAGCACTAATAGTGGCAAATTATGCAAGAAATCAAGACCTATGCCTGCCTTCCTCTGAGCAAGAGGAAGGATCCCATCCACATGGAGCTTACTCGATCCATTCAAAACCTTAAACACCTCAATAAGATCTCTTTGCAGATGCCTGTCTCCAGGCACTGCAGTTTGCAGAACTAAAACCTCTCCTGGTAAGAGTACCCTTTTGTTCCTTTCACTGGTATAACTTAAGGGGAAACTCTTGAGGCCTGTTAACTTTTCAACCCTTATTCAAGAGGTCTTAAAGAATTCCTCTGCTAATGGGATCAGAATTTAGACCTCTTGAAGTTAGTATTAGTAGTGTTGGGGGGAGGAAAAGGACTCCCCACATCATATCTCCAACCCCTGTTGCAATTTGTCTAGTTCCTTATATTTATTCAATCTACCTACTTCCACAACCAGATGGAAGTTTGCTCCAGCAATTAACATGCTGACTGAAAGCAAATCTCTGTACATTTGTCCTGCATCCTTCCTCAGTTTAAATGTATGCCCAGTTGTGTTTAAGCAAGAGGAAAGATACCATCAGTGTTTAGCTTACTCAATCCATTCAAAACCTTAAACACATTAATCTGATCTCTTTGCAAGTGTCTATAAGATTTGAACTCAGGTCTTTTCTACCCGGTGTGGGGAGGATGGCAATTCCATCAAATGTGCTGGGAAGGTTTTGATGATATGATTATTGAAGCCCATGGGGGGGGCACCTCCGTAGCCAGGTGGGAAGGAGCAGCAGTGCGTAGCACACGCTTCTTGATTAGACCGGGGTTCGAGCCCATCACCACCAAATACGGACGATGCGGAAAGGTCAGGGAATGACCACTGCATATCCAGGAGCAATATGGCTTTAGTTGCTAATGCTCCTAAAAAAAAAAAAAAAAAAAAAACCAAGCCCATGAGGGCTTCAATAATCATATCATCAAAACTTTCCCCTCCTACCCACTTAGTACATTCTACTGTCGCACCGATTCCATTTTATGCCAGTTCGACCATATTTCCTGGATCAGCTGACTCTGGCTATACATTTTTTTTTCAATATGCATTTAATGTTGACTGTTTTACTTCTTTGAGTGATAAAGCTGATACAGTCCACAATTGAAAAATGTTTCCCTGCCTCCATCACTTCAATAGATTTGGAAACAGTTTTTTTCCAAAATCCATTGTAACAAGATTTTCTGATGTAATGAGTTTTAAAGGTAAATATAATGCCGTGATCTAATGGGTGAATTACAGAAGTTGTAATTCATGGTAGGAACATTACTTCAACATTTGGATGATGCAGATCTTTTGGATGGCCTGGCGCATTATCCAATAGTAATAAAACTTTGAAATCTAGATTTTTTTTCTTTTTTTCACAAGTTCAATAGCACAGAACCTAACATGGGGACTTCCCAACAAAATAAAATATGGGATTTCCTAATATTTTTATTTTATTATTTATTTATTATTTTTTTTTTTCATGATGACTAGGGAATCAACAGCTGGGATTTGCAAAAAAATAATGGAAATGGTGAAAAATTACATCCAGTATAATAGCAGGATTTTCTCCATACAAAAACTCAAAAATACCATGTTATGTGAAGTTTGCTGATTCTCTGTGTTATAAAAGTATGGTGTTGTGTGAGGATTGCTGCAATTTATCAATCGTTTTAGAGTTAAACCGTATTGTAGAAGTACCATGTTATACATGGGTTGCCTGTACTTCATATTTTTGGCATTTTTTTTTTTTTTTTTTTTCTATTTTCAAAATACTTAATATATTACAGGCATATGGTATTAACTTCTTTTTCTACTAATACTTACTTAGCCAGAGCCATCTCTAAGAGGTTGGTTCATTATGCACCTAGCTTGCCTGAATATTCTGCTCTTCTGTTTTCTGTCCATTGAGCTATTAGTGTAACACGGGCAATATGGACAATCTTACTTTCCTTTCCTCTGTGCTATCTTCACCTCATTTTATTCATTACTTTTCCTCTCCCTTACCGTGCTTTATTTCCTTTCCCAATACCATATGCCTGCTTCTTTATCTAATTTTACTTACAAGATTGCTCCTTTATCTAATTTTTAAATGAAAAATTATTTGTATATCACCAACCTACTATTACTCTAGATTTTAACTGTTTCTGCACACATTGATTTATTAATTTTAATTTTTAAAAAATTTTATTTCTTATTTAATTACCTTAATTTTATTGTGAACACTGCATTGGGACTATCCTACCAGTTTTATCGAAGATTTTACTGTTTTCGTCCTCCTTTTTAGTAAACAAATTTTTTTTTTTTTTTTTTTTTTTTGCATGCACTCTATATAAAGTTTCCTTTAAATATTTTTCTTCCATAACTATGTGTAAGCATAGAAATGCAGTTTATTGATACATGATCAGATGAAGTACCAGCATTATGTATCAGTCTTTTATAGCATGCATCAAATATTTTAACTTTTATATTTTTATTTTAGCATTAGCATTAGTAGAAGCATTTGATGCAAGAAAGCAAGCTTATGCAGCATCAGCCAAAAAAAAAAAAAAAACCACTTCACCCCTCTGTTCGTTCAAAATATCCGTCCAGCTGAGCCTTAAACTTATTTAGGCTATCAACTTCCACGACAAGGGATGGAAGTCTGTTCCACCAACCAACCACCCGCTGGCTAAAGGCAAATTTCCACACGTCTATCCTACATCTGTCTTTCCTCAATTTGAATTTATGCCCTCTCAGGTGATTATTCTGAGCAAGAGGAAGAATCCCATCAGCATTGAGCATGCTCAAACCATTCAAGGCTTTATACACCTCTATCAGATCACCTCGCCGGTGCCTAGTCTTCAGACACTGTAATTTGCAAAACTTAAGCCTTTCTTCGTAAGAGCACCCCTTTGTTCCATTCACTAATCTTGTTGCCCTTCTCTGTACTTGTTCCAGCAGCTCTACATGCTTCTTGAAATGAGGCCTCCAGACCTGTATACAGTACTCTAGGTGTGGCCTGACCATTGCCTTATACAAGGGAATAATCACCTCCTTATCCCTGCTAGAAAAATTCCTATATATCATTGACAATACACCATGAGCTACTCTTGCATCCCGTCTGCACTGCTCAGAGAACTTCATATCTGCCTGCACAACCACCCCCAGGTCCCTTTCATTCTCTACCACTGTCAGTGTAGTACCACAGAGTTGATACGTTGCTCTGGGGTTGCTGTTTCCTATGTGTAGTACTTTACATTTGTCAATGTTAAACTTCATTTGCCACCTCTCAGCCCATCTGCTCAACCTTTCCAGATCCTGTTGCAGCAGCATAGTGTCAGTAGTGTCCTTGACAACCCTGCCTACCTTTGTATCGTCTGCAAACTTCCACATTAAGCTTGATATACCATCATCAATATCATTTATGAATACAGAAAACAATAATGGACCCAACACTGAGCCCTGAGGGACTCCACTAATAACATTAGTCCACGACGAGCAGTGTCCATTGATTACCAAATTTTCCTTATATTTGTTTTTTTTTTTTATATCAAATTATTTTCCCACCTTCTATTTCATGCCTGCTATTTCTTTGAAATTAATAATCATTTTTTTCCTTATAGCTTAATTTCTTATAATCTGATGTATCATTTAGATTTTTCCACATCCTTTCCCTATCATCCACTTTTAATACTTCTCTTACTTGCTGTGCTTTTCCTACTAGTTTTGGCACCTTGTGTTCTTTACACATCCATCTGTTAGCTTTTTTTTTTTCTTATCTTTTTTTTTCTTGCTTTGTTACTTCAACTTTAAATGAATAAATATATTTAACCTACACTTTAAATGCCAATTTCAATTGGACTGTGATAATGAGTTTTATTTAATCCCTTTGAAATCAAGTCCTGTCTTATTTTTTGTCAAAAATAGAATTGGTTTCACCCAAACTCTTTATAAGAATTGAATTTTATATGCGAAAATAACCTTTCTTTGGATAGTCATATCACATCCAGTGTCCTCTGCAAAACTTGCTCCTGGTATTATTTTTTATATTCTTTTAAAAGGCATTACATAGAGAAACCAGTTGAATAATTTAAAAAAAAAAAACACTTCCAACTAGTTACAAGTTATTAACAGCATATTACTAACTCGTTTATTAAGTTTGTAAGTGTTAGCCTTGATTAAAACGTTTCCAATTTGTTTTAATAGTTTAAAGTGTTTTTTCTGTAATAAAATAAATGCATATTATTTGTGATCTACAAAATATCAGATTTTTTTAAAATATAACTTAATATGATGCAGTTATTCCTGTCAATTATCCTATGTTTATGTATCATCCCCAATAGATATACCTTAGTTATCTTTTGCCATCAGTGGGTTTATATTAACTTAGAGTATTATATTAAACAGTGTAGATATGACTAACATATAGGTTAGTGCAAAAGCATCATTTTAATGTATCCACTGAGGATAAGTAACAGTAGTCTTCTCCACTGGTGAAGCGTTACTTATTCGAGGTAGCACAATACCATGGCAACTCATTGTGAAGGTATTCACAATATGAGATATAACCAAAATGGTGCCAATTTAATTAATTAATTTAACTACTTTGCTGGATGGCTACATTAAAATGATACTTTTGCACTAACCTATATGTTAGTCTTTCTACCGTGTAGCATGAGGCCTTTGCCTTTAAATATTTTACATTGTAGATATTTAAATGCCTTATCAGATATCATTTTCTACCGACTGTTTATTTTCGGAAGATATATTTACAGATTATGATTTACTTTGAACTCCAACATAACCTAATTGGAGTGTATGATGCTTGAAATGGGTTAAGTAAACTAAATGTTATGGCATCTTTACTCTTTCTTATATGACACACTATAAAGGAGACAAATTTAAATTGAAGAAGGATGATACAGAACAGATGTGCAGAAATTTATTTTCAGCTAGAGAATATAGAAGTAGATTGTGGTAAATAGGTAGTTTGAGCAAATTACTGGAATGAGTGCACAAACTGTGCGTGTGGGTGTTTTTTTTTTTTTTTTTTTTTCCAGGTACTACATAAGTTTTGCTTCTTGTTTCTGATATTAGCAAATTAGTTAACGGTCACAATGCATTACATTTCAGGTACATTACCAAATGGTAATAATTTGTGATTTATTTAAAAAAAAAAAAACATCCTATTGCCCATTCATTCTTCTATTCATTTGAGATGACAATAAATGTAATATCCAGTGCTTCAGCTGCAATATACAGTATATTGATAACCTATGTGATATGTATAAAAATAAATAACTGCCAGATTTCTATTGAACCAATTTTAATAATATTTTGGGAAGGCTCAAAAAATCTTTTGTAAAAGATCCAGATATAAAATTTAATAAAAATCCATCCAATCGCATGTAAGTTATTACATGCGATTGGATGGATAAAGAAATAATAATTGCTGGATTGGCCCTATTTTAATGAAATTTGTGATGGCTTGAGAAATCATTTAAAAAGGGCTAAATATGCAATTTTATGAAAATCCATCCACTTGCGATAGTAATGCCTAATGACTCTGATGAGCATAATAAGAAACTGTACAAGGAAATAGTGGGCCAGTAAATCAGAGAGTCTTATAATGGGGGATTTTAATTTCCCAGATATTGACTGGAATTTGTGGGTTGGTCACTCACACACTAGCAACGCTTTTGTGGATTTACTGGATGATTGTGTTTTCTAAATCAGCATATTCGGGAAGCAACTAGAGGGAGCAATACTCTTGATTTGATTATCAGTAGTGATTCTTCATGCATTAAGAATCTGCAGATACAGGAACCACTAGGTGGCAGTGATCACAGTGTGCTGAAGTGGGAGTTACTCAAAGGGGTAACCACCATTAGGGGTAAAGGGAAGGATTATTGCTTTCGTAAAAGCGACTATGATGGTCTGAGACTGTAATTAAATTCTATACAGTGGGACCAACTGATGATGTTACCAACAGCAAATTCAAAATGGGAAGCATTCAAAGAACTTATCTTGGAAGCTACTAGGCTTTACATACCAACTAAGAAATATTGTTCAAGGTTTAGGCCTAAATGGATGTCGAATGAACTAATGAGACATATGGCAGAAAAGAAAAATGCATGGGATACATTACACGTGAATACATTACGCATTAACACGTGACACAGAAGCCTATGATAGATATAAGTTGATCTGTAACCAAGTTACAAAGGAGGTTAGGCAGACGAAGGCAGATTACGAGAAATCTTTGGCAAGGGATGCAAAGAAAAACAGCAAGGAGTTCTTTACTTATGTAAACTCTAGAAGGAAGTGGATAAATCAGATTGGTCCACTTGATGTCGATGGTTCAACTGTTCATGATCCTGCTCAGGTAGCTAACAAACTAAATCAATATTTTGCATCTACATTCACACATGAGGAGTTATTCAGGAAGGGGAATGCCATAGATGGAGTAAACACTGGCAGTGAGCTAGATGATCTTGTAATAATTGAGAGTAAAGTGGAAGAGAAATTGTTGAAGATAAATACAAGAAAAGCACCTGGGGTGGATGGGATCTATCCAGTTATATTAAAGGAGGCAGCAAAGGAAGTAAGCAATCCATTAGCCATAATTATGAGAGCTTCCTTGGAGTCAGGGGAGGTACCCACGGACTGGAGATGTGCAAATGTAACCCCAATTCACAAAGGAGGATCAAAGGCTGACACAAGTAATTATAGACCTGTGAGTTTAACTTCTGTTCCAGGAAAATTAATGGAAGCACTGGTTAAAGAAGCACTGCAGGATCATCTTGACAAGAATTCAGTTATAGCTCAGACACAGCATGGTTTTGTTAAGGGAAGGTCTTCCCTGACCAATTTGATTGGATACTATGATGTAGTCACAAAAGAATTGGATGCAGGGAATAACTTTGATATTATATATTTGTATCTTAGAAAGGCTTTTGATACTGTTGCACATGGAAGACTGCTGCACAAATTGGAGCATTGTGGCATTGGTGGCAAATTATTGCTATGGATAAAGGGATCGTTCAGTGGCAGAAGACAGAGTGGTAATTAATGGACACTGCCCATTGTGGACTAATGTTATTAGTGGAGTCCCTCAGGGTTCAGTGTTGGGTCCATTGTTGTTTTCTGTATTTATAAATAATGTTGATGATGGTATATCAAGCTTAAAGTCCAAGTTTGCAGACGATACAAAGGTTGGCAGGATTGTTAAGGATGCTACTGACACTATGCTGCTGCAACAGGATCTGGAAAGGATGGGCTGAGGTGGCAAATGAAGTTTAACATTGACAAATGTAAAGTACTACATATGGGGAAACAACAACCCCAGAGCAACGTATCAACTCTGTGGTACTACACTGACAGTGGTAGAGAATGAAAAGGACCTGGGGGTAATTGTGCAGCCAGATATGAAGTTCTCTGAGCAGTGCAGATGGACTGCAAGAGTAACTCATGGTGTCTTATCAATGATATACAGGAATTTTTCTAGCAGGGATAGGGAGGTGATTATTCCCTTGTATAAGGCAATGGTCAGCCCACACCTTGAGTATTGTATACATGTTTGAAGGCCTCATTTCAAGAAAGATGTAGAGCTGCTGGAATGAGTACAGAGAAGGGCAACAAGATTAGTGAACAGAACGAAGGATTGCTCTTACAAAGAAAAGCTTAAGTTTTGCAAATTACAGTGTCTGGAGACTAGGCACCGGCGAGGTGATCTGATAGAGGTGTACAAAGCCTTGAATGGTTTGAGCATGCTCAATGCTGATAGGATACTGCCTCTTGCTCGGAATAATCACCTGAGAGGTCACAAATTCAAATTGAGGAAAGACAGATGTAGGATAGATGTGCAGAAATTTGCCTTTAGCCAGCAGGTAGTTGGTTGGTGGAACAGACTTCCATCCCTTGTCGTGGAAGTTGATATCCTAAATAAATTTAAGGCTCAGCTGGACAGGTATTTTGAACGAACCTAGGGGTGAAGTGAAAGGGTTTTTTTTGGCTTATGCTGCATAAGCTTGCTTTCTTGCATCATATGCCTCTACTAATGCTAATAGTTATTTGCTAACATACCAAATGACCATAAAAGTGTATACAGTATTTTACAGAATGTGCATGCATATATAACATTGACAAATGTAAAGTACTACACATGGGAAAAAGCAACCCCAGAGCAACGTATCAACTCTGTGGTACTACACTGACAGTGGTAGAGAATGAAAGGGACTTGGGGGTGATTGTGCAGGCAGATATGAAGTTCTCTGAGCAGTGCAGACGGGCTGCAAGAGTAGCTCATGGAGTATTGTCAATGATATACAGGAATTTTTCCAGGAGGGATAAGGAGGTGATTATTCCATTGTATAAGGCAATGGTCAGGCCACACCTAGAGTACTGTATACAGGTCTGGAGGCCTCATTTCAAGAAGGATGTAGATCTGCTGAAACGAGTACAGAGAAGGGCAACAAGATTAGTGAATGGAACAAAGGGGTGCTCTTACGAAGAAAGGCTTAAGTTTTGCAAATTACAGTGTCTGGAGACTAGGCACCAGCAAGGTGATCTGATAGAGGTGTATAAAGCCTTGAATGGTTTAAGCATGCTCAATGCTGATGGGATTCTTCCTCTAGCTCAGAAAAATCACCTGAGAGGGCATAAATTCAAATTGAGGAAAGACAGATGTAGGATAGACGTGCGGAAATTTGCCTTTAGCCAGCGGGTGGTTGGTTGGTGGAACAGACTGCCATCCCTTGTGGTGGAGGTTGATAGCCTAAATAAGTTTAAGGCTCAGCTGGACAGGTATTTTGAACGAACAGAGGGGTGAAGTGGAAGTGGGTTTTTTTTTTTTTTTTTGGCTGATGCTGCATAAGCTTGCTTTCTTGCATCAAATGCCTCTACTAATGCTAATGCTAATAAAGTGTTCATTCATATTTTTTTTATTTGGCCTTAGGTTGATCAGGTCCTCCATAAATGTCTCTTCCAGTTTTGTTTTAGTATTAGTTATTAATTAGCAGCAAATGATGCAAGGAAGCAAGCTTATATAGTATCAACAAAAAAAAAAAAAAAAAAACTTAACCACCTTATCTGTCCATCACCTGCAATCTAATTCTTCCTAGAAGGGTAACTTGTAAGCCTTCTAATCGACATCTTGTTTGCCATTCTTTTTGTTTCATTATTTATTTATTATTATTATTTTTTTCATGATCCATATTTCCAGATCATATAAAACTAGTAGTAAGGTTGCTGTTTTATAAAATTAATCCTAAGCTCTACAAATTGTTACCCTCATAAATTGCGATTGGGAAGAGTAATATGCTGTCCATCCATTTTCTGTCCAATTTTCTATAAAACCATTATCTAGGCAAATCTGGCCATAGTGTCAGTGGAACTGAATACAAAATAATGGTAAGATCAGATGCAAATAGTTGTGTGGCTATTATTGACGAAGGATCTAGGCACATGTGAGTAGACCTGACTGTGAAGTATTTAGGGCTTTAAATGGGTTGAGTAAACTAAATGCTAATGGCATTCATACTCTGACAGCATACACAGGGGATACCAAAATTGAAGTTGGAAAAGGATGGTCGCAATAAGATGTGAGAAAACTTGCTTTGCTTTCAGCTGGAGAGTAACTGATTGGTGGAATAACTGCTTCCTCTGGTGTTGTGGAAGTGGATAGCATAATAAGTTTTAAGGAGGATCAGTCAATCTATATTAGAAAGGATTGGCAAATGAAGTGGGTAATTTTTTTTTCTTTTTTTTTATGCTGCTTGCATTCTTAGTAATTAATAAGCTTTACTTCTTATTTCAAATGAAGTAAGGAAGCTGATATTCTGATGAATATTTTATAGTCATGATTCAGAAAGCATTAAAGTTTATCATCAGAAAAAATTTCTCAACCACTTTTTAAGAGAATAAAAATACATCCTTATTTTCAAGTTTCCCAGAACATCTCCATTGCTCAAAACAATTTAAATAATGTAGATAAAAAAATGTTTTCCAGCCATACTTTTTCAAATTTAATCTGAGATATCTGTTCCTGGGGGCGTCATTTTCTTCTATTGGTTCGACTAACGTTTGAACTTTATCAGGAGAGATTACAACAATTGTCCTCTCACATGGGAGATTCTGTCCTTCATGACAGTATATAGTGGGTTCATCGCTTTATCACTCATTTGGAGAGGTCTCTGGGTTAAAGTCCCATCAGTGACTGGAGGAATTTCTGAAGGTCTCTTCAATTGGGGCTGTAATTAGCTGATCTCAAGCTGAGGGAGTGGAATTTTTTCTGCGAGTTATTTTGGGTTTTTCAACTCGCACAACATGCAAATCAGCACATGAACACAATTTTCTACAGACAACTTATAACAGAGCATTAAGTGGTATCTTGGAACATTAAATGGAGGCACTTTTCTTTAAATTCTGATCATTATACATTTAGTTTGTAGTACTTGTTAAATGTAACTTTTTATGTTTTTTTTTTAATGACCATTTTGAAAACTTAATATTTTGCTATTAATTTCAGTGAAATAAAACTTAAGGTTAAACTTCAGTATAAAACTGTTTTTAAGGCCTGATGTAGCCGAGTGGTCAGGGCTGGGAGTGCATAGCACGCATTCCTTGAGTGGATCGATATTCAAGCCTGTGACTACTAAATGAAATAAATATTTGTATTGATGATTTATTGTAAATTCTACTGACCTGGTTTTCGTGCCTGAGTATAAACAGAAAATTTTTAATTTAATTTTTTAATTTTAAACATGGATCTTTGATAAAAAACGACCAGATTTTCTCTGCAGAGATTGGACAATCTATTCCTTCTTGTAATTTTGTTTCCCAATAAACGGTTTAGGGGTTCATTCCCCATACCACTGGTTTTAAATCAAGGAAATAATTACACAAAGGAATAGATCATCCAATCACCACAAAGCAGTAGGAGGAGGAGGAGCTAAGTTCATCCACTGATGTGTGTCTTAAAAGATCCCTGGGTAAGAGTCTTTCTGAAGTTTACCCAAACTTAATTCTGCCATTTTATATATCGATAGAATTAACATAAAATAATATTATATATGAGAAGAATTTTTCAGATCGACAGCTGCTGTGTGGCCAGTCAAAAAAAATAGGGCTGAAATCTATGATTTGGGTACCATTTGCCTCTGTGCAGTGGGCGCAATTCCAGAACGGAGCGATTCTCCAGTTGAGTTCTGTGATTGGGTGATTATTGTGAATGCTTTTTTGCTTCTGATTGTGTTGCGTTGTCTAGGTGGGGGATACTTAGTGTAGGTAGGGTGTTTAGCCCCCTATCCCGCAGTTTTAAAATCGGAAAACGAGTTCCATTTTAAAACAGAAAGTGGGGGGGGGGTAAACACCATAGGCATGTCAACCTAGGGGGGCAGGGTAGCGGGGAAAACAGTCGGTGGCACCTGCCAATCACTTCCTTCTTCCTCACTTTTAGTCGAAGTATGGTGTGGTACCCAAGGTCTGAATTTTTACTGTTTCATTAAGGGTGACGCTGTACCTAACAGGTGTTTTAGCATAATAAAAATTAAATGAATTTTCTGTTTATACTCTGGGACGACCACACAATCAGAGGAGTCTCTACCATAAAAAATGAAAACTATTAAAGTATAAATTGTATCTATATTTAAAAAACGACAGAACATTTCTCGAACCAATAAAAAATGGGCAATCGATATTTCGAAAGCGATACCTGTGAGGCGCTTAACGCCGCCTCTGCCAATTTTTAAAATGTCAAAATAAAAACGTTTTTATTTTGACCCACTGGGTGTTGATAAATGATTTATTCAGAAGTGTATTCGAATTCGAGAAATATATATATATATATATACACAGCAAAAAAGCAGTATATGGTGAGCAGCTATCAGTTTTTCCACTCTTTCGTCAATAGAAATAAACGCAAAGACCTCGAGAAACTTTGCTCACGTTGAATGAATTGTTTACTCCTAATAAATCAGAACGTAGTACCTGAATTACAAAATGTTGATAGCTGGAATTCGTATATTTGTCAACAAAAACAACATTTAAGTAAATATACTTTTGCCAGTAGTTTATCCAACGTATGCAAAAATTACACACCAATTTTCATTGGTTCTGACAGTCGGATGGTACAATTAATTACTCGAAGTTGTAATCCTTAGTGATAATTTTATGAAAGCTTTTTTTTTTTTAACAAGCGAAACGAAAGTCGCTTAATTTTAATGTAAACTTATCAACCGGAACGCATTTCCAGTCCAATTTAAGTATTCAATATGTAAAAAATGTTCTTTAAAATTAATAGATAGGAGAGCTGCAATGGTTCTGAATTTGTAGAGTGAAGCGTAAAAGGTAATGTATGGTGCCGCGTCACCATATATTACCTTTTTAAAAGAGTGCCATAATAAATCTTATTTATGCACCTGAAACAACCAAAGCATGGTATAATGCAAAATGAAGATACGTCAAGCCTAAAGTTCCGTTGTTTAGTTTGGTGAAACCAAATCTTCCATACGGCGTTTATGTGAACCCACATTTCATAGGTTTACACCGAACACGAACATTTCTACCTGCTACAAATGAAACCCTACAGATTTCAGTTCTGAGTAGCGGTACACATTTTATTTACTGGCTTACTAGAGACGATAACCTGCTGTTAGACGTATTTTAGTGACAAGGCTACTGTTAGATGTCAGGAAATGTGAAGAGCATTATCAGCAGGAACTGGCACTGAAGTCCCCACGCCAGTGTCTAATACGTTAGAGGCCATACACTAGCTATATTTATTTGATTAATGGAGTTCTACAGGTGCATACGCGAATCGGGTTAAAGTGACCATAGCTACCGCTTTGTCCGGACAATACTGGTTTCAGCTCTTGTACCGGTATCCCGGAAGGTAAACAATGCAGAATAATAATATACAAACTACTGTACTTGTAATTTTGTGACATCTCTTTGGGTTTATAAATTCTTGATTGCTTTTAAGTACATGTATACAGTACACTAAAGTTTTGCAATGAGTAATTTAAGTAGAGAGAAAGTAAACCTGAACTGTGAATTTTTTTGGTTACCCAATGTCACAGAGTTGTCCTTGTTCACCTGCTGCTAGTCAGTTTGCTAAGTAGAGATTATAAATAATTATAGTTTTGTTAGGTCAGCTGTTCCAGAAATATCATTCCCTTTCGAAAATACTCGATGTAATTTATTCATATTCACTAAATATACGATCGTCACTTAACATATATTCAAAAGAAATGAGAATTTCGCCAAGTTGTCAAGCGAGGCCCTGCTAACATTTTGTGTAATTTGACTATCAGTACTTACTTATCTGTGATGGGGGTTGGTCCGATATCAAGCAACTGTTGAACTTTGATCTTTTTTACTAACAAAAGCGCATTCAGCTCCGATTGGTCTCAAGATACGTTAGTTAATGATTACAAAATTAAATTAGTCGTACTTTATGCTGTCTGCCTGTCTATTTCGTGCGTTCTGTGGTCGAATTTATGTTTGCTGGACGAAAAACACGAGTTTCCGGGAGAAAAAACCCATGATATCCTCGCCTGAGACAGACTGACTCAGCCACGTTGTGAAAAGAGCTCATACAAATTCGACCAGAGTTCGAGTCCGTCATCGACGGACTCGAACTCTGGTCTTCTTGTCTACCGGTGTAGGAAGGACAGCGTTTCTACAAAATCTGCTACCCACGAGAGCTTACCACATGGACTTGCTGCAACTGGTTATGCATACCGGTTGACCGGAAATTTTTAATGTGTCAATTAGTAATTAATTTGCTGCAGACTTCTTTGTTCTTTTTCGGCTAATCAGCAATTTTCGGTCATCATCATCATCAGCCATTTTCAATCCACTGCAGGATGAAGGCCTCTCCAGCAACTTTCCAGTTCCTTCTGTTTTGAGCACTGGCCATCCATTTACTACCCAACAACTCATGAATTTCATCTATCCATCTCCGACTTTGTCTTCCAGGTTTTCTTCTAGCTCCTCTTGGGTACCATTCTGTTATTTTCTTAATCCATCTGTCATCATGTCTTCGAGCTATGTGTCCTGCCCAAGACCATTTTAGTTCTTTAGTTTTGATAAGAATGTCCTTTACTTGAGTTTGCTGCCTAATCCATGTGTTTCTCTTCTTATCTAACAGTCTGATTCCCAATATAATTCGTTCCATTCTTCGCTGTGTAGTTCTCAGCTTCTCTTCCATTCTTTTGGTGAGTGCCCAAGTTTCACTTCCATAAGTCCTTTCCTGTATATCATTGACAATATTGAACGAACAGAGGGGTGAAGTGGAAGTGGGGTTTTTTTTTTTTTTTTTGGCTGATGCTGCATAAGCTTGCTTTCTTGCATCAAATGCCTCTACTAATGCTAAGTCATGGTGGGGAGTATACATTGATTCATTATTTTACGTTTCAGACAAACTGGGATATTGCTCTTCAGTATGTGACTATATTTCCTGAATGCTATCCATCCAAAATTTATTCCATCCATTTATCATTATTACAGCTAATAACTTGTCCCAAATAAGTATATGACTCCAACTTTTCAATTACTGCTCCTTCAATCATTATTTCTCTTTCCGTGGCATACTTGTTCATCATTACTTTTGTTTTGGCCATATTCATCTTTAGTCCAAAATCCTTACTAACTGTGCATAACTGATTAAGATTTTCCTCTAATTCTTTGGGATCGTGGCTTATGACCACAATGTCATCTGCAAATCGTAAATGGTTTAGGTACTCTCCGTTCACATTGACTCCTTTCTGCGACCAGTCTAATCTTCTGAAATGCAGTAAACAGCTTCGGAGATATTGTGTCTCCTTGTCGAACTCCTTTCTCGATTTTAAATTTGCTACTGTATTTGTCTAGTGACTCTAGTCTAATAAAGGAGGTAGCACTCTCATATATTTAATTCAAAATCGTAATATATATGGGGTATCAATACCTTGTCTTTCCAGTGCCCGAAACATTGCCTTATGCTGTATGGAGTCAAATGCATTTTCGTAATCCACAAATGCCAGGCATAATGGTGTTTTATATTCATTTGCTTTCTCCATTAGCTGTGAAATTACGTGAAGGTGATCCATAGTTGACAATCCTGTCCTAAAGCCAGCTTGCTCTTTTGGTTGATTCTCATCAAGTATTCTTTCTAATCTGTTAGTAAATACCCTTGTGAACAACTTGTAGATGTTGGATAACAAGCCAATTGGTCTATAATTTCCAATTTCTGATTTATCTCCTTTCTTATGCAGCAAAACTATGATTGCATTATTCCACTGCTTAGGCGTCACACCTTTTCTAATGCACTTTGTGAAGAGCCTTGCCAGTTTTTGTGTTATGTCTCTTCCTCCCAATTTTAACAACTCTACAGTAACTTCATCTTCCCCCGAGGCTTTCCGATTCTTCATTTTCTTCAATGCATGTTCTACCTCATCAGGAAGAATATCGGGTATGTCGTATGTGTTGCTGCTTTGCAATCCATCTTCTCCACTACTGGTATCATTCCCTCGCTCCTTGTATAATTCTCTATAGTAGTCTTCTGCTATTTGAATTATACCTTCTCTGCTGTTTATAAGTACACCATCGCTATTCTTCAGTTTCAGTATCATTTGTCTTTCTGTATTACTGCTCATGGCTGCTGATTTAAATCCTTTGTTTTCTCTCAATGTTTTTTCTACTTTTCTTGTGTTAAATCTTCTTATGTCCTCTCTGAGTCTCTAATGGCTTTGCATAACTCAGTATACTCAATTTTCTCCCTGTCAGTGTTTTTCTTGCTCTTCATTTGTCGTCTTTGGTTCATCATGACAAGTGTTTCTTGACTAATTTTTTCTTCTTTGGATTTCTGTTTCCCTATAGGTTTCTTGGGCTTTATCACTTTCAGAAAGTTGTAATATTCCTCGTCTATATCTTGGTCCTGAGCAGTCTGCAGAAGCTCAAACTTGTTCTTAAGTTCCAGTACATACTGCTTTTTCTCCTCCCCTCTTATCTCAAAGACCTTTGTATTATTTACTCGAGTCAGTTTTTTCCTTTCCTTTCCTACATCTATATCAAGTGTACATCTTACCATTCTGTGATCACTTCCAACATTTACCTTATTCAGGACGGTAACATCATTCACAATATATCTTCTGTTAGTGAGGATGAAGTCGATTTCATTAGTTGTTAATCCATTTGGACTCTTCCATGTCCACTTTCTGTTCACCCTTTTCTTGATAAAAGTGTTCATTACTGACAGTCCTTGAGATTCTGCAAATTCCACAAGTCTTTCACCTCTTTTATTTCTTTCACCAATTCCAAAATTTCCTATAGTTCCTCTTTCTGCGCTGTTTTGCCTTTTTCCAACCTTAGCATTGAAGTCCCCCATAATAATAGTGTAGTGGGTTTTCTGCTCATCTAGATGCCTCTCAATTTCGGTGTACATTTCTTCAACCTCTTCATCATCATGGCTCGATGTTGGTGCATAAATAATTATAATCTTTAGCTTGTACCTCTTAGAAATCTTGAGTATTAGTCTTGACACCCTTGGTGATGTACTTTTGAATTCCAAAATGTTGTTTTTAAAATCTTTATGGACCAGAAACCCAATTCCACCTTCACTCCTTTCACTGTTTCCATTGGTGTACAGATTTCCACTTGATAAACTTATAAGTGATTCATTTCTTCTTGTTGTTTCAGCCAAACCGATGATATTCCAATTCACATTTTCTAATTACTTTTCCAGCTCTAATATCCTGTCTTCACCGATGAGTGATCGTACGTTATAACAGGCCAAGTTCAGTTTCCGTGCATGGCAGCCTGGTCGTACCCAGAGATTCTTAGCACCCTCTGCTTCCACTCTGATCTTCTCGCTGCCGTAAGAGGGAGAGTGAAAGCTGCTGGGGACTGAGGGCCGTTTGTATCGATAAACAAAGTTGGGAGGGTTTTTTTTTTTTTTCCCCTTTGCTTTTATCTGCCTTCGATTTTTTTTTTAATGTCCGAATTAGATATTTCATAAGAACGAAGTATCCCGGTTTACAGTCCACGTGTATTGTGTCTGTAAATTGCGTGCATTCCATGGTTGTTTTGCTGGACGAAAAACCCAGTTTTTGGTGAGGGAACCTTGCTGTCCACGCCTGAGACTGACTAACTATGCCACGGAGTGAAAAAAGCTCATAGAAGTTCCTCGCGTCATCGACGGGATTCGAACCCGGGCCTTTTCCACCGGGCGAGCGGAGGACGGTGACGATATCACCAGAAGCGGACTGGATCAAAAATTCTTACGGAGAAAACTTGTAGGGGCCTTATATTAGTGTTTATGGCCATATCGTGAGGAATTGTGGGGGGGGGGGATTATAAATAACTAGAATAATTATCTACTCATGATTTTTGTGCATTTAGTTTTCGTATATTAGTCAACAAATAGAATGATCGTAGGTCAAAGTGTAATATTGAAAATCACATTGGCCCCCGGCCCACCGGGGTTTCCCTGGTAAGTCATATGGCAATCGGCCTCTGAATACCACTTTGCTACCGTCAGACACTGCTGAATATCAATTCGGTAACAATAACGTTTGTTCATTAACCTATACTGTACTAAAATTATTTTATAAATAAAATTGTAAATTTTTACATATTTGGTGACGTCAGGTGCTGAACAGTGATTAGTTCGCTTTTAGAACCCGAGGTTTAAGGTTTTTGTATGGGATTTTTTATTTTTTCGCGTTTTTGCCCTTGAAAACCTATTTACTTGGACTGTTTTCTTGATCCGCTCCTAGGTGACACGTGACACATTCCAGCATAATGTGGCACGTTGTTGGAAAAGGTTGGTCACCACTGCTGTACGTAATGTAATATAAAGAGTGCAATGGCAGGATCTCCTATTCATTCATATGCGGATCTGCCTAAAATAAATGCTTTATGAAGTCAGTATAATGGCAAACCTTTTTCAATAGGTTGTTTTTCAAACAATAAACGATGCGTGGCTGATGTGTTATGCTCAGTGATTTGTATACGGCGTTTTTGTCAAAATAATTTCGTTTCCCGCTTTGCTCCTTCCTCTTCTTGTCATTAAAATTCGTAGATTCGGATGGATACTGATGAGCACGTTAAACCCACTCACGCTTGTTTTCTGATAGAATCTACCGAAATCGCATCCGCAACCTGAACGAGACAATTTGTAGTAGAGTTCATATACCGCCCTGGCAGTTCGAATCTCGTCGATGACGGGAGGAATTTTTATCGATTTTTTTTTTCACAAAGTGGCTGTCAGTCGGTCTCAGGCGAGGGGAGCATGGTTTTTTTTCTCTCGGAAACTCAGGTTTTTTAGTCCAGCAAACAGAAAATCGACCCCAGAACACACGCAATTTATAGACAATATATACGAAGTAATATGGACGTAGTTGCCAATGCTCCTAAAAAACCCAACCCAACCAGATACCTGACAACCTGAAGTTGAGTCAGATGAAGAAATGATGGATGGTCTGATTAAGACTTAATTTTTTTTTTTTTTTTTTTGACTCATGTTGATTGTTTAAGCGGATCCCTTTTGTGATGAAAAGTGATTTAAAACAATTGATATGTTCAAACTTTGGCATCACCAAAAAAAAAAAAAGAAGCAGGAATTGCTGTAGACTACCGGTTCAAACTTCCTTGCACTTGTACCCCTTACCGAAAAAATGATTGAAGTGACATTAGGTAATAATATGTTATGGATGATAGAGATATATTTATGAGAGGTGTGCAAAACAGTAATGACAACTTTTTTTTTTTTTTTTTTTTTTTTTTTTAGGAAAGATTTGTCGATTCATCCTAAGTTTCATTAAATTGGACTGATAGAAACATTTTCTATTGCGGATTCGGATCTCGCATATCACCGTGAAGAGCCTGTGTGTTTTTTTTTGTTTTTTTTTATCGGTTTACTAAATCATGAATTATTGATACTTTCTGATAATATTAATCAAAGCAGAAACTGGAAACGTGAAGGAGGAAATAAGTAAAGTACATTGCATTACAAAAATGTTGACTGGATACAGTTTGAAGTGCGTGTTGCTATTTTTTTTTTATTTTATTAAATCACAGAAGATCCGTGAAACAGGTATTGCATTTCAGTTTTTATTAAAAATCCGGGAATAAATCAGTAAAGTATAATAGGGTTTTAAAGCACGCGAGGGTTGGGTTCCTGATACCTCCGCATAAACGAGAATTCGGAGAAGTTCGGTGTTCTTCCTATGGGCTATTGTAAAAATAGGCGAACTCCTAATATGGATATCTGGGGTATGGTCCCTCGAAATACGATTTCGAACAAGAACTGTGTTAAGAGCAGCGCATAGAAAATCCTGCCTAATATAGGTATTTATTAATAATATAGGCATTAAAACTGTACTGTACCGTTGCTGATAGGAAAGGCGTTGGGTTTTACGCATCCAAATTTTGCCTATTCTGTACTCTGATTGTCTGCACGGGTAGCACATCACTGGTTATAATCACTGTCCTCTCCACACTGGGTGGAAAACGCACGCGTTGGAATCTCGTTATTGATGCGAGGAACTTTTATGGGCTTTTTTCCCCCTCCCCATCACTAGCCGAGTCAATCGATTTCAGGCGTAGATAGCAAGGATTTCTTTCAGAAAAACAAGCAAATCGACCAGAGAATACACGCAGTTTATGGACATATTGGACATGGGCAGATGGCTGTGCTTTGTTTATTACTCTCTTAGCAACTAGACCTCATTTATTTTCAATTCCTCCATTAATTCCAAGGATTTAAACGTACCTGGCTTGATAGTCTGGGCCGAATTTGGACAAGAGGTGTTCTTTGGTATTTTTTCTTTCTCCTGTCTTTTGTCAGATGTTTAGCAAAACATTTAATGGATGAAGGCTACCGTAGACTGCTAAGGACAAAATTATTCATTTAATGCAGCCCAAAATCAATTTTGAGCATTGCTTTTTTATGCAGGACGGGGTGCCAGCTCATTATGCAAAAGTTGCCTCGAATTCTTAGATAAAAAGTTCCTGTGTCGGTGGATCTGACGGCAGAATTCCATTGAATGGCCACCGCGTTCCTCGGATTTAATATCCTGTGATTACTCTTTGTGTGGAAATTCTTGAAGAAAAAAGTATTTAATAATAAGCACAGGTCTGCTGTCGCTTCAGAATCAACGGTTAGAGAAGTTGAGAACATTTCTGAGGGGGGAAGAAAAGTATAATTTTGCTGAAACCAAAATGGCGTGCATATTGAACAAATGCAAATTTTTTTTTTTTTTTTTTAGTTTATATGTCATTTGTGTTAGCGTTAAAATATATATTTAAAATAGTGTTGTTATTTACAGTTAAACATGTTCCTTATGACCACCATGTATTATGAACTGGGTGCACTACATGATAATACCAACCGGGATGAATCAGGCTGGCTATTCTGTGGATGATCAGTTTGTGCCTTTTGCTAAACATCTGAAGAGCTGTAAGATTCACTGGCCTTCTACCTTGACATGATGGAATGGTAGAACATTTAAATTGGCCAGGCAAATCACTACATTTAAATTCTATTGAAAACGTATGGGACTATCTTGAATGGCAAGCGAAAACACAACTGCATCCAAAATCTGAATGATTTCCAGGCTCGATTGTTTTCAGAATATCGTGATATTGATGTAAATTATTTAACGATCTGTCAACCTTATTTCAGTCTGTTAATGTTGAGTGGCAACTCAATGCAGATAATATTAAAAACTTTTTACAAAGCTATTTATCCTTCAACTGACAGCGATGAACTCCAGTCCTGTCTTAATTTCCTCTCACTTTGGCTCAATAAAAATAACTTCTTTCTAAACCCATTAAAGTGTAAATTATGTCGCTTTCGCTCGAATCGTGCAGTTATACCAGCTGTCTTTAGTGATTATTCTCTAATTGCAGTATTCTCCAATTTGATGTGATCTTCATCCCTCTTCATGTAATATTGTTGTTGATCATGTAATATCTCAGCCTTCCAAACTTCTTGGATTAATTAAGCGTTTTTCCTCGATTTTAGAGTGACAAAGTTATACGTTTTCTCTACAAGCAGCTTGTACTTCCAATTTTTGATTATTGTGATATTTGGTCCCCACAACTAGAATATCTTTCTCACAGACTTGAGAGAATTGAAATTAAATTTATTAAATTCTTATCCTTTCACCGTCGAAACTGTGGAGCTCTTTGTGGTTGCTTCATAATCGTTCTTCTTGACTCCAGACAATTCCACGAGTCTCTTTTTGTCTACAATATTATAAACTCTATTATTGATTCTCAATCTCTTCTTCAACAAATACCTTTCACCATATTTCGCTTGAATTCTCGTTATAAAACTAATTTCCCACTGCCTGTACCTCATACCCAACACGTACTTGGAAGTCCTCTGTTTCGTTTCCTTCAAGTATTGAATAATTAAAACATCGATTTTACACTTAATCCGTCTATGTATAAGAAATTACTCTTGCTAAATCTCTGTTTTGTTAATATAAAATGTTGTATATATTTTAATTCGAGTTTGTATTGATTAAAACTGTCTTGTATTGATTCTGTTATTCTCAACATTGTCACCATTACCTAGGGCAGGGGTCGCCAATCTTTGAATGAAGAGCCATTTTTTTATCTAATTAAAAAAAAAAAAAAGAGAGAGAGAGAATCCGAAGAGCCGCACTTCAGCACAAGATGGGGGGAGGTATGGGGGAGTTTTTTAAGAAATGGAATAGAAATAGTTCGTCAGGTTACATAATTACTTCACTGACAAATGCCTTAAGTTAGTATTTTCAAAAGTACAAATAATCTAGCATTCTTTTTTTACGCAGACGCAATACCCACATATTGTACTTTAGCTGTTTGTTAAAGGTCATGCACGGAGCAAGGCCATGTTGCTCCGTGTATATTGTCTGTAAATTGCTTGTTCTGAGGTTGATTTTCTGTTTGCTGGACGAAAAAACAGAGTTTCCGGGAGAAAATACCGTGCTACCTCGCCTGAGACCGACTAAATCAGCCACGTTGAGAAAACGACCACCTATAAAAATTCCTCCCATCATCAACAGGATTCGAACTCAACAGGATTTCCACCTGGTGTGGGGAGGACAGCGATCCTACGAACTGTGCTACCCAAGAGGAATACTTCAGCATTACTTCAATTTCTTAACATGCTTTTGGGTGGGGATGGCATAAAACGCCTTACTAAACTCTAAATATATTTTGTCAAAATTATTCTTTGCATCCAGTCCTTTCATAACAATCTCATAAGAACTTATCAGATTCTCTGAGCAGTGCAGACAGGATGCCAGAGCAGGTCACGGGGTCTTGTCAATGATATTCAGAAACTTTGCTAGCAAGGATAAGGAAGTGATTATTCCATTGTACAAGGTATTGGTCAGGCCATCGAGTACTGCATACAGTTTGGCGGCTTCATTTTAGGAAGGATTTAGAGCTGCTGGAGCGGGTATAGAGAAGGGCAACGAGATTGGTAAAGGGAACAAAGGGGTGTCCTTACCAAGAAAGGCGTCTGCGCTGTAGCACAGTGGTATCATCACCGTCCTCCCCACACCGGGTGGAAAAGGCCCGGGTTCGAATCCCGTCGATGACGCGAGGAACTTTAATGGGCTTTTTTCACTCCGTGGCTGAGTTAGTCGGTCTCAGGCGTAGATAGCAAGGTTTTTCCCCCCCAGAAATTGGGGTTTTTTTCGTCCAGCAAACAGACAAATCGACCGGAGAACACACTCAATTTACAGACAAATAAATATATGAGTAGATGTAAGAAATTACGGGTGGCCCTAATATAATATAATAAAAAAAAATAAATAAATAAAAAAATTACCGAGAAAGGCTTGGTGATCTCATTGAGGTGTATAAGACCTTGAAAGGTTAGAGCAAGCTAAATGTTGATGGGATCTTCCCTCTTGCTCAGAGTACGCAAGTGTGTGGTTGATTGCCGGAACAAACTTTCATCTGATGTTGTGAAAGTGGATAACTTGAAAAAATTCACGGAAGAACTAGAAAACTGTTGGATGGGATGGACAGATGAAATGAGAACGGTTTTTTTTTTTGCTGATGTTCTGCAAGCTTGCTTTCTTACATCATTTACCCTACTAATAGTAATACATACTATGCGCTATCCTTTCTTTGTGTAGCTATCTGCAAAGAATTTAAGTAATTGTTTCACTCTCCTCTGCTATTATTCGCATTTGAGCCAACGCTAAAACTTCCACACAATTGCTTCACTAAAGCAATGTGATTGTTCTTTCTGGAAGCCTCATTTTAAAAATGATGTAGATTTGTAGGAACGGGTGCTGAGAAGAGCAACCGGATTAGTCAAGAGCACAGCGGGTTACTTTTACCACAAAAGACTTCGGTTCTGCAAATTGCAACTCTTGGAAACTAGCCACTTGTGAGGAGACCTGATTGGTAAATATCAAAATGGATTGAGTAAAATTAAGTGATGATGGTTTTCTGACTCTTTTCCCGAAAACATACACGTGAATTGAAAAGGGATGGCTTTAGGATAGATGTGTGAAAATTTTTATTTTCAGTCAGAGAGTAATTGATTGTTAGAACAAATTACCACCTGGTGTTGTGGAAGTGGGTAGTTTCACAAATACATTTAAGGACGAATTAGATATATTATTAGAGTATAGGTCACTTGGTTTTCTGTTTAGGCGCCATATTGAAGGGCAAATGCATGCTAAATATGCTAGTTAAATTGATATAAATATTGGAAATCAGATGTAAATCCAAAAGGGATTCCAATAGCTATACGAAGACAAAAAAAAAAAAAAAAAACCCACTCCGATGTGAGTGGCCAACTCAAGAGCTAAATTTCAATTCTTGATTTTCCTCAAAACAGAATAAAAATGGGTGGTGCAACAGAAATGGACTGCTGGATTTGTAAGATTCAGCTGTACCAAAATTTATAGAATTAATTTTTGCATATATCTACACTAAAAAAAATGCTTATCGATGCACATTTTAGTTTATACCAAGTAAAATTAAGGCGTGTACCTTTTTAATTTTAACCCTCTTTTCTACAAAAAACAGTACTGAAAAGCGTGTGTCCAAAATTATTATCGGGTGGTCATATTATCTCAACATTAAAAAACCGCCATAAAAAGAAATGTACATCAGATAAAGAAGTGGTTTAGTTTATTTCAAAAAATATCTCAAATACGTTTTCATACAAACATTTAATAGGTTTCCAGTGGGCTCCATTTGTGACCAGAAGGATGCTAAATGATCTTCAATTTCACGCCAACTGTTATCAGTGACACCAACCGCTGTCATTTTCTAGTGAAAAACGCTGCCTGTTCCTTGAAGCTGTTTTAGCCATTACTGGATGACTTGCAGCTTCTTCCCATATTTCAAGCGGTAACGCTTTGTTCTCTCTCTCTCTCTCTCTCTCTCTCTCTCTCTCTCTCTCTCTCTCTCTCTCTCTCTCTCTCTCTCTCTCTCTCTCTCGGTTGCAATATACCATTTTAAGATCGAACTTTTTTTTTACCCCAGTAATGGTAACGTTTCTTGAAGTTCCTTGAAACGTTTTGACTGGTCAATTTAAGCACACTCAGAATCTCTGGTTAGGCAGAATTTTGTAGCTTTAATTTATCTGGAATTATTTTCATTGTGGAGTTTTATCATGTAGTAAGTAAGCATACTACTGAACACAAGAGTGGCCACTTTATTAGTTACACCTACCCTTTCGTGAAATGAGACACTGCTTCAGTAATAACATCACATGTTCCTACTACGTGATATATAGCAGGTGGCCAGATATTTAGAGATACTGTATGTGTGCAATTCAGTGTGAGAACTGGCAGGACAAAAGATCTGAGTGACTTTGAACGCGTGGCATGGTAGTAGGCGCGACCCGGTGGTATGAGTATCTCAGAACAACAACCCTGCTGGAATTTTCATGAAAGACTGAATCAGGTGTAGTAAGATGGTCTGATAACCAAATAACAACTAGCCAACGGAGATGGCGATCCTGAGATAGTAAACAGTTCGTTGGTGCGAGAGGCCAACAGAGTCTGAAAAAACTTGATGGTAACAAAAAAGGGCAGTCAGTCGATCCAAATGGGTTCCACTGCTGTCAGCAAAAACAAGAGGGTAAGTTTATTGGGTTAGGAACACTAACACCGAAAAGTGAAAGTTTGGAGAAATGTTGCGTAGTCTGAGACAAATCTTGGTTCCTGCTATTTCAAGATGATGGATTTTCATGAAAGACTGTCTATCAGGTGTTGTAACTGTGTACTTTGTATAAGGACCAGAATCAAATTGTGTGAATAAATAAGTTAAGTAATGTACACGATGCATTACATTTTAGGGGCATTCGATTTTTATTCCTTTTTCTGTGATTATCAGATGTGAAAAGCAAATAACTAATTATATTATCAGTTAATTAATGATATATAATAGTAACTGTTTTAACAGCACTGCGCATACACAAAAACGTAATAATCCACTCAACGGTTTGTAATACAACGGACTTTTAAAATACGCGAACTATGGGTTAGCAACTCAGCTCATACGCGATGGACCCTTTGCACTTATGTCCATGGCTCGTAGGTTTAATGATGGCAGTCGGTAAGCAATGCCCAGATCGTTGGTAGGCGCTGCGGAACTGCAGCACCCCCAACTTTTTAAATATAAATATACAGTCAACGGGGTTATATGAAATTTTGTGAAGAACATTGCAATGAAATGAATATTTTTATTAACAGGACCCGCATATAGTGTACTCATCCGCTAATATAAATAAAATTGCTTTATTTAATACAAACATTAAACAGAGCCTGGGTAATCCAGACCCAACCACAGCCTAAGGTCTTTGGTTCATGGGAGAAAAACTATTTCCAATAATCATTTCAATAATAAAGAATAAACACGAAATTTAAACTTTGTTTAACCGTAGGCAGAACTGTGCACTAGACAGTTCCACATTTTGATCCCAGTGGTTGAGGCAATGACTGGTCGGTGGGTTGCCAATACGCATTTTTTAGAGGATTTTTGACCATTCCGATGATTACTTCAGAGCCCGTACACTGCTATTCGACATTAAAAAGAATAAAAACATTTTTAAGGAGCACTATGAATCAGGAAACGCTAAATGCTCAAGCAGTGCTTTCAATAGAGAAGAGCTTGGTCAACAGTGCACCAAACTTGAATGAAAAAGTTATTAATCTATTTTCAACAAATAAAAACCGAAGAATGGATTTTATTTTTAAATAAAATTTCAAGATTACGGAGTCTGTTAATGATGTGTCCAGTTAATGTTTTGTAGTATTTTTAACTTTCATTATTGTTACTATAGATGTCTACATGTCTTATAACCAAGGCAATTTAATGTAACTTTAAGAAGTACGGCGCCTCTGTAGCCAGGTGGGAAGGAGCAGCAGTGCGTAGCACACGCTTCTTGATTAGACCGGGGTTCGAGCCCGTCACCACCAAATACGGAGGATGCGGAAAGGTCAGGGAATGACCACCGCATATTCCCGGAGCAATATGGCCTTAGTTGCTAATGCTCCTAAAAACCAAATAACTAACTTTAAGAAGTAGCACCCCTCCCCCCAATACATCAGAATCATGAGCCACTACTGACGGTAAGTTGAAATCCATACTTTTAATTTTTTTGTCAGGTTCCTGTACCATTTAGTTAGTAACTCGTGCAACTTTTCAATTAACAGTACGTGGGTATAGCATTTCCACGTTTAGCACAACTCACTTCATGAATTCTCGATGGTAAGGATTCAGCTAGTCTCCTTAAGGTAAACAAAGAAGAGCGGACCCAAGGGTGAGTCTTGAGAAACAGAAAACAGTTGAGGTACTATCAGTTATTGTGGATAGTTTGATTTCTAAGCAGTAATTGTAATTGGTTTTTGAAGCATCGGCAACTAAGGCCATATTGCTGCTGTATATTGTGTGTAAATTGCGTGTCTTCTGTGGTCGATTTTCTGTTTCCGGGAGAAAAACCCATTATACCTTTGCCTGAGACCGACTAACAGCCAAGTTGCAAAAAAAGGCCCATAAAAATTCCTCCCGGCATTGACGGGACTCGAACTCGGGTCTTTTCCACCCTGTGTGAGGAGGACGGCGATCCTACCCATGAGGGCTTTTAAGCAGTGAATGAAACAAATTCAATAAAGGGGATCGTAGACCGTAAGATGAAAGCATGCAACCGCTCAAGTACGGTTGCTTCTGTATTATTTGTAAACGGCACTTTTTTTTTTTTTTTTTTCTCATGCGAAGCACACCCCAAAGATGGGTGTGTTTGTGGCCCTCCAGAGCATGAAGACTAGATCCGCCCTTCGGACAAAAGTAATTATTCCATTTTTGTAAAGCCTTTGCTAGGCCAGCTTGAGCATTGCATACAGGTTAGGAAACCCCGTTTCAGGAAGATTGTGAACCTTGGAAGACATGCAGTGAAGAGCAAAATGGTTAGTTATTGATGTAGAGTAGCATTCCTTTAGGGAGACTTCAGTTTTTTGGCTTGAAAAGTCCTTCTTAATGGATATCGCTTGAAAGGACTGGATATATGAAAATTATGTTTCAGTCAAAGATTTATTAATCCTGTGGCGAGTCCAGCAAAAGGTTGCACGAGGAGGTGCCCTGTTGTGTTGTATACAGCACTCAGCATTTTTGAGGGGAAAAAATAGCAAGAAATAGTTTAAAATGGCAACTTTAAAACTTCATTCTTTATTTTGATTGTTGGGTAATAAGAACAGCTAATATCCTTAGTAGCAGTAGTCTTGTTAATTTAAAAAAAAAAAAAAAAAATTGGCTTACCTCAATGTAAACCGAACAAGCGCGCATGGGAATTGTGTATCAACACACACAAACAAACAAAATTGCTATGTTTGGTTAGAAATAAATCCCCACACCATTCTGGAGAGTAATTTTCAACACGATTCAGTGTTTAATGTGTGGTTTGGAATCATTTACAATCAGTTGATTGGCCCATTTATTTTTAAGGGTTGTCTTACTGGATAGGTCTATTTACAATATACAGATTCTACAGAGCTCCTCCACGCTGTTCTCGTGGAGTGGTCACTCACTTCATTGACCAGCCCCCTCGGTAATGGATCGGTAGCAGTAGTCCACAGAATTGGCCACTTAAGTTACCGGATCGAAACTCTTTAGATTTTTGGTGTGGGCTGGATTGAAGATCTTGTATAGCACACAAAAGTGTAAATACAAGTACACTACTTGATCGCATGTTGAATTCCTCAGCCCACATAAGACAGAATAAAATAATCGGGCCCATAATTGAGCTTAGGCGAGCAGCGCACATACGAGCGGCGAATTGCATTGAAGTCGAAGATGGTGTTTTTGAGAATTTACGCTAACCATAACTGCGTACGTATCTGTAAACACAGATTCAAGTGTCTGTTGTTCTTATTTTTTTGTACTTCTAGAAATTGCTTTGTTTTTTCTAAGATTCAAACAGCCACAGCTCTGTAATTGTTGGGATGAAATCACAATCGGGCCCATGTTTATATGCACTTTTTAATTCAAAATTGGCTCAGAAATCAGAGGCATGGCTCCTGGTTGTGCCATGCCTCTGTGAATCACTATTTGTATAATATGCCTGTTGTCTGCACAATGTCCTTCCGTCCACATGTAACTATTTGAGCCAAGTTGTTAACAAAAGGACGGATTTTTATTGAAATTTTATATGTGGGCCTTTTAAAAAGATATGTTGAGCCATTCAAAATTTCATTAAAATCAAACCAATAGAAATCCTGGAATTATTATTATATATTTTCCCCCGTGGCGTTATATTCTACTCCCACTGGATGGATTTTCGGGAAATTTTATATTTGAGCCTTTCAGAAATGTTTATAGAGCCATCACAAATTTTTCATTAAAATCGGATCAAAAGAAATCCTGAAATTATTATTTAATATGTATACTGTATATATTTTTCATGTATATCACAAATGCTATTCATATACTGTAAATTGTAGCTGAAGCATTGGATATTATGCTGTGTGGTGGTTAATGAAGGCAAAGTGAAGGATGTGCCGAAACGAAATTTTCTCGGTTAGCGCAGAAAAGTCGTCATACAAAGGGTACTAGGAAAGTTTTGCAATACAGCTTTGTTTATTTAATTTTTTCAAAATAATTTCCTCTACATTCAATACACCTCTCCATCCTCCGAAACCAATCTTTAAACCAGTTCTGCCAAGTTTCACTAGGGAGTAAAGCACACTCGTTGTCCCAAGCCCGTAGAAGGTCCTCATCACTGGAAAACCGCCTCCCTTTTAGCTTCATTTTCACATGCGGGAACAGTGCAAAGTCGCAGGGAGCAAGGTCTGGCCTGTAAGGAGGGTGCTCGAGAAGTTTCAGTCCTGTCGTGGTCAAATATTCGGTGCAGGCTTTGGCGCGGTGAGCTGCAGCATTATCGTGATGGAGGTACCAGGTGTCCATTCTTGACTTTGGCCGCAGGTTCTTCATAGATCCAATGACTTTAGGCAGGCATTGTTCAGTATACTACTTAGCTGTGACTGTCTTCTGCGCGTCCAAAACGACACGTTCCACAATTCCACTCGATTTGAAAAATACAGCTATCATTTTCTTCTTTACAGATCGGGATTTTCTGACAATTACGGGTGTGTCGTCATCATCAAAGACCCAAACTTTGTTTTGAGCCTTGGTCGGCAGATCGTAATAGTACAGCCAAGTCTCGTCACCTGTCACGATGTTGTTCACATACCGAGATTGTCCCTTATCAAACTTTTTTAACATCTCCCGGCACCAAGTCACATGTCGTGTCATCTGCTCTTCAGTCAGTTGATGCGGCACCTAGAGAGAACAAAGTTTCTTCACGTGCAAATGATCTTGCAGAATCGAACGAATTGCTGGTGCATTTAGGCCCAAAGTATCCTCTATCTGTTGGTAGGTCACTCGCCTGTTTTCGTCAAGCATTTTCCTCACAGCAGTAACGTTTTCCTCCGTAACTTACGTTCGTGGCCTTCCCGGCCTCTCAGAATCCTCCAGAGTGAAATTTCCCCTTTGGAATTCTCTATACCACCTGAATATCGTTGTACGATGTGGACAATCATCATCTAGTGCAAGAGTCATTTCTTCCAAGCACTGGTCTATGGTTAAACCACGCACGAAATTATACCGCAAAACTGTCCTTATCTCATTTCGCGACCACGATGCCATCGCAAGCACTTTACACTCTCACTACTGATGAATAACTGAGCCCATCGACTTGGCGCGGCGGCTACTATGCACGTATGAACATGTCTCAACAAGCAGCTTCCTGTGATTCATTGTTGCGTCATATTGCAAAACTTTCCTAGTACCCTTTGTACGGTTTGCAAATGGCCGTCATTCAGTGTAGCCACGTGTTCTGGAGCTCCTGAATGTTGAGTTATTTTAATGTGTTTAAAGTGTTTTCTTCCACTGGAAAAATGTACCAGCTAAAAGAACTTCGCAATTGGATTAAGTGAGTGAAAAATTTTTGTTATTACGAGGGTTATCTGGACTGTACTCTCTCGTCATAGACCTAATCCCTTTAGGCTTAGCATTCTGCTAACGCTTTGCTGTAGTCAAACACGTATTGTTGACAGTTAGGCCTAGTGGATATTGCTGAGAATACGATATGTACATAGTTTTGATTTGGAGCAAATTCGTGCGCGTATAGTGTGTGGCAGCCTACGAATGAGCTCCGATTAAAATTAATAATTTGTGCGGTTATACTGTTTTGATTTTCGAGAAAGATGTTCTAAAGATGATCTGTCCGGTAATAATGCCAAATCGCCTGCATCTTCCTCAGGTAATGTTTTATTTATTTCTTGGCTGATTTTATCAATACAGTACTTCCAATTCCCGACTATAGAACAAAAGCAGTTGGCTACGCCGTCGGTTCCTCTCTCTAGGGCCACGCTCACCGCTGGCTACTTCTTCCCCCCACTTGTGTTCTGGGGATAACTCGGGGATTTTCGAGGCGTTGATGTGCGGCTGATCATCACACGGGCCTGACGCTTTCGTTCGGCGGCTTTTTCAGTCCTCTTGAGGCGTAAAAAATTTCAACCCCGTTAAACCTCCGGTAGACCTTTCAGAAGAAATCAAATTACTCAGGAGCAACCCCTTACAATTGCTTTATTATAGCTTTATTGGTCTTTGACCCAAACCATACAACCCTTAGACATGAGCTCAAGAGAAACATCCTCATCGTCGGCTGACGAGAATGCTGTAGCAGACGATTCAGACCAAGTTGGCCTCCAGCCTCCCAAAGTGAACAAGTCCAAGAAAAAGAAACAGAAAAGTAAGAGGAGAGCAAAAACCAGAACACCCCGGTCTCCTCAAACCATACTAGAATTTCTCAACAAAGTGCCTCTTGATGAATCTGACCCTGTGATCTCATCTAAGTTTCAATTTAACACTTCAACGCCAGTAGTAGTTCGCCTAGCCCCTGTCCCTCCTACTCTGCAACCTTCACAGGCAAGCTCTCCCTACACTGGGAAATTACAGACCACTCTCTCTCCAACAGCTATAAGTGCTCCTGCCTCCCAGGCAGCTCTAGGGCCCTCCCCTAATCTAGCAGAGAGTCCTGGAACATTATCTGCAGCCAAACTATCAACCAATATTCCTACCCCATCAGGGACTCCTAAGACCTCCTCTGCCAAACAACCAGAGAGACCACGCAGAGCATTGGATCAGACTGAGGCAGAAGGCCTCCCCCAATCTAGAAAACTAACCGTCACAGTAACTACACCTTCTGCATACCCTACAACTCACAAACCTATAGATGAAGACTCTCCAACCCATCAAATAATATCTGCTTTACATAGGAATCTTGTGACCTTTCTTAATCAAGATAATAGTCGATTCAACAGACAAGCGGCAAGTTATGTTCAAGAACTCTGGGCCACCCTTGAATCTATTACCACTGCCCTCCTTATCGACAGCGAGAAACTAAAAACCACTAACGAGGAACTTAAGACAAGAACCTCCATCCTTGAGAAGGTGCTGGACACTCTACCGAATCTTCCTACACCACGGCTACAAGCATATAAAGAATGCGGGGCAAAACAAACGCCACAGAGCGTCCCGACATACTCGGAAGCGCTGAGGATCCCAATAGCAACGGAAACCCAACCAACCGCAGAGACGCACCAGAAGAGGAAAACACTGTTGCCAACACCAAACCTGGTGATACTCCGACCAAAGGAGACTGGCAAGATCCCCTCTAGTGAGGAATTAAAAACAAAAGTAATTAGTAATATGAGGGAGGACCTTAAAAATACAAGAATAAAAGGAATACGGAAAATGAGAGACGTAGGACTAGTAATTGAAACCGAAACTAGACAAGAAATACAAAGTATCATAGAAAACCCCAAAATAGACGCTCTCGGATTAACGGCCCAGCCGCCCAAAAGGAAGGGACCGTCAATAATAATCTATGACGTCAATCCAGAAGTCACAGCAGCCCAGCTGGCCGAAGAGCTCTACCTCAGGAATCTGCAAAAGGAAATACCAGACAAAGAAACACACGAAGTAATAACCACCAAGTTTCATATAAAGGCGAGAGGAGGAATAAACAACAACTGGAGTGTGGAGCTTATACCGGAAGCATGGCAAGTCTTAAAGGACAGAACAAGGGTATATATTGAGTGGGGCAGCTACCGATTCCGGGAGCGAGTGGTGGTTCCGAAATGCTTTAGATGCTGCAAGTTCGGACACACTACGCATGTCTGCACCCAGACAGTTCCAACTTGTGGACACTGCACAGAGAAGGGACACGCCTTTAAAGACTGTCCACACAAAGACAAGGAAGCCACCTGCGCAAACTGTAAGGCAATGAAAATAGAACACGCGCATTCAATTAAGGACCCGAAGTGCCCAGTCTACCTTAAAGCCAAAAGCATATACCAAAATAGAATCGATTATGGGGACAAGAAATAAAAAGTATAATATAGCAATGATTAAGATAATCCAGACTAACGCGCAACGAGCCAAAACAGTGGCAGACCAAATCCGGGTCAGGGCCGATGAGGAAGACACCGACATAATCATATTGCAGGAGCCATACGTTCACGCAAAGCGGGTGGTGGGGTATCCACTGCAATATAAGGCCGTCCACACGGAGGAGGACACCCCATGGGCAGCGGTCCTAGTCAGGAACACCAAAATCACTGCAACAAAAGTAACTCAACTGTGCACGACCTGGGCTGCCTGTGCCCAGCTCATTACAGCACTAGGCTCCCTATATGTAGTGGCCCTTTACAGCAGGCCAGGACAGGAAATTGAGACCACAATCAACTACCTGCGCCGTCTCCAAAACACTCTGCCGAATGAAAAAATAATTATAGGAGCGGATGTAAACTGTCGCTCTCCACTATGGCACAGCGTTACTGCCGACAGAAGAGGAACAACAAATGGGCAGCAACTCGAAAACTATCTGATAGGATCACAATTTGTTGTACTGAACCAACCGCACCATCTGCCAACATTCTGCAACACCCTCTGGGAGGCCACCATCGATATCACTCTAGCAACTAGGAACCTGGCGAACCACGTGACCGACTGGAGGGTGGAAGACGCTTGGACCACCTCGGACCATCGAGTCATCACCTGCAAAGTAACAAGAACGCTGCCAAGAACAACAGCAAATATACAAACACCCCACAGATACGCAGTTGCCAAGGCAGATTGGCCCCAATACAAAGAGCTACTAACTACAGCGGTTAACAACAAACCTCCGTCCCTAGATCCACAGAATAATCCGAACGAACTGCAGAAGGCAATTACTAAATTGATGATAGATATCAGCAACCAAACTATCAGGAAGAAACAACCCCGACTGGGCGCAGTCCCCTGGTGGACCCGGGACATTGCCATGCTCCGGCGACAAATGAACAAGAGTAGGAAGGACTTCCAGAGGGCCCGAAGAACATGGCCAGCAAATGAGGTTGAAGCCCTGAGGCAAATATATAGACAAATAAGAAACCGGTACACTGACGCCATAAAGACAAGTAAAAGACGCTCTTGGGAGTCCTTGGTCTCCACAGCAGGGAACAATGACCCCTGGGGCATTGTCTACAAAGTAACAACCAATAGACTGCCTAGGGGGGAGGTGATTTCTACCACTAGGACTCGGCAGGGAGATCTCACCACAACCTGGGAGCAGTCGATGAATAACATACTCGACAGAATATATCAAAAACCAAATATGTTAACTATGCCAGGTCAGAAACAGACATGCTACAGAAACGATAACTACAGAAACCAGGCGATTGAGCCTCCCTTCACCCTGGATGAACTCAGCTTGGCCGCTAGTAGGGTCAGAAATAGAAAATGCCCGGGCCTCGATCTTATTGAGCCTGAAATACTGAAGAAAACCGTGGAATACAATCCGCACCTACTCCTAACACTATACAATAGATGCTTGGAAACAGGACATTTCCCAACTGCATGGAAAACAGCAAATTTAAAACTAATACTGAAAAATCCTACCAAAAATCCAGAATTTCCGGATTCATATCGACCCATCGCACTGCTCCCAGTGGCAAGCAAATTGTTTGAAAGATTACTCCATGTGAGAGTTATAAAACACTATGAAGCGGCAGGCCTACATGCCAGAAATCAGTATGGCTTCAGACCAGGATCCTCAACCGTGGACGCACTGGGAAACTTGCTAAGGATTTTCCAGGATTGTAGACGAAAGTATCTGCTGCTCATCTCTGTTGACTTTGCTGGGGCGTTTGATTCACTTTGGTGGCCAAGCGTCCTGGCAAGGTTGAGGGAGGCTGAGGTGCCTCTTAACCTCTACAAAGTAATCGAAAGCTATTTAACACAAAGAAGAGTGGAAATCAATGTACACTATCAAAAAATAACAAGAGAGGTGCACAGAGGATGTCCGCAGGGATCGGTGCTTGGGCCGCTTCTGTGGACAATGGTCCTCGATGAATTCCTGACTACGGACCTGGGTTCTGTGGCAGTACACGCCTTCGCGGACGACTTGACATTGACGGTAGAGGCGGACTCCAGGGCCCAATTGGAGACGCTGGCAAATCAGGCACTGCAGCGGCTGCAGCAATGGGCATCAAAGAACCAGCTGAAAATATCGTCAGACAAGACCTCATCGATCCTGCTAAAGGGGACTCTGCAACTACGACGACCCCCGCAAATTAAAATCAACAATGTGACAATCAAATTTGTGAGCCAACTGAAGTATCTGGGCGTTATCCTAGATAAAAACATGACGTTCCAGCCGCATCTGAAATACATCAGAAGAAAAATCAGAGGATACTCTGGACTGGTAACCAGAATCACAAGGAAAGATTGGGGACTCAAGAAAAAAGCACTGATGCTTTACTATAAAACAACCTTCCTGCCTGCAATCACCTATGCAGCAGCGGTTTGGTATCCAAAAACGACACTGGTAGTCAACAAAAGAACACTAGAAATGACCCAAAGGACCATACTGCTATCAACAACGCGCGCCTGCAGCACGGTAAGTACCCCAGCATTGCAGGTACTTGCTGGAGCGCTCCCTCTGGACCTGGAGGCAGTTCAGGCCGGGCTACTGTTTTTGCTGGCCAGGGGAGTGGCCGCTACCCACCAAGGATACACGACTGACCCGGCGGGCAACCTAAAACACGAAAAAAATAGGCTACAGACCCACCTCCTAGATCTTTGGCAGAGAAGATGGACAGAGACTACAAAAGGCGAAGTAACAAAAAGATTTCTACCAGACCTCCAGAAAATATACCCAAAGCAGCCACCGTGGTACTTCCCAGGGTACCATATGACAACACTATTAACCGGACACGGACCCTACAAGGAGAAGCTGTTTGGCTTCCGACTTGTTGAGGACCCCAACTGCATATGTGGAGAAAGTGAAAGCTGGAGCCACATAGTCTATGATTGTCAACACTATGAAGACCTCAGAGGGCTACTAATAACAAGGTTAAGATACTTCCCAAAAGGACTGGAGCACCACTTCCTGGACACTGAGGATGAATATAGGGCACTCTCCCAGTATGCGCAAGACTTATTCACCAGGAGAAAAACACTAATAGCTATCTACAGCAACGTACACAGAGATTGACAAAAATCGGCGCCAAATGTGACAAAAAAACTGAAACCTTGCAGAGGACCAGTACTTGGAAAAGAAGAGTGCTGATCACACGGAAGAGAAAAGCAAGGACGGGGGAATGCAGCACAGACAGTAGAAAACAGACTAAACGCAGCACAGTTGCAAACAGCTTGATGGCGATCTGAAGAGGACACCCTCGCCCTCTTCACCTATTATTCCCACTTCCTTGGGGGGAGGGGACATTTTTTGTTCCTTCTCCTCCACCCCCAAACTTCTACTCTGGTGGGGCATGGGCATGCCCCACTGAAAACTGGGGCTATCTACTCTATTGGCCCCATATTTCTGTCTTTTCCCCCCAATCTTCGGTCTCCCTCCCCTCTCTACCTTCATCATAAGGAAAGCCCCACACGTCAAAAACTAAATATGATAAAATTACCTTACGCCCAAAACTCGGCCTAGCAAACCAAAGCGACATTACCCCAGCGCAGATTTTTTATTTACTTATATATTTATTTTTATTATTATTTTTTTTTTTTTTTTATTTATTTATTTTTATTATTTTTTTTTATTTTATTTATTTATTTTTTTTTTTTAAGGTCCTAGCCGCCGAAATCCCAGGAAATTAAGCGGCAGGACCTGCCAGAGTGAATCTACAGCTACTGGGTTCCTGGTCTGCCTCCACGGGGCGTAAGTGGGACAACGTTGGGCCTCAATAGGGGTCCAACGGCTAAATGACCAGATGAACAACGGTACAGAACACAACACATGAACAATTCCCACACACTTTTAAATCTCTGGCATTTCCCAGTGAACTGGTTCACCACAATGAAAGCAACGCGGAGATGGGGGAAACCCCTGGTGCCGTAAGACAACAACACACACTTACACTTACACTTACACTAGTACCCTTTGTATATATCCTCACTATATGACACTCATGTAAGTAGTCTAAAAATAGTGGGAGATGGAACCAAGTCGTGGGTGAAAGTGTGCACTATTAAGATCCACACTTAAAGTGGGTCTAAATTTTTTTTTCATAATTATGCATCCTGTACATCATATACTGTATTAAATGTGTAATGTAATTTGAAATTACGAAAATTTACACAATGTTTGTAGTTTCAAAAACATATACTTACTTGTGTTTATTTGCCGGCCCTCAGTTCAAATCTACTCAAAAATTAATCAAAATGAGATTGGCATTCGTAAATTTATTTTTTACTCGTTTTTGTGCGATTATAATTTCAGCCTAATTTTAATTTTCCCAAGGGGGGGAAAAAAAAAAGGTAAACTGCAGCCATTATCAATTCACTGCAGGATTGAAGCCTCCTCAACGATTCATATTGAACTAAATGGACCATAATCTTCCACGCTGGTCCAGTGCGGGTTGGCAAATCGCCCGTATTTAGTAGTCAGGGACTTGAACCCCGGTCTACTCAAAGAGCATGTGCTACTGCACTTCCTCTAATAACTACTCGGCTACGGAGTCCCAGGTAGCAGTACTTTATGTGTGAGAAACTTCCCTACCAGAACTAATACTATACTTCCAGTTGCAGACACTGGGAATTTCCGCATTATCCATTGTCTTTACTTCCAATCCTGAATATGTTCTGACCGTATATTGATCTGCAAAAATATGATCTCATTATTGATTTCTAATGCAGCAGTCTTGTGTGGGTTTCCATACCTTCGCGTAATATTTCATTCCCCTTCTCTCTCCTACTCTGACTTCCTGTTCGTGACGTGCTCTGTAAAAAGGCTGTGATTCAGCGCGATCACTGATATCTCATGCGTGTTTAGTTTCTGTCTGTTACGACAGAAATTGAAACAGTCGTCCATCTTAACCACGAAACGACTCATGTTCGAAATTGCTAGCTTCCAACTAGTACACGCCCTGGTCTGTCATGTTCTTGGAACCATGGTTTAGCCCTAAAAATATTGGCCAATGAAATTTCCAGGTTATTATTTGGTCATTTACTCGAATGGAGAGAATTTCAGTGATACTGTAGGCATTTGTTTATTATATAAGTTTACTATACTGTACTCGTAAAATTAGCACAATTACATTATGGTTGTATATCATGTATCCTTAAAAATTCATTAAATGAATGAATTTGGTTGTATATCCTGATCATTAAAAATTCTCCTGTACATGAAATGTACTGTGGACTGTTAGTGAAGAACGTTAGCCTCCAAAGATGGAGACTAGGGGCAATCGTTGATCAAATACAATTTGATAAAACAAAACACGAATACTTCCTAATATTTTAGAAATACCCTTTATGTTTAACAACAAATTTATGTTTCTGTGGATCTTGAAGATTCGTTCTAAAATGTTTTTGTTCCCCCCCCCCCATGCTCTTGAAAGGGCGTGCATATTTAACCTACATGGACACGGCCATGTAGGTTAAATTTGCATGATTGAAAATTACTCTATTCAGTGGGAAGCGCTCCAGGACTAATTGCACTACATCAGTGTATTTTTTTTTATTTACATGGATTAGTTCCCTTTGTATAAGGCAGTGGTCAGGCCACACCTTGAGTACTGTATACAGGTCTCGGGGGGCCTCATTTTAGGAAGGATGTAGAGTTTCTAGAACGAATACAGATAAGGGCAACAAGATTGGTGAGAGGAACAAAGGGGTGCGCTTATGAAGAAAGACTTAAGTTCTGCAAGTTGAAGTATCTGGAGACTAGGCACCTGCGAGGTGATCTGATTGAGGTGTATAAGGCCTTGGATGGCTGACGGGATACTTCCGCTTGCTCAAACTAAGAACCTGAGGGAGCGTAGATTCAAATTGAGGAAAGACAGTTGTAGAATAGATGTGCGGAAGTTTGCCTTTAGCCAACTGGTTGTTGATTGCTGGAACAAAATTCCATCTGTTGTTGTGGAAGTTGATAGCTTAAATAAATTTAAGGCTGAACTAGACAAACATTTGGAGTGAACGGATGGGTGAAATGGGAAGGTTTTTTGGCTGATGCTGTATAAGCTTGCTTTCTTGAATCATTATTGTTAGCTATATGGTGCAAGGAAGCCTGAGGCTTATGCTGCATCAGCCAAAAAAAAAAAAAAAAAAAAAAATATCCCGAGTTACCCTGAGAGAGAGAGAGAGAGAGAGAGAGAGAGCTCAGAATTCATTCAGAATCTGAATGAATATGAACAACTTACATCTTAACAGTACGCAGATAAATTGAAATTATAATTTATAATTGAAGAAACTGAGGCACTGAGATTCAGTGATCACAACTTCAGGAACTGAAGACAGTGGTCATTTTGTGCGAAAAAAAGTTCATGAAAACATGTGTTCGACGGTTAGTTACTGAGCTATGACTGTTTGAATTTTAAATATGGCTGTGGAGTTTCCAGTGGTTAAAAAATATATATAAAAAATAAGCTGAAACATGATAATAAAATTGTATTCGTATTAGTTTGCTTATTTGTTTTATTATTTTTCACCATTGAAACTCTGTCCATTTTATTAAATTCAGGCAGCAGCCGCATCTTCTTAACTAACCATTTAGAACCAGATACCTGTTTATACCAATTTTTTTATTATTATTTATTTTTTTAAGCTCCAAATAACAGCTGCCATCGGTTTTCCGAAATTATGACCTTTCGTTCTGAATTATCCTATACCAGAATACCAGTGGCGAATATTTCTCCAAAACTTTTCAAAGAAATGTCGAAGTAATTACAAAAACCTCTCCTTCGGCTTCCTTTGCTACTGGCTAATGTGTTGGTGGGATGGACTCTGCTAATAAAATGACTAAAAATGCAATTTGATAATTGTCAACTAGGGACACTTCTCGTTGCACTGATCTGTTATTCGCTGTTGCTCGTGCATGGCTTTTATTCGCTGTTGCCTGGGCATTACGTTGAAGTCTAATTTGATTGGCTAACAAAGTGGTGAGCAAAATCTATTTGAATTCTTTCTCTATCAAGCTCGCGTTGTCTTATGTTTCTTCCTGTCTTGCATTCATGAACCTGCTTGTTTAGTCTTGGAGTTATTCAATTTCAAAAAACTTTCTGGATAGAAGGATGTAAGAAAATTGTTTTATAGATGTATTAACCTACATGCACCTGTAAAGGCAGATTTTAACCTGTTTAACTCGAACTGAATATCCTTACTGCCGAATTGCATGCTAAATGCCCTCGTGGTTAGCACATTTGGTACAATCGTCGGCCTCCCCCAGGAGGAAAAGACCTCAGTTCAAGTCCCGTCGATGACATCTAATGTTTTTTGTTCCTCCTGGAAACTATGGTTTTTCGTCCAGGAAACAGAAAATCGCCCACAGAACACAAACAATTTACAGACAGCATTATGCAGAGCAACATGGCCTTCTTTTTATGGCCTTAGTTGCTAATGCTCCTAAAACCTAACTACAACAACTCCCTCCTAATAGGTATGCTAAAAAACCTTGTCTGTGTCTTGCATCATATGCCTTTACTAATGCATTAGTAAAGGCCTTTACTAATGCATTAGTAAAGGCATATGAAGCAAGAAAGCAAGCACTCTAAAAGTTCGTTCAGTTCTTCCTTGAATTTGTTTAAGCTGTCGACTTCCACGACAGATGGAAGTGTGCTCCAGCAATCAACTACCCGCTGGCTAAAGGCAAATTTCCACACACATATTCTACAGCTGTCTTTCCTCGATTTGAATTTATGCCTTCTCAGGTTCTTAATCTGAGCAAGAGGAAGAATCCCAGAAACACTGAGCCTATTCATTCAAGGCCTTATACACCTCAATCAGATCACCCTGCAGGTGCCTAGTCTCCTGACGATGCAATTTTCAGAACTTAACCCTTTCTTGGTAAGAGGACCCCTTTGTTCCCGTCACCAATCTTGTTGCTCTTCTCTGTACTCGTTCTAGCAACTCTACATCCTTCCTAAAATGAGGCCTCTGGAGGGTTAAGGCTATGGCAATGGGATAATCACCTCCTTATCCCTACTAGCAAAATTTCTGTATGCCACTGACAAAATTCCAAAGTTTTCCTGGTAACCTAACCCATCTCATCTCATCTCATCTCCCACACACACACACTTGGTACGTTACTCTGGGGTTACTGTAACCCATATGAAGTACATTTTTCAGTGTTAAACTTCAGTTGCCACATCTCAGTCCGTCTGCCCAACTTTTCTAGATCCTGTTGCAGTAGCATACTGTCAAACTCTGCCAACCATCTGCAAACTTGGACATTAAGCCTGTTATATCAGTGTACATTGATGACCACTCTGTCCTCTCCCACTCAACCACCCTTTTATCCATTGTAGCAACTTGCTTGCCCTTAATGCCATACTGCTCCAATTTGTACAGTAGTCTTCCATGTGCAACAGTATCAGAAGCTTTCTTGAAATCCAAGTACTATATATGATATCAAAATCATTTTTTGTATCCAGTTCCTTTGTGACTACAGCATAGTATCCAATCAAATTAGTCAGACAAGCTTTATGATATTCAGGTGATTAACCGCTCATCTGCAGGGTGGGCCGCATTAATCCCTGTTCATGCAGCAGGTTTTCGCAGTCATATAATTGCTCACCCACTGATTTTTCTTTTTCGTTTTATATAGTATTTCATCCTTTATATTATTGACCTTTATATAATTTATACAGCCTTCTAACCATCCTCTAGCCAAGCGTTCTCGAAAATCTTTTTACCATATTTAATACATTCTGTATGCATTTGTTCTCGCCCTTGATCAACATGTTTACTGTTTACCTGCTTGCAGTTATATGAAAACAAACACATTAAATGCAAATTTCTGGAACTTGTAAGTTCATTTGACAGTAAATCTGATTTTCTTGATTTCTTTTCTGATTTTCTTTTCTGATTTTCTTGTGTGTATTATAATAACGTGTTTTGTTTGTAATTATCGTAATATTCTAATTAAAATGCTTATATAATAGTATTAATATAATGAAGTATTAATATCCGCGAAAAAAAAATCTGTGTTGTTCTCAGTCAAATAAAATAAGTAAAACAATGAAATAATTAATCAAAAATATTTAATAAATAAACAATAAAATAAATAAATAATAAAAAACTATTCGACTTCCTCCTCGTAGGTATCTATCCAACTGACCTTTCAATATTCCTAAGCTATCAGCCTCGACCACCCACGGAGGCAACTTATTCCAGTACAGTATTTAAAAACTCGCTGGCTAAACTTTAATGCTGTTCAGTCTAAATCCCCTTCCGAATTTATGGTCCTTAGTTCTGAAATCATTTTCAACAATGACACTCTCACTCTTTCATTTTACTTTTTCATTCTTCCAGATCAATCAATCCACGCTAACGTTCTTAGTTTCCAAGCTCTGCGGCCGACATATTCAAAGTCGTTTCGCATACGGGACAAAAGACAGACAGACAGGCATCTCGTCTGCTGAGACAGACAAAAGGACGTTCGCATATCGAACGCCCTTTTGTCTGTCTCAGTAGACGAGATGCCTGTCTTTAAACCCTGTCAAGGAGCTGGGTGTTTTTCTTTTTTTTAAAGTATGGTGTGGTTCTCCAGTGCCGGACCAAGGTAATTTCGCGCCCCTGGCCGAAAGATATTTCGGCGCCCCTTTACTAAGGATATATATGTTTTTCATGATTCGTAAAATTTGGCGCCCCAGGCAAAGTCCCTGCTATCCCGTGCCTTAATACAGCACTGTGGTTCTCCACGAACACAATTTTCCAAGTGTATATTGTAATTGCCTTAAGCAGTTGGATTATGATTTCCCTATCTCAACAATGTGATATTGAACAGCGATAGGACGCCATGGACCTTTCTTTTCGCCTATCTACGCTGTTGGGAGAGCATGTACAATCATATTGTGACTTTCAAATGCCTGTCTTCCTCTACCGTTTTTAGTTCAGCCTCCACCAAATGTATAAATTATTTTGGGATTGCCGTCCCAAGTGTTCCACTTTACTGTCCAATCCTAAAGTCTGTTTAAGTCGTCGTGAAAAAGCTTTGCTTGGCGCTGATCATTAACTACTATGCCGATCTTGACATCTGCAAATTTTGTCATTTTATAAAATCATAAACAACAGCGGTCCCAATGCCGATCCTTAGGGAACTCCACTTCTTACGTTAGTCCAATATGAAGAATAACTTAATCACAACTCCCGTGCTCCTACCCTGTAGGCGTTCCTATTGACTGGTCATGGTTCTATTAATGCAAAGTTGCACGATTTAGGAATCACTGAAAGATTGCTGCCATTGTGGTGAAAGGGAATCATGGGAACATATTATGTACAACTGTGAGGAGTATAACGATCTAAGAGTTGAATTGGTATCTCTAGTGAGTAATTTCAATCTTATGGCAGAAGGCTGCGAGACGATTCTGCTTGATAAACAGGAAAACTTCTTGTCTTTCCAGGCCTTTGTAACTGCTATATTTTTTAGCGGAAGACACTTCTGCATCTGGAAGCCTTAGATTGGTAATGCGGTGTGGTGATATAGTGCTGAATTACCTAGAGTTCTGTGCAATCATTCTGAATGGCTTTGTTGTGGTGGAGGCATGAGTTTGCTATATCCACTGCAACTCTAGCTCCTTGTGCAGTTACAGCTCCTTGTGAATTCTGCAGAGTTCAAGCTCCTTGTGCTGGCTCTGTCTTCGGTAGGGTCTTGGACGCCTTAAACTGCACTTGAAAACCACAACCTGGAATTTGAATTGTCTCCTATATGTATGCATATTCTTCTTTTCTAGTTATTACTTACTTTTTTGTCTTCTTAAGGTCCTCCCACTCTGCAAATGGGCAAACAGGGGAGATTGGTTTGTAATTCTCTAAATTGACTAGCGGTGTTGCAAAAGTTTTAGCAGGTACCGCTTTATGCAGTAAATGTAAATATAAAATTGTACTGTAGCCACCCTGCGATCCATCAAGGATTTTCCCGTTATTCCAGTATGTTCCTCTCATGCGCGGTTCTCAAATGCTTTTCAACGAAAATAAACAATTTAGAAATTATTTCTTACAACTAGTTCACTGAGTGACTGATTCCAGCAGATATGTTTGTTTGTTTATATAACTTTATACAGATTTTGTATGCTTTTGCAGCATACGGTTAGAGGTACTTTTTTTTTTTTTTTTCTTCCACAGTAAAGGAAGCCTTTCAGATTTTGGGGCATCTCACACATGGAACGTGCCCTCTTGAAACTCCTTGATTAATTTAAGCACTGAATGTCGTTTAGGCATGCCATTCATTTTTTCTTTCTTTCTTTTTGAACATCCTGTATATAATTTTGTACTTGTTGTTTTTGGTTACTTGTGGTTAATTAATAAATCAGTCGCTTGCGTTTTTATTTTCCGGTTTTATTTTCAACGATTCCAAGTTTCATTTTATAGTGATTATGGCTGGAACTTTGCCAAGCATGGCCTAACGCTTCTTTTTGTGGAGGAGGTTACACCTCCACGTAGATTTGAATAATTTTGTTACGCCTACTTTAGCTTTCCAAGCAATAACGATACACGGGGACATTAAGATAATGTATTTTTACTTATCAGAAGACCACATAGGATACAACATATGAGACAGTCCAACTCATCTAAGTGATTCTTAATTGTACAATTTCGCAGAATCATGTCATTTGGGGCAACACAACGCGCCTGTTAAACTAAATTAAAACTAATATTGATATATTATCAACAGTGGAACTAGTTATTAGGACTATCAGCTACAAATCCTACAAGTAACTAATCGATAACAATCCAACATTTCTTTTAATGCCATATAAATCGGTCAAATAGGAGCGTCCAGGTTCGCTCCCACAACGACATTTAATGCTGTGCCAACAGCAGGAAGAATAATGGTGATGGTCTCTGCATTTTCGAAAGCCTGAAGATACTAAAATGCTGTATCGCATTGCATAATTAGTGAAAGAGTTGGGGATGAAATAAATGACCTATTCAGACATGGAGTACTGCTACTGAAAGACAACCAAGGTCGCATAGAACGAGTGCAATCCAACAGACCACAGGATTTGGTGTTAACTTCTCGATCATCGTTCATACAGTTCTGACCTCTCTTCCATTTGTTTTGTCCACTTAAATAACAGCTTGGTGGTAGAAATTTTTTTTTAATGGTTAGGAAATCGAAAATGATGTACGTTTTTCAACGAGTTTCCAGAATTTGATCACGCAGTAGGTGTATGTGATTATGTTGAAAAATAAATGCAATGTTAATTTGTTTCAGTCTTACTTTTTTTTTTCCCCCTTACTTTGTGACTTACTTACTCTACTTCGTAAAATTTATTTTGATTGTTTTCCCCATAATATCTTCTTATATGAAACATTAGAATAGGATGTTTGTGTTTCATCAGTTTCTTGATAACACTGTAACAAATTTTAAAGAACGTTCTGTTTTCTGCATTTCTCAATGTTTCTTGATGAGCTTGAGTATGCTGAGTACGAATATGACCCTAGTTTTTTTCATTGCATTAGTGGTTTGAGAAATGAAAGAAAAGTAAATATGTAATAATACTAATCAGATTTATTAACAAAGTTTAACTTCTGTACAGAACAGAATATTAATCGTTGCTATAAGTAACAAGCTAAAAAAAAAAAAAAAAAAAAAAATCTCAAATTAAAAACAAGAAGGTTAATCAAAAATAATTCCTTAGATATATAAATTCGAATGCCTTTATCGTTTTTAATTTCGCTGTCGCCTGAATTTTTCAGGTGAGAGTGCAAATAATGGAGCGCGAGGGACATTCTGCATCCCATTTACAGCAATTTTCAATCAACTTGTCAACTAGGTTTTTGCACGACTGCCAGGAATTTCACCCAAGCATCAATCATTTTTTCATCGTTTTCTTGTGACGCCAACATCTGCTTAACATGTGAACCAATAAATATTGCATCTTTCACTTTACATCAGATAACTTTGGAGACAAAACTGTGTATGCTTCATGTTTGACCTTGAGCATCAGTGCCTCGAAAAGTTGTTTGATCAGTCTCAGCGTGATATGGAGTAGCGAAAACAAGACTGTTTCCTTTAAACGGATTGTTTACTATACGTGTACGCCAGGCTGCAGTTCAATTCTAGCAGACCATTCTCTCTTCTTGTAGTACTGATGTACTGCCCTTCCTTTTTCTTAGACCAAGAAAGCAAAGAAACTTAGTTTAAATCACTTCGCAGACCAGACTTAGTGCAACCAACTTTGTAGACCCAGAAAGAACCTCCACAATCTTGAAATCTCCATATACATCCAATTTATAATGGTCATACTTGATTTTATCTAACACATGCTTCATATTTACATAGTCTGTAATATGAACAGAGTGCATAATACGAATCAGTGGATGTATTCCAGCTGTGAAGAAACGCTTGAACTTTCTATAAAATGACACCATTATTTTGGATTGTGACGATTACCAGTTTCTTTATAAATACCAATCAAAACGGTGTAAAAACATGCATAAATGGCATTTATGTTCTTTTTTTCTGTGTGGAAGTCTTGCAGCTAGGATCCAGTGGCTTCTGCTCTTTTAAACGATATGTCACAAGCTGTGCACCGTATTTGGTAAACTCGAGTCCCTCTCTAACTGATCCAATTCCTTTTGATCAGAGAAATGTGGCGCTTTACTTGAAGAAGCTGCTATGGTGTAATCCCAGTTATCCTGTTCATCGGATTCATCCAGTTATGAAGATGCTGTATCGGAGCAATACGGGATAGTCGGTTTTGATACGCAACGTCTTTTTCATCTGCTTACTTTTTAAACTTGATATATCCACCATACAAAAGTAGCAGTCATCGTGGTGGTTTGTGAGCTTTCTTCGTATTCGATATATAGCAAAAAATGCATTTAGGATTACCAGTAAACTGTCCCTGTAAATTTTTTTTTTTTTTTTTTTTTGTTTTCAATAGCAGTGTAATCTTGTTTGAAAAATTTTTTATCTTAAATTTAACACTTCTTAGTAGTAATAATTCATTGGTTAATTATGCATATACGAAGTTAGTGCAGTTTAATATAAATATGAGACTCGTATTCATATGTAGGGGTTCCAGTTCAAAATGATCTCCGCATCTGCAATGCAGTGTACATTATGTTCTTCGAGGGGAATCTACAGCACGTGTATCCTATATTGGTTGCATGCAACAAAATGTTGAACCCAGGTACAATCGAGAAACTGTGTGAAATTTGGCAAGATGCCAACTTGTTGTGAATGCAGTTACTCATTGAGCTAAATGTCTGGGTGTTGGCAGTGATTAGCATTTCTGCTAAACTACCGGGAGGACATGTCAATCGGGAAATCCGCCTTCTCAGTAAGTTTGTGAATCACTGAGAATAGTAGCAGCAATATTATTGAACATTTTGTAGTCTTTTATTGATTACACATGAGTGGACGGCGTGCAATTTTGTATTGAAATAGCATCATAATATCTTAATTATTTCACTACGAATAATTAATTGCTTTTGATTTTTATTAAGAAAATATCTCTCAAGTTCTGATAGAGATGAACAGCATAAATTGAATATAATATTCCATCTATTGTGAAAGTGGGTTGGATGAAATAGACGTTTTGGAGGGTATGGATGGGTGCATTGTGCAGTTTTTTTTTTTTTTTTTTTGGCTGATGCTTTATAAGCTTGCTTTTTTTGCATCATTTGCCACTAATAATATCCATAATTCTAATATCCAAGTTCATCTTATTCACGAAAAATCAAAAATGATAACACGTGTTGTGTGAGTTGTCGAGCCTTTCACTTCAGCAATCTCAAGTATTCCTTCGCATTTGCCGTAGTTTTTATCTTTTTTTTTTTTTTTTTTTCACAATCAATTTTTAACCTGTTTGTTAAAATAGTTGTCTGCATACAGTTGACACTTAAGGATGTTATAAAGATGAGTGATACCTTTTTATTTAGGCGCGTTATAACTTGCTTCCTAGAAAAGACAATATTTGTTGAGTCATTCCAAATTTCATGAAAATTATTAATTGGACCAATAGAAATCAGCAATTATTTCTTTTTCTATATATATATATATATATATCACATAGCCAGTATTTATTGTTACCATGCGCTGGTTGGAAGAATGATTAGGCAAAATGGCGGATGCGCAGAAACCAATTGTTCGAGGTACGCGCAAACAAGTCGTTGCTTTTTCCTAGTGTTATTTATTTATTTATTTTTTTTATTTATTTATTTATTTTATTTTATTTTTTTTTTTGTTATTACAAATCATGAATTATTACTAATTTGAATATTTGTCTAAAATATAAGGTACCGGTATTTTAGGCGAATATTAGAATTAATAGTGGCAAAAGGTGCAAGAAAGCAAGCTTATAAAGCAACATCCAAACAAAAACTTCCCACATAACCTGTCCATCCCCCCCTCCAATAATTTGTCTAGATCCTCCTTGAATTTATTCAAACTCCTTACATCCACAACAACAGGTGGAAGTTTGTTCCAGCGATCAACCACCCACTGACCGATTCACACCTCCGTACATATATCCTGCAACCATCCTTCCTCAATTTAAATTTATGCCCCCTCATGTGTCTGGTCTTAGCAAAAGAAATAATGCCATCACCATTGAGGTTGCTCAATCCATCCAAAGCCTTAAACACCTTAATCAGATCACCTCACAGATGTCTAGTGAGGTGTTCACAAAAGGCTTCAGTTCTGCAAATTGCAAAACCGAAGTCTTTCGTTGTAAGTGCACCCCTTTGTTCATTTCCTCCCCCTCACCAGTCTCGTTGCCATCCTCTGCATCTTTCCTAAAATGAGTCCTTCAGACCTATATGCTGTTCTCAAGATGCGGCCTGTCCATTGAAAAGATAATATTGGTTATTTTAGATGGCCACTGAAGTCTCTCTCTCTGTATTTTCACGTATTCACATTTATATCTGTGTATCGAATTTGTACACGTACTTATCGGCGCAAATCACGCAACTTATGTAAACGTAGAGGTATATGTCAGGTATTTATATTGACATACAAGTGCCGATACAAATCCTTATTTAAAATACAGTATATTTATCACGATCCGAATTGGCAGATATCATTGATTAAGAAAAAAGGTACAGGTTTTTAAGTGCTAATGGTGTTATTTATTTGTTTTTCACACAGTCATGTTAAAAGAAAACGCTAAACGAAATGTAAATACAACATTCATCCATTTTTCTACGATTGTCATGTGTGGGTGAATTCTGTTCTGTTCTAGATAAAGCTGATTAAATGTAGAAACTGCATATGTCACTTCTACATTTGATCAGCTTTATCCAGAACGGACGGAAGAGGAATCATTTTCACCCATTTAGAAATTCGTGTACTTTTTCCAACTATTTTCATTATAAACGGGAATTAGACCTATAAATCTCAAAATATAACAGAAAATTAGACTTAGATTTCTTTTGTAATTAACAAAATTATTTTAACTGTATTATGTTCAATAATAAATAAATTGTTAATGTTAGTACACTATTGCAAAAGGATCTAGAAAAGTTGAGCAGATGGGCTGAGAGGTGGCAACTGAAGTTTTACATTGACAAATGTAAAGCAGTAACCCCAGGGTAGGGGCCTCCGTAGCCAAGTGGTCAGGAGCGGGAGTGCATACCACACGCTCCTTGAGTAGACCGGGGTTCGAACCCCTGACTGCTGAATACGGTCGATCTGCCAACCCGCACTGGACCAGCGTGGCAGATTATGGTCCATTTCTCTCAGCATGAATTGTTGAGGAGGCTTCCATCCTGCAGTGGGTTGATAATGGCTGCACTTTACCTATTTTTTTTTTTAACCCCAGAGTAACATACGGTAGTAGAGAATGAAAGGGATCTGGAGGTGACTGTGCAGTCAGATATGAAGTTTTCTGAGCAGTGCAGATAGGCTGCAAGAGTAGCTCATAGTGTCTTGTCAGTGATATTTCTAGCAAGGATATTAAGGAGGTAATTATTCCCTTGTATAAGGCAATGGTCAGGCCACACCTTAAGTACTATATACAGGTCTGGAGGCTTCATTTTAGGAAGGATGTAGAGTTGTTGGAAGGAGTACAGAGAAGTTCAACGAGATTGGTGAGTGGAACAAAGGGTTGCTGTCACCAAGATAATCTTAATTTCTGCAAATTGCAGCGTCCGGAGACTAGGCACCTGCAAGCTGATCCTAATTGAGGTGTATAAAGCCCTGAATGGGTTGAGCAAGCTCAATGCTGATGGAATTTTTCCTCATGCTCAGATTTCTCACCTGATGAGACAAATTCAAATTGAAGAAAGACATTTGTAGAATAGATGTGCGGAAATTTGCCTTTAGCCAGCGCGTGTTGCTAGTTGGAACAAACTTCCATCTGTTGTAGTGGTGGTCAACAACTTAAATAAGTTCAAGGCAGAATTAAACAAACATTTGGAGTAAATAGACGGGTGAAATGGGAAGGTGTTTTTTTTTTTTTTTTTTGGCTGATGCTATAAGCTTGCTTTCTTGCATCATATGCCTCTACTATTGCTAATTCCGAAAATGAATACATCAGATCTATAATGTGTTGTAGAACAGCATTGCACATAACCCTAAAATGGCTAGAAATCGAAGTTTGGTTTTTATTTATTTATTTATTGTATTAGGTGGTCCCCGTCAAAGTTTGGCAACACAAGTGTGTGTTGTTCAGTTGTTTCTGGCCGCTTCGCTACCAGAAAGCAGCAATCTGTAGAAAAGCTGCTTCCTAGTGCCTGCCCACGCCACGAGGAGGCGGGTCAGAATTGTAGTCGTACCGTCTTATCTTACTGATAGGGCCAATGATATCCGTATTCACAGGAATGTAGACTAATCCAGTGAGTGCCAGTAAACTTGTACTGAATCAGGTTTAAAAAAAGAACTTATAGCATTGAAGAAAAAGAAGTGGAAAGCAATAATAGATTAAAGAGAGCGGAAAATCCCTGTCAACCTTTGTATCATCTGAAACTTAAACATTAAGCCTATTAACTAATGTGTGTACTATAAGCTACCTATATATAATAAGCTTGCACACAGTCAGCACCAGCACATTAAATCGAATAGCAGAAAGAAGAGAAGCAAAAAAAAAAAAAAAAAAAAAAAGAGAGAGAGAGAGTTTAATCTTACACAAAACAAGGGTTAGTGCCAGCACGACATGAACGTTTGGGTTGAAGAAACCGAAGGAACAACACCAGCAGCAGAGGATCACTAGGTGAAATAAGAACCCGAGGTAGAGCAAATAGTCGTTTTTCTTCTTTTGAAGGCTCGGATTGTAAAATCTTAAAGCAGCAGAAACTTTTCTTTGGATTCCAAGAAAATTGTTTCACAGTCGGGCGCAAAACTTTGTAATAAAAGAGTAATGAGAGGTTGTCGGGGATCGTCATACTGTGGGAAAAAAATACCGAATATGCTTCCACTCCTCAGGGAGTTCACTTGAACAGAAAGGAGAAGCGGACAAACGGAATAGAGCAGATAGACAGACAAACTGATTTATTTATTAACAAAACAAAATCTTTGCGTTCCCAGTATGAATTTCTTGTTACGCCCTTCAGCATTTGCATAAGTCGATCTATCGCGACTTGTTAGTTATACATATATCTTATACAAGTTCTGATATGTGGTCACAAAGGAACTGGATGCAAAATATAATTTTGATATCATATACTTGGATTTCAGGAAAGCTTTCGACACTGTTGCGCATGGAAGACTACTGTACAAATTGGAGCAGAATGGTATTAAGGGTAAGTTGCTACAATGGATAAAAGGATGGTTAAGTGGGAGAAGACAGAGGGTGGTAATCAATGGGTGCTGCTCTTCGTGGACTAATGTTATTAGTGGAGTCCCACAGGGTTCGGTGTTGGGTCCACTGTTGTTTTGTATATTTATCAATGATATTGATGAAGGTATATCAGGCTTAATGTCGAAGTTTGCAGATGACACGAAGGTTGGCAGGGTTGTTAATGACAGTAATGGCAGTGTGCTACTGCAACAGGATCTAGATAATTTGGGCAGATGGGCTAAGAAGTGGCAACTGAAGTTTAACCTTGACAAATGCAAAGTACTGCATATGGGTAGAAGTAACCCCAGAGAAACGTACCAACTGTGTGGTACTACACTTAAGGTGGTAGAAAATGAAAAAGACCTGGGAGTAATTGTGCAGTCAGATATGAAGTTTTCTGAGCAATGTAGACTGGCTGCTAGGGCAGGTCATGGGGTTTTGTCAATGATATATAGGAATTTTGCTAGCAGGGAAAAGGAGGTGATTGTCCCTCTGTATAAGGCAATGGTCAGGCCACGCCTTGAGTACTGCGTACAGGTCTGGAGGCCTCATTTTAGGAAGGATGTAGATTTGCTTGAGCGTGTACAGAGAAGAGCAACACGATTGGTGAGGGGAATGAAGGGATCCTCTTACCAAGAGAGGCTTAAGTTCTGCAAATTGCAGTGGCTGGAGACTAGGCACCTGCGCGGTGATCTGATTGAGGTCTATAAGGCCTTGAATGGGTTGAGCACGCTGAATTCTGATGGGATCCTCCCACTTGTTCAGAATACGAACCTACGGGGACATAAGTTCAAATTAAGAAAGGATAGATGTAGAATAGATGTGCGGAAATTTGCCTTTAGCCAGCGGGTGGTTAATTGCTGGAACAAACTTCCATCTGTCGTTGTGGAAGTTGATAGGTTAAATAAATTTAAGGAGGAACTGGACAGGCAATTGGAGGGTATGGTGTGATTTTTTTTTTTTTTTTTTTTTTTTTGGCTGATGCTGCATAAGCTCCTACACTTGCTTTCTTGCATCAAGTGCCACTACTACTACTACTATGTTCTCATACGTTTCCAGAAGTAAATGAAACTTAAGTAAATGAGTCCTATTTGAAAACTGTAGAAATACATTGCCGCATAAAATGTGACGTAATTGAAGCATGAGATAGGTTGAAAAAACAAACAACAACAAAAAAAAGTGTTAATATCAGAAAATGTTTGTACACTGTCTTTTCCGAAAACCTTTGAGATGACATTAATAATGGTTATCAGGTGTGGTCGCCATCGCTATGCATGCTGTTGTTATTATTAGTAGAAGCACTGGCACATGATGTAAGAAAGAAAGCATCAGCAAAAAATAAAAAAACAAAAAAAGCTTAATTTGTCTAGTTCTTCCTTGAATTTTTCAAGCTGTTCACTGCCACAACACCAGATGGAAGTTTGTTCCAACAATCAACCACCACTGAGCAAGAGGAAGAATGCTCAGTGTGATCAGCATTGAGCTTAATGCTGATACTTGCTCAATCCGTTCAAGGCCTTAATCACCTCAGTCAGATCGCCTTGCAGGTGCCTAGTCTCCAGACGCTGAAATTTTAACTGAAGTCTATTTTGATAAGACCACCCTTTCTTTCCCTTCACATGCTCGTTGCCCTTCTCCACATATAGTTCTGAAGGTATTTATGCATGCTTATTATTATTTCTCCTTAGTAACACCCATCTTACTAAGGAGAAACTGCACATTTTCGGTAAGGGATTTTCTGCCTATCTATAAATCTGCATCCCATTATAACAATATATCGTAGTAGCCCTCGTGGGCAACACAGTTCATCTAACCACCGTTCCTCCCACACAGTGAGAAAGACCTGAGTTCGAATCCCGTCAATGACATGAGGAATTTTATGGGTCTTTCTTCGTATTTCATATAATTAGGCAAGCTTTGGCCGTAATGGCCATTTGTGATCCTGTTAGCTTTTTACGAGAGGAAAATTATCTTTTTCTCTTGTGACGTAATTGAATAGCAGAAAGAAGAGAAGCTTTTATATCTCTGACCTTCCTTTCACTGGAAATCAGTGGGGGAACCGGACTATTAATAGTGCCAAATGAATCACGAAAGAAAGCTTGCACGAAACCAGCCACAAAAAAAAAAAAAAAAAAAAAGAGAAACACTACAAAACATAATAATAGTAGATAAATAAATAATAAGAAACACTACTATGTTATCTGTCCATTTCCGCTAATAAATATTCTAATCCTTCTATGAATTTATTCAAACTACTGGTTTCCACAACACCAAATGGAACTTTGTTCTAACAGTTACTCTCTGTCTGAAAGCAAATTTTCGCAAATCGCTTCCCCAACCATCCTTTTTCAATTTATTGTGCATATAAGTGGACATTTATGTGTGTCATTCGAGAAATAAGACTGCCATCAGCATCTAGTTTACTCAATTCATATCCTTAAACACTTCGATCAGGTCTACTAGTAGGCGCCTGGTTTCCATGCATACTTGAAGAAAAACTTCAATTATGCAATGCAGAACTGGTCTTTCTTGTTAAGAGTACTCTTTTGTGCCCTGTCTAATCTCTTTGCTCTTCTCTTCACCCATTCAAACAGTCCACATCCTTCCTAAAATTAGGCTTCCAGATTCGTTTCCTCTTCTAAGCCCATATTTCTAATTTCTTTAGCTCTTTATTATTATTATTATTATTATTATTATTATTATTAGCCATATGGTGCAAGGAAGCCTGAGGCTTATGCTGCACCAGCAAAAAAAAATTTCTGAGTTACCGTGTGTGTGTGTGTGTGTGAGAGAGAGAGAGAGAGAGAGAGAGAGAGAGAGAGAGAGAGAGAGAGAGAGAGAGAGAGAGAGAGAGAGAGAGAGAGAGAGAGAGAGAGAGAGAGAGAGAGAGAGAGAGAGAGAAGTAGAAGGAAATCACCAAGAAAGAGAAGAATGATGATATCCAGCTGAGGACCCTGGGTGTGCCAAGCCCATACTCACCAGATGTGAGCCCCTGGGGTTGTTTTGTTGCAGTATCGAACATTAACCAGCTTGCCAACCTTTATATCATCAGCAAATGTTAACAATGAAGTTGATATGCCTTCATTAGTATCGTTAATAAATATTGAAAGCAGTAGGTGCATCACCATTAAACGCCGAAGGACATGCATTCATGAAGAACCATTATCTCCTGCCACTCAACTATTCCTTTATCCATGGCAATAACTTTCCCCTAATACCACACTGTACAGGTGGTGTGTGTGTAAGGTGTATTTGCTTTCATTGTAGGTGTACCAGTTCGCTGAGAAAGCCAGAGATTTAAAAGTTTGTGGATAGTGTATACGTCTAGTGTGCACTAGTGTACACTAAAAGTGGTGATAGCGCACACAGGCTGCTTCTTATCAGAAGCAGACTGTGTGCGACGATAGCTTTCCCGGATTCAGACGTTTCACGTGCTAGTATAGAATCTATGGTGTGAGATAGTTGGAAACAAAGGTATAATGCGAGTAGGAGTAATCTACAGACCAGGTGATTGTGAAGATTATGACGAAAGCCTCTACATGCAAGTGGAACGGGCAAGTAAGCGTCAATGTCCTATTATGGGTGATTTCAATTTGCCTCTAATTGATTGGAGAAAATGGGAAGGAAACTCAACATGAGGAACAAAATTTTTAAATCAACTAGATGACTGTTATTTGTATCAACATGTCAGGGAAAGTACTAGAGAAAAGAATATCCTAGACCTCATCATCACCCATGAATCAGATGACATAACAGGGCTGACAGTAGAGGAACCAGTAGCAGGAAGTGATCATGGAGTTCTACGGTGGATGATGAAGAGAGAGGTAGAAGTAGTAAAAGGCAAAGGAATGGGTTATAATTTCAGAAAAGGAAATTACGATGCTTTAAGGTGCTACATGGCCTCTATTAACTGGGTAGATATCGCACAGAGAACGAATACATTTGAACTGTGGTATGCTTTTAAAACATTAATCACAGATGCCTTGAATGCGTATTTACCATTAAAAAATACTCCACGAGGGGGGTTCCAAGTTGGATGAATAGTGAAGTTGCCACATTACTTGAGCTGAAAAAGGTGGTATGAAAAAGTTACAGAGCAATAAAAAGTACTGAAGCCTATAACAGCTACCAAAGTGATCTGTAATAGAGCCACAGAAAAGATTCGACAGGCAAAGGCAGTTTATGAGAAATCGCTAGCAAACAGAGCAAAGAGGGGGGATAAGGAATTCTTTACATATATAAATGCTAAGAAGAGCAGGACAAACCAGATCGGCTAGCCCGGTCGGCAGTATACCCTATAATCTTAAGGGAGGCAGCAAGTGAGTGCATTGAACCATTGAGGCTAATTATGTGAGCATCACTAGACTCTGGGGAGATTCCATTGGATTGGAAAAGTGCCAATGTATCTCCCATACATAAGGGTGGTTCTAACAGTGAAGTGGGAAATTATCGACGTGTCAGTGTGACTTCAGTGGTAGGGAAAATCACAGAGGCAATGATCAAGGGTAGAATTCAGGATCATTTGGATAAAATTGAAATTCTCAAGGATATTCAGCATGGTTTTGTAAAGGGAAAATCATGTTTAACAAATCTGGTTTGCTATTTTGTAAGGGTCACTCATGAGCTGGATTTAGGGAATAATTTCGACATTGTTTATTTAGATTTCAGCAAAGCTTTTAACTCAGTCCCACATGAGCGGTTGCTTTATAAGCTGGAAGAGGTTGGAATCACTGGGAAAATCCTTAGATGGATATCAGGATGGCTTCAGGGCAGGAGGAAGAGGGTTGTGATAAATGGCTATTCCTCAGATTGGGTTGATGTAAGAAGTGGGACTCCCCAAGGATCAGTATTAGGACCACTGTTGTTTTTAATTTTCATAAACGACATCGATGAAGGGATAGAGGGCGTGATGTCTAAATTTGCAGATGATATTAAAATTGGTAGAGTAGTTAATGATCACTGTCAAACCGAGCTTCTTCAGAGAGACCTACATAGACTTCAGGAATGGTCAGAAAAATGGCAGCTATTCTTTAATCCAACAAAGTGTAAAGTGCAAGTATTACACCTGGGAAACAGTAATCCCAAAATAACTTATTCACTTGGTTGAGTTCAACTAAACGCAGTACTGGAGGAAAGGGACTTGGGTGTTACGATACGGTCAGACATGAAATTCTCTGACATTGTAAACAGGTTGCAAGGAAGTCCCATGGTGTCCTATCGATGATCTATCGAACTTTTGCAAACAGAGAGAGGGATGTGATAATCCCATTATATACGGCTTTTGTTGGACCACACTTGGCACCCTTCTGGCACAGAGCCGTCCCGGGTTACCCAAGGATTTTTGGGAAATAAACTGATTTTAATAATAATAATACTTTGTACATGTATGGAGACCGCACCTAAAGAAAGTCATCGAGCTTCTTGAAAGGGTGCAAAGACGGGTAACTTGCCTGGTGAGATCGGCAAAAGGACGTCCTTATGAAGAAAGACTTCGAATATGTGGGTTGCAGAGTTTTGAAACTAGACACCTTAGAGGAAATTTGATTGAGGTGTTTAAGGCTCTGAGAGGCACCAGTAAAATGAATGAGGATGAAATTTTCAAGATTATAAACGTTATTTAGTTTTTAGGAGCATTAGCAACTAAGGCCATATTGCTCCAGGATATGCGGTGGTCATTCCCTGACCTTTCCGCATCCTCCGTATTTGGTGGTGACGGGCTCGAACCCCGGTCTAATCAAGAAGTGTGTGCTACGCACTGCTGCTCCTTCCCACCTGGCTACGGAGGCGCCAGATTATAAATGATACTAGAACTAGGGGACATAAATTCAAGTTACGGGGGGACATGTTTAGATTGAACTGCAGGAAGTTTTATTTTAGCCAGCGAGTTATAAATTACTGGAATGAGTTGCCTACATGGGTGGTAGAGGCTGACAGTTTGGGGAAATTCAAAGGTCATCTGGATAGTACCTTCGGGGTAGGGAAGCGCATAGGATGATAGGTTTAATTTCCTTTTATTTTATTAATTATTATTATTTTTTTATCATCAATGTTTTATTTGTGTTTTTTTTTTTTTTTTTGGCTGGTATTAGCATTAGTAGAGGCATATGATGCAAGAAAGCAAGCTTATAATACCTGTCCAGCTGAGCCTTAAATTTATTTAGGCTATCACCTTCCACAACAAGGGATGGAAGTCTGTTCCACCAACCAACTATCCGCTGTTTAAAGGCAAATTTCCGCACATCTATCCTACATCTGTCGTTCCTCAATTTGAATTTATGCCCTCTCAGGTGATTATTCTGAACAAGAGGAAAAATCCCATTGGCATTGAGCATGCTCAAACCATTCAGGGCTTTATCCAACTCTATCAGATCACCTCGCCGGTGCTTTGTCTCCAGACAATGTAATTTGCAAAACTTAAGCCTTTCTTCGTAAGAGCAACCCTTTGTTCCATTCACTAACCTCTGTTGCCCTTCTCTGTACTCGATCCAGCAGCTCTACATCCTTCTTGAAATGAGGCCTCCAGACCTGTATACAGTACTCAAGGTGTGGCCCGACCATTGCCTAATACAAGGGAATAATCACCTCCTTATCGCTGCCAGAAAAATTCCTGTATATCATTGACAAGACACCAGGACCTATTCTTGAAGCCCGTCTGTACTGCTCAGAGAACTTCATATCTGCCTGCACAATTACTCCCAGGTCCTTCTATAATTTTTAGTGTTTTCCACCAACCATGGAATAAAACGAAAGACGAAAAACCCAAATTTTTAAAATATTTAATATTTACAATAAATGATTTACAAACAAAATATTACTGATAGTAATTTTAAAATAAAATAAAACAACTGTGATATACAGGATAATAATAAAATGCCGAATTTAAAATGCAATAAAATATACTGGGTTAAAAGCGCTAAAATACTAACTGAAGCTTTCAAAGGCTTCTGCCTTCTTTCTCAACAGTGAGAAAGAAGGCAGAAGCCTTTGAAAGCTTCAGTTAGTATTTTAGCGCTTTTAACCCAGTATATTTTATTGCATTTTAAATTCGGCATTTTATTATTATCCTGTATATCACAGTTGTTTTATTTTATTTTAAAATTACTATCAGTAATATTTTGTTTGTAAATCATTTATTGTAAATATTAAATATTTTAAAAATTTGGGTTTTTCGTCTTTCGTTTTATTCAATGGTTGGTGGAAAACACTAAAAATTATAGTATGAGTATACCCAACCCCAGAGTCCTATTTGAAGAACTCCCAGGTCCTTCTCATTCTCTACCGCTGTCAGTGTAGTACCACAGAGTTGATACGTTGCTCTGGGGTTACTCTTTCACATATGTAGTAATTTACATTTGTCAAGGTTAAACTTCATTTGCCACCTATCAGCCCATCTGCCCAACCTTTCCAGATTCTGTTGCAGCAGCATAGCGTCAGTAGTGTCTTTAACAACTCTGCCAACCTTTGTATCGTCTGCAAACTTGGACATTAAGCTTGATATACCATCAGTATCATTTATAAATACAGAAAACAACAATGGACCCAACACTGAACCCTAAGGACTCCACTAATAACGTTAGTCCACGATGAGCAGTGTCCATTGATTACCACTCTCTGTCTTCTCCCCCTCAACCATACCTTTATCCATAGCAGCAATTTGCCTCCAATGCCACCCTGCTCCAGTTTGCGCAGTAGTCTTCCATGTGCAACATTATCAAAAGCTTTTCTAAGTTCCAAATATATAATATTAAAGTTATTTTCCCTGCATCATACTATCCAATCAAATTGGGCAGGGAAGACTTTCCCTTAACAAAACCATGCTGTGTAGGAGCTATATCTGAAGTCTTGTCTAGATTATCCTCCAGTGCTTCTTTAACTAGCGCCTCCATTAATTTTCTTGGAACAGAAGTTAAACTCACAGGTCTATTATTACTTGTGTCAGCCTTTGATCCTCCTTTGTGAATTGGAGTCACATTTGCACATATCCAGTCTATGGGTACTTTCGCTTAGTCCAAAGAAGCTCTCATAAGTATGGATAAGGGTTTGCTTACTTCCTTTGCTGCCTCCTTTAATATAACTGGATAGATCCCATCAACCCCGGGTGCCTTTTTTATGTTTATCCTCAACAATTTCTCCTCCACTTTCCTCTCAGTTATTACAAAATCATCTAGCTCACTGCCAAGTTTACTTCACCTCTGGCATTCCCCTTCCTGAATAACTCCTCATGTGTGAATGTAGATGCAAAATACTCGTTTAGTTTGTTAGCCACCTGAGCAAGATCATCAACTGTTGAACCATCAATATCCAGTGGACGCATCTGATTCATCCATTTCCTTCTATCGTTTACATAGGTAAAGAACTATTTTCTGTTTTCTTTGCATCCTTTGCCAAGGATTTCTCATAATCTGCCTTTGCCTGCGTAATCTCCTTTGTGACTTGGTTACAGACCAGCTTATATCTATCATAGGCTTCCATGTCACCCATTAATTTATATGTATCCCATGCATTTTTCTTCTCTGCCATATGTCTCATTAGTTCATCTGACATCCATTTAGGCCTAAACCTTGAACAATATTTCTTAGTTGGTATGTAAAGCCTAGTAGCTTCCAAGATAAGGTCTTTGAATGCTTCCCATTTTGAATTTGTTGTTGGTAGCATCATCAGAAGGTCCCACTGTATAGAATTTAAATACTATCTCAAACCAGCGTAGTCGCCTTTACGAAAGCAAAAACCCTTCCCTTTACCCCTGATGGCAGTTACCTCTTTGAGTAAATCCCACTTCAGCACACTGTGATCACTGCCACCTAGTGGTTCATTTACCTGCAGATTCTTAATGCATGAAGAATCACTACTGATAATCAGATCAAGAGTATTACTCCCTCTAGTTGCCTCCCGAACATGCTGATGTAGAAAACAATCATCCAATAAATCCACAAAAGCCTTGCTAGTGTGTGAGTGACCAACCCACAAATTCCAATCAATATCTGGGAAATTAAAATCCCCCATTATAAGACTCTCTGATTTACTGACCCACTCTATTTCCCTGTACAGTTTCTTATTATACTCATCAGAGTCATTAGGCCTATAACACACTCCTACTCTCAATTTTGATCTCTCAATGCTTATGTCACACCAAACTGACTCGAGATTGTACTGTCCAGCGATGTCGACTGGATTTGATGTTTTTCTTAACTAATAGCATAACCCCTCCTCCCTTCCTATACTTTCTGTACACATTGTACTCCCCAAATTCCAGTTCTGCATTCCTTATATCTGTGTGACACCACATCTCTGATATCCCAGCAATATCTGCCTTTGATGTTTTGAGCAATACCTCAAATTCATCAAATTTATTTACCAAACTCCTAGCATTGGTGTACACGCAATTATACATGCACTTGTTCCTATTCTTAGCTACCCTAACACAACTAGTGTGATTACTTGTACCGCAATGACTCCCAGCAGTCTCTGAAATACCCTGCATCTTGTTTTCCAGGCTGCTGCTCATACCAATAGAAGCAGTGCAAGAATAACTTTCACCTCTGCCAGTGGCTACTGTTAATCTATTAGTCCTTGTATCCCCCCAAGCTAATAGTTTTCCGACCCACCTAACACTGCTTCGATAGCATCAGTAAATATTCTTGCACCCTTTCTATTTAAGTGTATCCCATCCCTGTGGAAGCAGTCTCTCCTGTTAACAAGTACAGACCAGGCTGAAAAAAATTCTATCCCTTGAACCTTGCACAATCTTTCCAGGGCCGAATTGATTGACAAGGCTCTCATGATATACTCCCTCCTATCATGTGTGGGCAGAATTGCAGACACTTTCAGATTCAACCGTAATTCACGGCTTTTTTTCAACAGTGACCTATACTTGTTAAGTAATTCTACCGGTCTCCTACTCTTAATATCTTTAGTGCCAACGTGTTCAACTATGTCACCTTTTGTGCCTTTTAAAAGATGATATCCGCTCTACAACGTCATCAACCTTTGCACCTGGCAGACATACTCTGGTTCTGTTCCACCTATCCTTTTTACAAAGCGTAAGCCATAGGCTTTCTTGCACCATGCGGCCATTACTGATACTAATACTCTCTTTTTTGTTTTTCGATTATTTATGTTACAACAAACTTATCCAAAATTACACTGGCAGCTTCCCATGAACTGGGTGCACCACTTAAATTCTGTGTGCTCATCACTGTTAGTTTTCATTATGAGCATTAGCATATATGCTGTAAGCACCTATTGTCTTCACTATGTCCGTCTATCTGTCCTCATGTAACAACTCGATATCTCGTGAAGGATTTTCATGAAATTTTCTATTTGGCACAATAGAAATATTTGTGACTTCTTCTTCCACCCAAATTGTTTTTTCCTGGTACAAATAACTTTCTTTTAAAACTTTGAAACAGCGTGTTTTAACAGATTATTTTAAAGTATGAAATTATCATGTTAGATCTTGATATGTAGCTTATGTAGTGAAATTTCCAATTTAATTGTAATCTTACTGCAATTAGTGCAAAATTTACAATTTTCTTGTTAATACTGTAGTACATATTATAAATAAGATTATACTATATTGTATTAGTAGAATTGCACTAAATGCGCAAGATTTTTATTTTTTGTTGCTGATTTTATGAACGATCGATATTAACGTCCTTCCGATATAACGACCGTTTTTCTCATTCCCTGGTGGAAAATTATATAGTGCTTCGACGGTACACGAACAATGAACACTAACTTTATCAACTGGGTGTCTTCCAATTTTTTTTTAGTGGCAGGATAATGTCTCATTATTGGTGATTTTTCACTCATCTTGGCCAGGGTACCTTTCTAAATTGTCACTCCTTTTTGGCCTTGATTTTATTATCATTAATTTATTGAGAAGCTGCTAAAACTTTGACCTTTCGCCTGGTGGATTCTACCTCCACAAACCTTTCACTCTATCTTGACAGCTCCCCCCCCCCCCGTGGAGGATGGGCTCCTTCCACAGGGATGAACTGCTATCCCTTTATTTCTAGGTGGAGTGCCTTCCTATCGCCCACCAAAAAATCATTCCTTGTTCCCTCCTCCTTCACTATTACCGCGTCTTCTATCTCTAGCGGTTTTTTTTTTTTTTTTTTACCGGGGTTCCTACTGGTAAGCTCAGGCACAGCCCAGGGCTACGCCCCAGCCAGTGAACTCTTTCCTACTCAACCCGGCTGCCTCACCGAGGCGGTGGATGGAAACTCTGGGTCCCGCTAGGGGTTCTGGAGGCAAAATTCAAGGAAGAACAACAGTCTAACATAACCCAACACTACACAATGCAAAATCTTTGCCATTTACAGATTTTGTATTGCTTACAGAGTATACCTCGCTGTTTGTAAGGGAAACCCACGGTTCCGCTGCACAATAAACACTATACACTGCACACTATAAAACTTAAAGAATGTCAAAATTTTTCAATTATTATTTTTTTATTTTTTCATTGTAGGTGTAATCTTACTTCTCCCGGTAATCAGAGTTTTTCATCTGTACACAGAATCTACCGTTGGGTGCTTGATATTTGGTAACATCTCAACATGATTCTAGCGATATTCATTCTTCTCTTTCTCTTCTTTTTCTTTTAAGAAATTATGAAGTATGGCCTTTCATTCAGCAGAGTAGCTGGCTGAAGTTTATAGTTTTGTAAACAAGAGTGCTCGTGCGCTGATGTCCTTGACAGCTTTTCCTTTTGTAAGACACGAAAACGTTTAATCCGAACAGCTGTATATATATATATATATATATATATATATATATATATTTTTTTTTTTTTTTAGCAGATATTTTTTTTTTAAAACAGCTTTTCTATACTTTCGTTGTTATCATTTATTTATTTTTTCTTTTCCATGCAATCGTATTCTTAATTTTCTTGAAACTCCACACTTAATGTTTGAAAAAGTACAATAATCTCACGTCTCACCAAATGGCTGTGCAGTAATAGCACAAATAAACTTAAAAGCAAAAATTGTAATGCATTGAAACAAATTCTTCCTCACACTTAATGCTTACGTCACGCCAAAATAGATTTGTTACCTGAGTTTATAACAAATGCCTTTCCCGTTTTTTATTATTTTTTATGACTCCTGCAGACAACAGCTTTTTATTATAGATATTCTGATATCTATACAAAAAAAAAAAAAAAAAAAAACTTGTAATATTCAAAAGAAAACTGTTACTATCCAGACAAAAAGTATGCTTCATTTTCAGCATAATTACTAAAATTAAACTGTTCCAGTATAAAGAAACGTATCGCTAGAATAGTTTTATTTATTGTACTAGGCGGTTCCAGGAAGCTTTCCTGGCAATCCCGTCATCTGTTTACAATGCTGTACATATAACTACTAAACAAATTGATGTACAGTTATCTCAGAGTCCCCCATTGAGGGTCAGTTCATTCTCATTGTGATGTCCATGTCACAGTGCAATACCATGAAGGTATCTGAAACTATAAAAGTCTCAACATAAGGTTGTGATGCCCCTCAAGTGACACTTGTAGGTCCACCACGAAGACTTAATCTTTAGTAGAATTCCAAACCAGGAAGTAGAAGTTTAAACCAGGAATTATGTTCGCAATGTCAACTTTGTTCTCGAACCTAAGTAGTCCCAACAGTACATCAGTTTGACTTGGGGCATTATAGCCTTAGATGCTAATGCGTCTTAAAATCCTAAAACAATCAACAGTACATCAGTTTACAGTGAAGAGTAATATCTCGGTCAGTCTTCACGTAGGCTCTGGAACCACAGGTCATCCATCGAGGAAGCAACTACAACGCAGTCCAGCAGCCTCGTGGTAGTGGGCTTAGCCCCAATTTCTCCAATACAGATCGCCCCGAAAAGCGTCAGCGGCCTCTTCAACAACTGCTCTGAATTACCTGATACGATATGCTGTTACTCATGTTGATATCGTTGTATCACAGTCTCCACAGCTAAAGGACTATGCTCCATGCAGGCACCATGATTCTGATGTTGGTAGTATAATATCACAGATACTAATAGTAAGAGTGAAATACTTAAAACACAAGTAGATAAGAAAATACAAATTATATGCTTCCTTCCTCACACACGTAACTATCCAGTTGACCTTTGAATTTATTCAAACTGTTAGCCTAAACTTCCTGCAATAGTCGAGTGGTCAGGAGCGGGATGCAATAGTACACGCTCTTTGAGTAGACCGGGGTTCAAGCCTCTGACTGCTGAATACGGTCGATCTGCCAACCCGCAATGGACCAGCGTGGCAGATTATGGTCCATTTCCCTCAGCATGAATTGTTGAGGAGGCTTCCATCCTGCAGTGGGTTGATAATGGCTGCACTTTACCTTTTTTTTTTTTTTTTTTTTTTTTATCTGCAGGGGCAACTTGTTCTAGCAATCAACGACTCCCTGGCTAAAAGAAAACTTCCTACAATCTAATCTAAACCTCAACCCCGGTAATTTCAATTTATTACCCCTACTAGGTCTGGAACTCTATAACAAAACCAAATTATGATATTAGGATCACCCCTAAATGTTTACATCTACCCATATATATATATGTATATATATATATGTGTGTATATATATATTATGTGATGTAAAAGTTAGGCAAAAGTAATAAATATATAAATATGAAGCTATCATTAGAGGCAGCAAATGCACATCCTCCACATGAAGCCTAATTATCTGATAATTAAAATAAATATGATATTTAAAATAAAAAACAGCAGCCAGTAGTACGGCAAAAATACAGAGCGAAACGTAACGTAAAATAATATAAAATAAACAAACATGGGAAGGGAAAATAGAGATAATAATAAGACAAAAAAGTAGTCGATAATCCCCTGTATAATTTAGTAATTAAACCCAATTAATAAAACAATATAAATTTAAAATAATACCAATTATATATAATTTAGCGGTACCCCCCTAGAAGGTACCAGTTCCAAAAGACGTGAAATATCACCAAAAAGGGGTTAAAGAAACTACAAAAACTAAAATATCAAGATGATAGACTGACCATTATGCCCCATATCGACAGAGGACCACGAGGCCAATAATGGTCATGGAATCGCTGCATTTCAATCGTCATACAAATCATCGCAAAGGCGGAAATATCGAAGAACCAAACCACCCTTCCATTCTCCGATAGATCGACCAATGCAGAGGATTTGCATGGCGGTGGTCCTTATGCAGCGAGAAATAATCCATAGAACAGACAGCACTCTTGATCAGAGCCACACCACTGACATAATGCAAGCTTAACCAGCTTATATAATAGAAAGGGAAAAGATGTGAAATATCACCCTTTTTGGTGATATTTCACGTCTTTTGGAACTGGTACCTTCTAGGGGGGTACCGCTAAATTATATATAATTGGCATTATTTTAAATTTATATTGTTTTATTAATTGGGTTTAATTACTAAATTATACAGGGGATTATCGACTACTTTTTTGTCTTATTATTATCTCTATTTTCCCTTCCCATGTTTGTTTATTTTATATTATTTTACGTTACGTTTCGCTCTGTATTTTTGCCGTACTACTGGCTGATGTTTTTTATTTTAAATATCATAAATTTATTTTAATTATCAGATATATATATATATATATATATATATATATATATATATATATATATTGTGTCTGTAAATTGCGTGTGTTCTCTGGTCGATTTGCCTGTTTTACTGGACGAAAAAAAACCTCAGTTTCGGGGAGGAATTCCTTGCTGTCTACGCCTGAGACTGACTAACTCAGCCACGGAGTGAAAAAGCCCATTAAAGTTCCTCGCGTCGTCGACGGGACTCGAACCCGGGCCTTTTCCACCCGGTGTAGGGAGGACGGTGACGATACCGCTGTACTACTGCGCAGACAACTCTTTATAACAGTGAGAATTTCACTTTCATTAATTTTTCTAGTCCTCAGGGCCTTATATACTTCAATGAGGCCACCTGTCAGGAGCCTGGTTGCCAAGCTCTGTAGCCCACATAATCGGAGTCCCTCCTGTTCCGGTCGTCCATCTGCCGACGTCACCATTCGAGTTGCTCATCTCCTGACCCTTCAAGAAGCTTAATGTATTTTTCAGATGAAGTTTCCATACTTGAATACAGTATTCCAAATATGGTCTCACAATTGTCTTATGCAGTGGGATTATGACTTCCCTACCGCTACAGATAACTTTCAATAAATCATATAGGATACATTGGGATTTGTATGATGGCTACCTGTTTACACTGTTCAGTAAACTTCATATCTGAACATATAACTCCCAGATTCTTCCTCCTCCACTGTTTTTAATTCAACCCCACCAAGTGTGTAATTTATTTTGGGATTACTGTTTCCCAAGTGTAAGACTTTGCATTTTGCTGCATTAAAACATAGCTGCCACTTTTTTGACCATTCTTGAAGCTTGTTCAAATCATCCTGAAGGAGCGCTGCTTGGTAACTGATCATTAACGTCTCTACCAATCTTCACTTCATCTGCAAATTTTGACATAACGTCTTCCATCCCTTCGTCAATGTCGTTTGTGAAAATCGGAAAGAACAGTGGAAGAACTGATCCTTGGAGGACCCCATTTCTGACTTTACGCCAATTTGAAGAATATCTGTTAATGACCCCGTGTGTCTTCTGGCCTGTAGCCACCCAGCAATCCATGTTAGATTTTTTTCCATTAATCCCACCCTCTTCAAGCTTATACAGTAACCTTTCATTATTATTTTTCTGTTTATTCTCCGGCACGACAACCAAGTCAGTAGAGTTTACAATACATCATCAATACAAATATTTATCTTATTTAGTAGTCACGGGCTTGAACCCCGGTCCACTCAAGGAACGCGTGCTATGCACTCTCGCTCCTGACCACTGGGCTACGTCAGGCCTTCATGAATTCCAAGTAAACTATGTCAAAAATTTTCCCTAAATCCAGCTCATGAGTTATGAGCTGGATTTAGGGAACCTGCTAAGTTAGCTAAACATGATTTATTCTTAACAAAGCCATGTTTTGTGTCCTTCAGAATGCCATAGCTATCTATATGTCCCTGATTGCACTCTTAATCGTTGCCTCTAAGATTTTTCCTTCCACTGAAGTTAGACTAACCGGTATGTATTTGGCTACTTCACTCACAGAACCGCTTTTATGTATTGGCGATACATTGGCACTTCTCCAAACCAAAGGAATCTCCCTTGAGTCCAAAGATACCCCCATAATTAACGTCCATGGTTCAGTACACTCCTTCGCACTCTCCCTCAAAACCATAGGGTATATGCCATCAACTCTGGAAGTTGATGGCATATAGTCTGTAAAGTTTCACGTACATAAAACTTTACCTGCATTTATGCTCAAAGGCTTTTCTAATAAACAGTTATCTGTAATTACGACATTACTAATTTCATATTACTCAGCCTCTTCTCAGCACGAAGGGTCTTTCGTCAGTAAAGACCGATGCAAAGTACCTATTCAATTCATCTGCAACATGAGCTGGATTATCTAAGACTTTTCCACAGCCAGTGCACAAGGGTCCGATCTGATTAACTTTTTCTTTGTTGTATTCACATACATGAAAAATTCCTTGCCCCCATTCTTTGCTCTCTTAGCTAATGCTTTCTCACACTCAGCCTTGACCTCCCCGACCTTGTATTTGGTACTGTTACAGATCAACTTGTACCTGTTGTAGGCTTCAGTACTTTACATCGCTCTGTAACTGTCCCATGCTATCTTTTTCTGTCCTATTTGATCCGCTAGCTCCGCAGTCATCTATTTTGGCATCCTCCTCCTGCAATATTTTCTTAAAGGTATGTATGTGTTCATGGTTTCTGTGATTTTTGCTTTAAAAGTATTCCATAATTCAAATGTATTCATCATCCCTCGGATATCTGCCCAATTCACAAATGCCCTATAACGCCTTAAACTGTCAAAGTCCCCTCTTCTGAAGTTAAAACCCGTGTTTTACCTTTTAAGTACTGCAACATCTTTCTTAATCTTCCAACTGATGATTGCATGAACATTTCCTGCAATGGTTCCTGTACTTTATGAGGAGGTAATAAAAATTGGCGTTCAAAAGACTTGAGCACCTCAGTGCCTTTTATTTGTTCTCTTGCAACTTAGTTCATGACTTTTATTTAAATAAAATAAATAAATTTTCTGTTTATACTCCGGGACGACCAAACGGTCAGAGGAGTTCACAAGATAGACATAATACAAGAAACAGCACCGTATTCAGCAGTCACGGGCTTTAACTCCTGTCACTCAAGGCACGTGTACTTATGCACCTGACCACTAGGCTACGGCGGCCTTTTTATGAAAGCGGATCTGTCCAGTTTCCCTTTCCAATGTCCACCGCGGAGGAAAGTATATTGTGAAAATGATATACTTAGATCTATTTTTAATGACACAGTTATTTGTAAACTAGTAGTGCTCTGGTACTGTGCCAGGCAACACTACGAGGAACTGTGCTGCCAAATCAGTTAACATTGTGGAAATGCAGGCGAATCAAATGCGTGTGTAAATACTGCAGTATGAAGTTGTTGACAAACATCCGTCCTGTCTGTATTCAAGGGTGACCTCACCAACTAGTTTGAGCCTACGTAATCTCTAATAACCCCCCCCCCCCCGGCGTATTTAAAATGAGCAGATGCCTGTTTTGCCTTGAGCCCACTCAACGATAAAATATAATTTTCCTCTACTTTGTGGAGTGATAGCACATTATAAAAGGACAAAATTTATCATTTCCTCGTATCCTACTCTTCTCACGTGTTCTGATAAAAGCGGTTTTGCTTTTAAATGTTAAGTGTTGGGAATGAACTCGTTGAGATGTTTTTTCTAAACATAAAATTGACCTTTGCTTAATCTTCTGCATGGCCTATTTCGTTATTAATCATTTAACGTAGAATATTGCTTCTAAATATATATTTGCAATCTATGAGTTTCCATCTGCGATGAAGTGTTTTGGTACCTTTACAATTTCTTTATCAGTGTTAGGATCTATTCGTTTATTTTCTCACACTTCTACGTTATAGTTTTGAAGCTCAATTTGCCTTCGGATTTTTATACTAAATCGATAGAAAATTGGATATGTGAGTGCCTCATGTTGAATCTGTGTGGAATAGGCAGCCACTTGTATTTTATGAAAGCGAACTTAATATAGACAGAGGTGCAGAGCTTCGGTGTCGCCATTAATGTGTTATTATTGGAAAAGCAGGTTTTGAGAGAGAGACGATAGTGGGGAAACCATTTCTAACGGCAGTAATCGATTTATGGTGTGAAAGGGAGAAGCAACACTTATCGGTGCAAAAGGCGTTAGAGATACATAATCTGCAGCTCAAAAAGCTGAAAGAGCATGCTGCGCGACCAGGCCTGCATACTTTTCTGTGAAGTAAGCAAAAAATCTCAAGACAACATTGCATAAAATTATGAGAAATTAAGGCTTTCGAGGACGCCCATAACACTGCTACTACATATTAAGAGTTAAATTTTATATATCTATACAGTTGTACAGAACTCCATACCCATTCGCTCTGTAGGGAATTGATCCATCTGAATACGTGGTGCCACGAATGGAGTGGTCAATGGAAACGTGGTGGTCGATGTTGTTGGCTGAAACATGTTTCTGTAGCATGATATTAGTCTTCCCATCATTCTTGATGATTGCACCTGAAGTGCAGTCAGAAGGCTTTAAAGAGGCTCAGTTGGAGGCCTGAAATGGTGAAACCCATGTTTAGTCTGCAGAGCAAAGCGGTGGCAACCCACCATCTCTTCCATCATTCAGTATGATGGATGATGTCATTTTAGGTTATCATGGCCAGATCCAGTCTTCTTTACATTTCGACTGTACAGCTCTAGAACTGTTTGCAGTCCGGCCGTTAGATTGTCCACCGGACCGAACCTGTTGGTAACTCTCTAAGAGGAGACATCCGGACCAGCTAGTGTATAATCTTGATGCCTCTACTCTGCGAGATAGTGACTAGGGAGTCCGGGTAGCGTGTATGCCGGGGCGCATTGTCTAGACCTCGTGAAAGAGCTGGGTATATTCTTGTTGTGTGTACGCCATATTCAAGAATTTCATTATTTCATACAACGTGTTCTTACTACTGAATACATCACGAATAATCAAACAAATAGAACAAGCTTATCTGCGAAAAGATCTAAACCTGTAACGAAGAACTACCAAACAGTTCCTCGTTCATTTCACAAATATACGTGGTCTCAGTTCCAATCTCAAGGATGTCTATTTCCACTTAACAGTCCTTCCAAGCCCCACTTTTTTTCAGAAAAAACCCAATTATCTGTTGATTCAACCACTGATCAGCTGTTCTAGTTATGTGCTGTATGATTCCTTTCGCTTCAGAGGTGCACCTGTACATATGTCCGCTCAAACCGATTAATTCAGCCACGTTGTTAAAAAGGCCCATAAAGATTCCCCGCCTCACTGATTGGCCTCGAATTCAGGTCTTTTCCACCCAGTGTGGGGAGGATGGTGATTATCCAATGATATTATACAACACTACCATCCTCGTGCTACCCACGAGGGTACTCATTCTTGGTGATGTTAGATGGCTCTTTGTCTTCTAATTTCTGCACTAATTCTGATGTTCCCCAAAGTTAAGTTCTTTCTCCCACTCTTTTCCTCTTGTATATTAATGATCTTCCATTGACTGGAAATCCTATCCATAGTTTTACTCATGACAACACATTGCATTCCACCTTCCAGTTTGAGAAACCTTGCCAGGCACAAACAGATTCAACTTCTAGAATATCCACTATCATTTCTTAAATACTAATCTCCAGCTAAGTCCCCAGTGGGACAAAGATAACTTAGTTAATTTCAGTCCTATCTTATAACTCGCCAAAATGATTCTTCTGCTCCTGTGCTTATCTTGGATGATATTCAGATTTCTAGACAAGATCACATATCTTTGTTAGGAATTACCATTACTCTTCTAATCTCTCTCTTGGCATAAGCACATCACAAATATTGCTTCCTCTGCATCTAAAAAAAAACTGGGTTTGCTATTTCGTTCTCGGCGTTACCTTTCTTCCAAATTATCCTTATTCGCTGTATGATTCCGTTCCCCTCAAAGGTGGTACTTGTGCATATGTCCGTTCTGATATTCCCTGTCAGAGGCTTGGCAATTTGGAATCTCTTCTCTGGCTTAAAATCTCTCTACCTCATTGTGTCAAATTCATCTGTTGTCTCTGCCGTTCTCCCAACTCCACTAATCACTTGGAGCTCTTTGACTTCCTCTCTTTGCAACTTGACTTTCTCCAGTCCAACTTTCCTAACAGTGAGGTAATTTTCCTTGGTGATTTTAATGTTCACAACTCCAGCTGGCTTCCGTTTTCTAGTCACACCGACCAAGCTGGTCGAGATGCGGAGGCTTTAGCAATTACTAATGACCTTGCACAGATTGTTCATTTACCGCCAAGAATACCGGACAATCCTAATCATACAGCCAACATGCTTGATCTTTTTCTCACAAACAACCCTTCTAAGTGCACAGTCGAAGTGAGAGGTCCTTTAGGCACTTCAGATCACAACTTGGTGATTCTCTTCTCTAATGGAGCCTTTATCTCATGACTATTCCCAACCTCGTGTGGTTTGGCATTACAAGAATGCAAAATGGGATGACCTGCGACATTTCTTTTCTTCTTTTCCTTGGTCGGATTACTGTTTCAAAACTTCTGATGTCAACGTTTGCTCAGATCGTGTCAGTGAAATTATTCTTGCCGGAATGGAATCCTTTATCCCACACTACTCCTTAAAAGCTTGTCCTTTATCTAAACCTTGGTTTTCCAATAAATGTGCTAAGGCTGTTCAAGAGAAGAATGTTGCATATCGCAATTGACTTGTTTCCAATTCTTCAGTTTCATTTTCTGCCTACACCAAAGCTCGCAACAATTGTAAAGCAGTTATTAATCAGTCGTAACTAGAGTTTGAACAGGCTAAGAGTAGAAAACTTGCTTCTTGCCCTAATGGTAGCCAAGCATTCTGGTCTCTTCCCAAAGCTATTGGCAGAAACTTTGCCCATCTCTGCCCCCACCTCTGTCCAAACCAGGTTCTGTTGTCACTTCAGCCAAGGATAAAGCTGACCTGCTAGCATCCATTTTTCTTCCAACTCATGTATCAATGATCTTGGTAAAACACCTCCCACCATTCCCAACACGCTCCATTCAATGCCTCCTGTGGTCTTTCGTCAAAAGGATGTCAGAAGGATTTTGACGAATCTTGATGCTAAGAAAGCTCCAGGTCCCGATGGTATTTCTCCACTTGTTCTCGAAACCTGTGCTCCTGAACTTACTCCTATTCTTTGCCGCCTTTTTTCACTTTCTTATTCCAAAGGTGTTTTTCCTTCTGCTTGGAAATTTGCTCATATCCAGCCAGTTCCTAAAAAGGCTGACAAATCCCTCCCATCCAATTATCGTCCCATTGCAATTACTTCTACTCTTTCTAAAGTAATGGAGAAATCAATTAACCGCCAACTCTTAAACTACCTAGAAACCTTCTGTCTGATCAACGATCGCCAGTATAGATTCCGTCAGTATTGATCCACTGGTGATATTCTGGCTTATGTTACCCATTTATGTACTAATTCAATGGAAAGGTTAGGTGAAACGTAAATAGCTGCTCTTGACATCTCAAAGGCTTTCGATCGTGTTTGGCCTAAAAGTCTTCTAAATAAGCTTCCATCTTACGGTTTACCAACTGTTTTTAGTAATTGGTTATCCGGTTTTCTCTCTGATCGCTCACTGAGGGTGATGGTAGATGGCTCTCTGTCTTCCAACTTCTCCACTAATGCCGGTGTTCCCAAGATTCAGTTCTTTCCCCCACTCTTTTCCTCTTGTATATTAATGACCTTCTTCCATTGACTGGAAGAAGGTCATTAATATACAAGAGGAAATTTTGCCGATGATAGCACATTGCATTCCACTTTCCATTTTGAGAAAACTTGCCCTGCTCAATCAGCTTCAACTTCTCGAAATTCTGTTACCAATTCCTTAAATGCCGATCTTCAGGTAATTCTCCAGTGGGGCAAAGACCACTTAGTTGATTTCAACCCTTCTAAAACTCAGGTCTTGTCTTATATCTCGCAAAAAGGATTCTTCTGCTCCTATGTTTATCTTTAGTGACACTCCGATTTCTAGGCAAAATGATATCTCTTTTGGGGATTACCCTGACTTCTAATCTCTCTTGGCACAAGCACATTACAAATATTGCTTCCTCTGCATCTAAAAAAAATTGGTTTTCTCTGTCGCTCTCGGCGTTACTTTTCTTCCAAACAGCTGCTCACTCTGTATAAATCGCAAATCCGCCTTGCCATGGAATATTGTTCCCACATGTGGGATGGTGCCCCCAAAACCTTTCTCAGGCTTCTAAATTCCATTCAGAAGAGGGCAGTTAGGTTAATTAATGATTCATATCTAACAGAGTCTCTCCACTCGCTGTGACCGGGGTTCAAGCCCGTGACTGCTGAATACGGTGCTGTTTCTTGTATTCTGTGTATCTTGTAAACTCCTATGACCACTTGGTCGTCCCGGAGTATAAACAGAAATTCCACTCGCTGTCTCATAGACGTACTGTTTTTGCTGCATGCTTCTTCTACAGATACTTCCATGGGCACTGTTCTTCTGAATTGGCTTCTATAATTCCCGCTCTCTTTTTCAAAACAGTCCGAACACGTGCCGCCACCAGCCAACATCCATTTACTGTCCAACTTCAAACTCACAGAACCAACTTTTCATCTTCTTCGTTTATTCATTCGACTGCCGTTTTCTGGAACAACCTTCCTTCATACGTATTTCCTGAAAATTACAGTCTACAGAAGTTCAAGTCCAACGTCAGCAAATATCTTCTTTCGTCTTCTCAACCTCAAACCCAAGCACGGTACTGAGTACTATAGGTTCTAAAACCTCTCATGTTTGGGGTTTACATAAAAAAAATAGTTGTTCACTCTTTACAAATTACAAATCCGCCCTACCCTGGAACATTATTCCCACATCTGGAGCAGTGGCCCCCAAAAGCTCTCTCCGCCTTATAGATTCCATTCAAAAGCGTGTAGTTAGGTTAATTAACGACTCATCTCTTACAAAGTCTCTGCACTCTTTGTCTCATAAACTTTCTGTTTCTGCTGCGTTTCTTTTCTGTAGATTTTTCCGTGGGTGCTGTTTTTTTTTATTTGGCTTCTATAATTCCTCCTCTCGCTTCCAAACCCTACCGAACACGTGGCACAAGCAGTCAACATCCACTTACTAACTTCGAATTAACAGACAACTTTTCTACTTCCTCATTTATCCCTTCAACTTCCATTTTCTAGAATAACCTCCCTTCACACTTATTTCCTGAAATTTACAATCTACAGAAATTCAATTCTAGTCAACAAGTATCTTCTTTCATCTTCTCAACCTTCAACCCACGCACGATACTAAGTACTATAGGTTCTAATACCTTTCATGTTGGGGTTTTCATAAAAAAAGATTTTTTTTTTTGGCAGATGTAGTTCCTCCTGCCCCGACGTATCTTGTTGGAAATGGCAACAACAAAAAAATGCCATTTTGCAGAAGATGGGATTATCAGCATTCCATAAGTCGAAATCTTATAGAATGTTTCGGAAACCCTCATCACAGAGCTGCAATAGCTACCTGAGAATTTTGAAAAGAGTATGAGTATAGAAATGGGCTGTTATCACCAGGGATATATCTTGAACATACTTGTATATAGATGGGATGTGAGGACTATGTAAAATAAATGAAATATATATTTATATATTCTTGTATTAAAATTGATATATTGAATTTAAAATAAAAATTAAGTAATTTTTACATTCCCCGGGCGAAACCTTTTGTCTAGGGTTTGTAGAACCAATTAAGAACACGATGGAAGCTATTACTATTTGAAGATCATTTATATAAATATAAAATAAAATCATATAATGAATATTTGATATCAACACAAGAACGAAGATATTTAACTTTATAAAACAAAATGCAATTTATTTCAGTATATAGGAATATGTGTAATCTGAAAACAAGGTCAAATAGGCTTAATATAACTAACGCGAATACGGATTATTTATTTATTTTTATATAAATGCTAGTAGGTTATGCTTTTAGTGTGGAGAGAACAGTAGGTAGTGTAATCAACCAACGGATTAGATAACATAGAAAGGCAGTCATAAAATAACACAATTCGAACCTGTAACAAAAAGTCAAAAATATTATATTATAAGTACTTAGTGCTGTACTTTAGATGATTTCAACGTCGTTAACGAGGGCCAGCCGTCAAAATGCAGCAAAAAGTAAGTTTATATATTTATTAATTATTATTTTTTTTGCTCTCATTACTGGACTGCTGAGCCAGTCCAAAGTGCGGAACTGAGTGTAGTGCATCTCTAAATCCCGTCTGTAGTTGACCCTGACTCTAGTCAATCTTCAAGGTGGAGGGGAGCTCGAAGTTATCAAGTCCACTGTCTGCTTGTTGAGAGGGTAGGAAGTAACGTCTAAATGGGCAAGAAGGCCAAATACTCTTGTTCATTCTGTGATCCCCCTCAGAATTATCAAATAATCTCCAGCATATATGCACTCTTGTTCATTGAGTGTGTTAGTGATTTTGTAGTTATTATGTCGCAGATGGTCTTGATGTTTAGGTTTTGTGGCACGTATTATTTAAACAGAATTATGTAACTCATGTTTCTGCCTAATCAGAAGATATATATGAGTTTAAGTTTTAGCGGTACACCCCCCTTTCTTTCTGGGATTTTACACTTCACGCTGCTTACCACAATTATTATGATTCATGACGGGTTGTCAAGAGCCGGCGCTTTTAAGTCATTTCTGACTCAGCAGTTTTTGTTTATTTATTTTTATTATAAATGGTCACTCTTCGACAGTTCCTTCACTGCAGCCTCCTAGTTTGTTGCTGTGTTTTGGTTAAAAATTATATCATTTATATAATAATGCAGTTTCCGAAATCAGGTGAGCATTAAAACTTACACCACTAAACTGGTGTTAAGTCCTTTCTGGCTGAATTTTATATAACTTTGCGAAAATTATCTGTTCAAGTGAACCCAAAATTGTATTTGCAAAACTCATATGGGGATCTATTTCATATTACAGGATTTATTACAAAAATTAATAAAATCAAAAAGTGACACTCTTAATTAAGAAACAAGCATATAGGTTGGTGCAAATGCATCATGTCTATACGCAGTAAATTAACCGAAGTTTAAAAGTTGTTTTAAGACACAAATCAGATATAAATGGAAAAACTGAAATAATGAGATGCTAATTTTACATATTCTAACGTTATTATTTCTCTGTTATTATACTAATTTCTTTTAGCCTTAAGAGATTTTTCTCAATTTCGAATATCTCTGTATGTGGCATTTGATGTAAGTACTATGTTTAAACTTATTAACAATTAAGAGTACATTCCCCAGCTTACTAACACTTTTCTGCACAGTTGGTTTTCCATAATTTGTTAATGAATGAACTGAATTAATGAAACTACTGGATATCTGAACCTGAATTACGCGACGCACCGTCGAATTTAAACGTAGAGCGGCGAAACCCACTTCTCTTTCTAACTGGTTACCTTCGGGGCCCTCATGGATAGCACAGTTGGTAGAATCGCCGTCCTCCCCACACCAGGTGGAAAAGAGCTGTGTTCGAGTTCCGTCGATGATGTGAGAAATTTTTTGGGCCTTTCTCATGATGTGGTTTGCTGCCCTCACCTCAGTTTGTCGGTCTCAGGCGAGGGCAGCATGGTTTTTTCTCCCGGAAACTGGGGTTTTTCATGTAGCAAACAGAAACTCGACTACGGAACACGCAGTTTACAGACAGTATACACGGAGCAATATGGCCTTAGTCGCTAAGGCCATATTGCTAATTCTGCCTTGAATTTATTTAAGCTATCAACTTCCACAACAACAGATGGAAGTTTGTTCCAGCAATCAACTACCCGCTGGCTAAAGGCAAACTCCCGCACATCTATTCTACAGCTGTTTTTCCTCAGTTTGAATCTATGCCCCCTCAGGTTTGTAATCTGAGCAAGAGGAAGAATCCCATCAGCATTCAGCCTGCTCAATCCATTCAAAGCCTTATACACCTCAATCAGATCGCCTCGCAGGTGCCTAGTCTCCAGAAGCTGCAATTTCCAGAACTTAAGCCTTTCTTCATAAGAGCACTTCATAAATGTCACCTGCCGAATTGAGCTGGACGAAACTGTATAAAATAATATTTGCAAATCGCTTATACAATTTCCGTTTTTTTTCACTGTGGCGTTAATATCTTTGAGCCGTGTCATAGTTTAAAAACAATTTTGTAGTTATTCATTTCACGTTGCGAGAAAAGATGTCACCCTTCAATACTTTCGAGAGTGAGTGCAGTGCTGCTCTCTTTTCTTTCTGTAAGCTACTGACCTAACTTTCTATATTATTCCTGTGTTTTGCAATATGAGCATGGTTGGACGCTAGGAATTTTCATCAGTTCATTTTTCCCATGCTGAGTAAACAATATTATTTCCGCTAAGAATGAAGCTATTATTCTTTGCCACTAGGGTGCACTATATTTCACGTTGACTGATGACAAATTTGTTTTTCTCTTCACCGTTTGTTGTAACTGCTTTACAGAAAATGAAAATAATCACTTCCAAAACAATTCTGTGAGCAAAGAAACAAACTTACGTATTTAATTAAAGAGTTTTTTTATTAATCAGATTTATAATGTGTAATTAATTAATCAAACATTAGATCATTGATCCGGAACTGTTGTTGATGGTCGAGGTGTATTGGTAAGAAGAAAAGAGAGAGCGAAAGAGTCGTTGTCCTCAAAAAAAAAAAAAAATCACCTGGAGAGGGTTCAAAGAAGGTAGACCCCTACCATAAGTAGGGTCTCCCTTCTTTGAAGTACTAGAGACACCTACAACTTGTGTATAGGCGTCTGTAGTATTAGTCCTTGTAATATGGTATACGTTCTTTGATCAACTAGGATTTCTTCTAAGATATTCTTTTAGCGGACATGGTGCGTAGATGAACTTTTTTTTTTTTATGAGAACCCCAAACACGAGAGGTATTAGAACCTATAGTACTTAGTACCGTGTTTGGGTTGGAGGTTGAGAAGACGAAAGAAGATATTTGTTGACATTGGACTTGAACTTCTGTAGATTGTAATTTTCAGGAAATACGTATGAAGGGAGGTTGTTCCAGAAAACGGAAGTTGAATGAATAAATGAGGAAGATGAAAAGTTAGTTCTGTGGGTTTGAAGTTGGACAGTAAATGTATGTTGGCTGGTGGCGGCACGTGTTCGGACTGTTTTGAAAGAGAGAGCGGGAATTATAGAAGCCAATTCAGAAGAACAGTGCCCATGGAAGTATCTGTAGAAGAGGCATGCAGCAGAAACAGTACGTCTATGAGAAAACGAGTGGAGAGACTGTTAGAGATGAATCATTAATTAACCTAACTGCCCTCTTCTGAATGGAATCAAGAAGCCTGAGAGAGGTTTTGGGGGCACCACCCCAGATGTGGGACCAATATTCCATGGCAGGGCGGATTTGCGATTTATACAGAGTGAGCAGCTGTTTGGAAGAAAAGTAACGCCGAGAGCGAAAGAGAAAACCAAGTTTTTTAGATGCAGAGGAAGCAATATTTGTAATATGCTTGTGCCAAGAGAGATTAGAAGTCAGGGTAATCCCCAAAAGAGATATATCATTTTGCCTAGAAATCGGAGTGTCACTAAAGATAAGCATAGGAGCAGAAGAATCTTTTTTGCGAGATATAAGACAAGACTGAGTTTTAGAAGGGTTGAAATCAACTAAGTTGTCTTTGCCCCACTGGAGAATTACCTGAAGATCGCCATTTAAGGAATTGGCAGCAGATTTTCGAGAACTTGAAGCTGATTGAGCAGGACAAGGTTTCTCAAATTGGAAAGTTGAATGCAATGTGCTATCATCGGCAAAACTATGGATAGGATTTCCAGTCAATGGAAGAAGGTCATTGATATACAAGAGGAAAAGAGTGGGGGAAAGAACTGAACTTTGGGGGACACCGGCATTAGTGGAGAAGTTAGAAGACAGAGAGTCATCTACCATCACCCTCAGTGAGCGATCAGAGAGAAAACTGGATAACCAATTACTAAAAACAGATGGCAAACCATAAGATGGAAGCTTATTTAGAAGACCTTTGTGCCAAACACGATCAAAAGCCTTTGAGATGTCAAGAGCAACTACTTGTGTTTCACCGAACCTTTCCATTGAATTAGTCCATAAATGGGTAACATAAGCCAGAATATCACCAGTGGATCGACACTGACGGAATCCATACTGGCGATCGTTGATCAGACGGAAGGTTTCTAGGTAGTTTAAGAGTTGGCGGTTAATTGATTTCTCCATTACTTTAGAAAGAGTAGAAGTAATTGCAATGGGACGATAATTGGATGGGAGGGATTTGTCACCCTTTTTAGGAACTGGCTGGATATGAGCAAATTTCCAAGCAGAAGGAAAAACACCTTTGGAATAAGAAAGTGAAAAAAGGCGGCAAAGAATAGGAGTAAGTTCAGGGGCACAGGTTTTGAGAACAAGTGGAGAAATACCATCAGGACCTGAAGCTTTCTTAGCATCAAGATTCATCAAAATCCTTCTGATATCCTTTTAACGGAAGACCACAGGAGTCATTGAATGGAACGTGTTAGGAATGGTGGGAGGTGTTTTACCAAGATCATTAATACATGAGCTGGAAGAAAAATGGGATGCCAGCAGGTCAGCTTTATCCTTGGCTGAAGTAACAACAGAACCATCTGGTTTCGACAGAGGTGGGAGCAGAGATGGGCAAAAGTTGCGGCCAATAGCTTTGGCAAGAGACCAGAATGCTCGGCTACCATTAGGGCAAGAAGCAAGTTTTCTACTCTTAGCCTGTTCAAACTCTAGTTTGGACTGATTAATAACTGCTTTACAATTGTTGTGAGCTTTGGTGTAGGCAGAAAATGAAACTGAAGAATTAGAAACAAGCCAATTACGATATGCAACATTCTTCTCTTGGACAGCCTTAGCACATTTATTGGAAAACCAAGGTTTAGATAAAGGACGAGATTTTAAAGTGGAGTGTGGGATAAAGGATTCCATTCCTGCAAGAATAATTTCACTGACACCATCTGAGCAAACGTTGACATCAGAAGTTTTGAAACAGTAATCAGACCAAGGAAAAGAAGAAAAGAAGTCTCGCAGGTCATCCCATTTTGCATTCTTGTAATGCCAAACAATACGAGGTTGGGAATAGCCATGAGATAAAGGTTCCATTGGAGAAGAGACGATCACCAAGTTGTGATCTGAAGTGCCTAAAGGACCTCTCACTTCTACCTTGTACTTAGAAGGGTTGTTTGTGAGAAAAAGATCAAGCGTATTGGCTGTATGATTAGGAGTGTCCGGTATTCTTGTAGGTAAATGAACAATCTGTGCTAGGTCATTAGTAATTGCAAAAGCCTCAGCATCTCGACCTGCTGGGTCGGTGTGACTAGAAAATGGAAGCCAGCTGGAGTTGTGAACGTTAAAATCACCAAGGAAAATTACCTCACTGTTAGGAAAGTTTGACTGGAGAAAGTCAAGTTGCAAAGAGAGGAAGTCAAAGAGCTCTAAGTGATTAGTGGAGTTGGGAGAACGGTAGAGACAACAGTTGAATTTGACACAATGAGGTAGAGAGCTTTTAAGCCAGAGAAGATCAAAGAGAGGAGATTCCAAATTGCCAAGTCTCTGACAGGGAATATCAGAACGGACATATGCACAAGTACCACCTTTGAGGCGAAAGGAATTATACAGCAAATAATTTGGACATCTGAGATGAGAAGTAGTTGAATCAACTGATAACTGAGATTCAGTCAGAAAAAGTACATGGGGTTTGGAAGACTGCAAGTGGAAATGGACATCGTTGAGATTGGAATTGAGACCACGTATATTTGTGAAATGAATTAGGAAGTTCTTGGGATGTTTAGATCTTTTCGCAGATAAGCTTGCTCTAATATTATTATTATTATTTGAACACTGTTGTTTGAAGATAACAAAGCATTGAAACCTACGTTGGTATAATTATGTTTATTTCTGAATTAGAAATATGTATATAATGGAGTCAAACGTTTTGTCGTATTTACTTACCACTTCTTCAATGACTGTAAAGGCAGTAACTAAGGGTTATAGAACTCTTAATGGAATTAAAAATAATTTCATTAATAACACTTTTAGTGGATTTAAAAATTAATTTTTATTTAACTTTTTTTTTTTTTTAAATTTCTAATTCCTAATATTCTTCAATTTTAATTTTTTTTAAATTTTCGATTCTACTAAAAATTTTAAGAATTCCATAATAATAACCCTATCTTTACATTCAATAATAAATACTGTCTTTACAGTCAGTAAAGACGTGATATTTCTTCGCTAGCATCTGATGTATTATCCTGGCGACCTGTTCGTGTCTATTAGCGTGCTGCGTTTGAGAGCGATCACCCTGGATCCCGCGGTGATATCCTGGGTTGTTTCTGGGAAAGATGTCATCGTTGACATGTTCGTCTGTAGTTCCAGGTGTTCATTATCTTGGATGGCCAACATGATCCTTCAGTCTCGGAGAAGAGCGTCCCGCTTGTGAGCCATCCGTTTACACAATGTGACGCAAACCATACAATTACCCGTACTATCTGGCCTTCACAGAGTATGTACTCCGTCACAAAGTTACATCGCGAAGTTAGGAGAAACTCCTGGAGCTGCAAGACATTGGACACTATACACTATGGTGAACCATGCGTTGGAAGCTTCCTTATCCATCTAGTGTTGATGGAGATCATTCTAATGCCTACCATGGAGTGCCTACCTTCGCCCCCCCCCCTTTTGTCTTCGTTCTTTCCTTCTGGGTAGGCGGGACCTAATCGTTGAGTTTGAGCGGGATGTGCGGTTTGTCTGTGTTCCTTATGGCCTAGTAGACTTAATAACTACTTTACAATTGTTGCTGGCGCCTCCGTAGCCAGGTGGGCAGGAGCAGCAGTACGTAGCACACGCTTCTTGATTAGACCTGGGTTCGAGCCCGTGAGCCACCAAATACGGAGGATGCGGAAAGGTCAAGGAATGACCACCGCATATCCCCGGAGCAATATGGTCTTAGTTGCTAATGCTCCTAAAAACCAAATAGTAACAACAACAATTGTTGCGAGCTTCGTAGGTGGGTCTCATCGTTGAGGTCGAGCTGGATGTGTCGCTTGTGTATGTTTCTTATGGCCTTGTAGATTTAATAACTACTTTACAATTGTTGCGAACTTTTGTGTTGGCAGAAAATGAATCCGGAGATTTGGATGCAAGTCAGTTTCGATATGCGACTGTCTTACATTTAGCAGCCTTAGCATTATTGGAAAACCAAGGTTTATATAAAGGACTAGATTTTCAAGTGGAGTGTGGACTTAATAATAATAATAGCAATAAGAGCTTAATTAAGGGTACTCACCTCAATTGATCTGCTTAGTTACATGGTATTGAAGTGGAAATGAAGTTTAAAATAAATTAAATTTATTTATTTATTTAAATTTAAACTTCATTTCCACTTCAATTACATGTAACTAAGCAGATCAGTTGTGAGTACCGTCAATTAAGCTCTTATTGCTTTTATTATTAAGTCGATTATATAACGGTATATTAAGAAGCTCCATAAATCAGCTAAGTGGAGTGTAGAGTAAAAAATTTCATCCCTACAAGGACAATTTCACCGACATATGAGCAGACATTTGACATCAGAAGATTTAAAGCAGTAATCCAACCAAGGAAAAGAAGAATAGGAATCTCGCAGAACATCCTTTTTCCATTCTTGTAATGCCACACTACATGAGGTTGAGAATGGCAATGAGAAAAAGGCTCCTATGAAAAAAGAGACCCTCACCAAGATGTGATCTGAGGTGCCTGGAGGACCACTCATCTCAACCGTCTACTTGGAAGGGTTGTTTGTGAGAAAAATAAGAAATTTAAGACTCTTCATGGCCTGTATTTCAAAAAAGTGTGGTAAAAGTGCAGCCGTGGACATTGACGCTACAAAGGAATCGAAGGAAAATCGTTTAAAAAATGTTTTGCTGACATACGACCACAATGACGTCGACAATGCTGATGAAACCCTTAAATTTCTACCGGATAAGACAACTTACATTTAGAGGGGAGAAATGTAACGGCCGAAAAAAGGCCAAACAACGGATTACCATTCTCCTAGCAGCAAACATGTTTGGCACAGAGAAGCTTCCTCTTTGAATCATTGGGATCTGCGCTGGTAGCACAGTGGTATCGGCACCGTCCTCCCAACACCGCGTGGAAAAGGCCCGGGTTCGAATCCCGTCGATGACGCGAGGAACTTTAATGAGCTTTTTTTCACTCCGTGGCTGAGTTAGTCGGTCTCGGGGATAAATAGTAAAGGTTCCCCCCCCCCAGAAACTGGGGTTTTTCTTCCAGCAAAACAGGCAAATCGACCAGAGAACACACCTAACTTGCAGACACAATACACATGGGTATATGTAAGAAATTACCGGGTGATCCTAATGCAATAGTTCTTTTAATCATTGGGAGAGCCCAGAAGCCTCGATGCTTTAAAGGTTTGAAAACATTACCGACAATGTATCGATCAAATCAAAAGACATGGATGACATCACAAATCTATGAACAATGGATGTGACTTAGATCACAGGATGATTGAGAGAAATTTTGCTGTTTGTGGATAACTGCACCCCTCATTTTGAATTAAACGACCAACGTGCAATTACTGTCGAGTACATCAGTTCGAGTGCGTCAGTTCTTCAGCCACTTGATCAAGGTGTAATCCAGCGTTTTTAGAAAAACTACCAAAGAATTACATTAAAGAAAATTGAGCTATGTCTTGGGGGGGGAAAAAAAATCTTATTTTTAGCCACTCGAATAATTAAATTCATCAGTCGTGCTGTGTGTCATGTCTGTTAATTGCGCGTGTTCTATGGTCGATTTGTCTGTTTTGCTGGACGAAAAACCCGAGTTTCTGGAGAAAAAACTTTGCTGTCTACGCATGAGACCGACTAACTCAGCCACGGAGTGAAAAAAGTCAAAGTTTCTCGCGTCATCGATGGGTTTCGAACCCGGGCCTTTTCCACCCGGTGTGGGGAGGACGGTGATGATGCCGCTGCGCAGGCTATCTTGAAAGCAAAAATTCGATGCAAAATCGACACCCTGCAGGCAATGTATTTATGTGTTTCTGCATGGGATGAAGTTGATTGAAAAAGGGGATCGCCAACCGCTTCAAACATGCTGGATTTACTGCCATGAATGACGCAATGTGTGAAGTTTCGCTTGCTTTTTCCTCTATCAATTGCGAAGAACAGTCCGATAATAGAGAAGAAATATTTGAGCATGTGCGTCATCACCTAAACTTACAGGAACACTTAAGTTTCAAAGATTACGCAGAAGTGGATGCCGACATTGAATGTTTGGGATATGCACGAATGCAGAGGAACTCATTGCAGACGTAGTGGAATCTTCTGAAATTTGTAGTAATAAAGATAAGGAACCAACTGTGGTTGAACAAGAAGTTTCAGTGAAAGATGCTCATCAAGGATTAGAACTAGAACGTCGATTTTTTTCAAGCGCAGCCTAACTGAGTAAATGAAATAATTGCTATCGCGTACCTTCTTAATTCTCTTTTAAAACATGCTGTACCATTGAAACAGCGTTTTTTGACAGATTATTTTAAAGTATGAAACAATTCCCTTGTTAGGTGTTGATAGGTATGTAGCCTATGTAGCGAAATTTGCTGTTTAATACTGCACTATACAATCAATGCAAAACATAGAATTATAATTCTCTTGTTTAATACTGTAATGCATTAAATAGGATTATACTATATTGAATTAGTAGAATTAAATTAAATGTTCAATCTTTTATATATTTTGTTGCTAGTTTTGTGAACGATCGGTATAACGTCCTTCCGATATAACAACCGTTTTTCTCATTCCCTTGGAGGGTCATTGTATACAGTTTCGACTGTAATTCCAAAAGCCTCTGCATCGCGGCCAGCTGTATTCGTGTGAGTAGAAAACTGAAGCCCGTTGGAGTTGTGAACATGAAAGGCACCAAGGAAAATTATCTAACGATCTGAAAAGTTGGACTGGTGGAATGATATGAACAATGGTTGGTTAGTTGTTGTAAGGGTTTAGGCACATCAGCAACTTTTGTCCATACGCGCCGTATATAATATGTCTGTAAATTGGTTGTTTTCTATTATTGAGTTGCTGGGCGCCTCCGTAGCCAGGTGGGAAGGAGCAGCAGTGCGTAGCACACGCTTCTTGATTAGACCGGGGTTCGAGCCCGTCACCACCAAATACGGAGGATGCGGAAAGGTCAAGGGAATGACCACCGCATATCCCGGAGCAATATGGCCTTAGTTGCTAATGCTCCTAAAAACCAAATAACAAACAAACAAACGAGTTGCTGTTTTCTGGATGAAAAGCCTGAGTTTCAGGGAGAAAAATTCATGTCACGCTCACCTGAGACCGACTGCGTTGTTGTTGGGTTTCAGGAGCATTAGCGACCAAGGCCATATTGCTCCGTGTAGTCTGTCTGTAATTTGCATGTGTTCTGTGGTCGATTTTCTGTCTGTAGGACGAAAAACCCGAGTTTCCGGGAGAAAAAAACCATGCTACCTCGCCTGAGACCGACTTACTTTGCCATGTTGTGACAAAGAACTATAAAAATTCCTCGCATCATTGACAGCATTCGAACTCGGGTCTTTTCCCCAAATGTGAGGAGGACGGTGATTATATCAGCTGTGCTACCCACGAGGGCAATATGAATAATACCGATGGTGTGATAATAATGGAAATATTTTTCTTCCTTGGTTTTGTTACATCGGGTAGCGACACTGGAGTGGTGCTTCCAAATGCTGCTAGTCTAATCATTTTTTCAAAGTTTTATCATGCAGTTTCTTTGTTATATGAAAGTGGCTTTCTTTGGGGAAGAAGTTAACTAAATAATGCTGTGAGCTAAGGTATGTTTATCCTCCAAAAAGTATGCGGACACTCCTGTTTTCATAGTCCATTGGACTTTCCCGGATGAATAAGTGAATCCTATTATTGTCTAAGGAAGCGTATGAGCCACACAAGTTAGTTCTCGTTATGCCATGCAGAGCCGAGTTGACTTGATTTCGGGAGGAATGTTATGGACGTGACACTGCTGGCCTTTCGAATTATATGTACTGTATATTAATGTAATGAGTTGCTAATTGCTTTCATGAAAGTTAAACCATGTTACCAACTTTTAAATGAACAACCAAAAAATGTGGCTAAAAATCCTGTCATGGAAGCTATTTCTCATGCGAAGCACTCCACAAAGTAAAATTCTGAGATAGCACTGTTGCTATTTTGCCCCCCTGTTTTCCGAATAAGGTATATAAAACTATTAATTTTATATAAAATTATTTTATAAAACTATTAATTAAATAGCTGGCTTGTTATGTTTCAAACAGTTGCAATCAACAGTACTTACGCCATCAAAGTGCAGCTTTCAGTTTAATCTGATGTCATTAGATTAAACTGAAACGTAATATACCCAAATAGAACGTGCACTAGTCTCCAAAGGAATATCTGGCTGTACCCTGTTTTCCTAGTTCATTAGACCTTCATGGATAAACAAGTGATTCGAACCGATATTTAAGGAATTTGTTTGAACCACACAAGTTAGTTCTTCTCTTTGTGGCACATGGATACCACCTGGCTGATGTCGCTTGGGGATGACAGCCCACACCATTGAAAGTTAGCTGTCCATGATGTTATAATATGGAAGCTCAACGGTACTACCGTCCAGCAACACACTGGACGACAACGGAGTCACTAAACCTGACCAGAAGATAACTCAGAAGGGTAGTATGACAATCTTGTCAGACATTTCTGCAAAACATCAACCAGGAATTTACAGCATCAACAGGGATTGAGGTCTGTATGAATGCGCTATGTACGGAGCTCCGCGGCTTCAGTTTTCATGGGAGAGCGATAGCGCATAACCGAAACATTAACCCAGATCTCGCCTTGCGTGGTGCAACGAACGACGTAAGTGGGCCACAGAGCAGTGGAATTTAGTTTTATGGAATGAAGGATCTCTCTGCACCCTATTCTGTTGAAATGAAAGTGTTGAGATTGCTCCTGAGAGTGGCTGTTGCTGGAGGGCATTGTGTCCGTATGAACTGCGGAGGAGGTGGAATTATGATTTGGAATTGTTTCTCATGGTATATAGTGGAACAAAGGCTACAGAACTTCTTTCTACCTTACGCACCTTAAAATATTTTGCGAATTTAACATCCCCTTCCAGAAAAAGTGCAAATAAAAAGATCTGCCAAAAAATCTAGCCCAGAGTATTTATTTATTTTTTTTAATTAATATATACCGCAATACATTTAATTTCAAAGACTGAAATAAAATGCCCTTCATTTCTAGATAGGTTGGATGGCTTGTCCGTATTTTGTTAAAAAAAAAAGAAAAAAAAGTACTTCATAAAAACAACACGCGATCCTACCCCCCCCCCCCCAAAAAAAAAAAAAAAGTTTCCCCAAGAGGGTGCACTACGCACTTTGGGAACCTCTGACTTTGGACCTTTCAGTGGTTGTGTGTGTAGAACCATGATGCCTACTTTAACATCTTGGATGATAATTTCTTGTTTCAAGTCGTACTGCGAGTGCTGTTGAAAATAGTTCATGGATATCAACGTACAAAGTTGTAGTGCCGGTGCAGGATTCTAATTTGAAGTGTATGGAACTAGGTGAGGGATAGACCAACACCGTCAAATTGGTAGCTGAATTGGTCACTGTTCTGCAAAAACAAGATTTTATTATTCCCTCTCTCGTTAATTACAACTCTGCAATGGCATCTAGATCATCAGAAAAGGTAGGGGAACTGTCATCTTGGATGCGTTTGTTATTGTGTCCGAATCCAAATGGGCATCAATTAATTTTGAGGCATTCATTCACATCAGAACTAAACTAACAAAAGAATTTTCTTGACATTATTTCTGTTTATTTGCGAACTCCGTCCTCCATCGAATTATATACTGCGATTATAAACTGGTCTCTCACTACAATTTCAAAAAACAACCCTATTATTGGTGGATACTCTAATTTACCTTCATCACCTAATGATCTTTCGAACTTTGTAATATGAAAATCAGTTTAAAGCCATTAATCTCATCGCCTACCTGAGGAAACAACATACTCGACCAAATCTTTTCTAATGCTGCGATATCCACTTAACTCCCACTCTCAATTTCGTTTGTAGCTGTTCATGATCCAGTTTCACAACTGTCTTTTAACATACGATCCAAGTCTAATAATGAATCTTATCTATAAAAGCATCCTTTAACCTTAAGCATTTGAATCAAAACATTTGTCTTGATCGTCTAAGCCTGTTCCCTTAGGACAGTCTTGTCAACTGTCTTACAGACTTGGCATACATCTTCTTCACAACTTGGATGGCCCATTATCAAAAATTTCTTCTCCTTTTAAACTCATAATGTTTGGTGAGCACCACAACTTGATTCCCTTTTCAAATTGAAGCAAGTCTTTCAGGAATTTAAAAAAATTAAACTCGGAAAATGATTTTCTAACTTTCTCAACGTAATCAATTTTACAAACTAAAAAGGAAAGAATTGCAACAGTTCACATCTACTAGGATTAAGAATAATTCCACAATACACCCCAGAATATCCCATTCCTTACCGCCAGATTTTAAATTCAACTGTTGGTTGGAACACATCATTGGTTTCGTTTCGACAATGAAACCAATCCTTGTTTGGAATTCAAAGAAAGTATACGGTCTGTTAGCAATTTAAGCAATATTTTTATCTCGAAAGATATGATTAAAGACGCAATTAGAAAACTTCCTTCTAAAGATACTGCAAGGGCCGACCACAGTATTTGTGAAAACCTGTTCAAGAATTACTTGCGGGTCCCGTGCAAAACTTATGCGGGGTATTTTTGTAATAGTGAGTTTTTTAAATTTTTTTCAAATTTTACAGTAACTAAGAAATAATTTCATATTATACTGAACAAAAATTTTAAATACCAATAATACGAAAACATACACATCGAGAATGAAGTATGTGCTCCACTTCTAGCAATTTTCAAGTTGACTTGCGCAAGCGGTCTTGGAATGACGATAATCTGGGTAACTATACATTAAGACGGCTGTGGGCTCGTTGATAGAAATGCAGAAAAGATGCCGTTGATATTATTATTTAGACCATTTGAGCGCGGGGCCCTGTTCGACAGAACTGGTTGAACATGCTTGTGGCCGGCATTGGGTACTGCTGGCTTCGACAATATACCTATTTTCATGATGAAAATTGCTAGTCTACATATTAGACCTTATTTTATTTTTCAATCAAGCCATAAATGCCCTGGTGGAAGGAATTTATGGTCCCTTTTCACAACGTGGCTGAGTTAGTCAGTCTCAGGCGAGGTTAGTATGGTTTTCTCTGATTTGTTTTTCGTCCGGCAAACAGAAAATCGACCTCAGAACACACGTAATTTACAGACAATATACTCGGAGCAAAATAGTCTTAGTCTCCTAAAATCCTACAACAACAACAAGCCATAAATAACAACTCTCCACTCTCTCTGAATGAGCTCATTACAAAATCTTCCCACAAACAAAATGCAAAAACATTAAAAACAAGGACATTAGGCCAATATCAATTTTATCCTCTGGCCTAAAACTGCTGGAAAGATCCATCCTTCCAACAATTAGGAAACAATTTTTCCCAATACACAATAATCAGATTCACTATGGAATTAATGGTGGGTCCACTTTGACAAACCTACTCACAACAAACAATCATTCTTAATGCTCTTAACTCTAAAAATCAAATTGACATAATTTACACTGGTATTAGCTCTGCGTTTGGTGTGAATCTTCTTGGACAATTTTACCTCATCAGTGGAAATCTATTAAATTTCTTTGCCAACCTCCTGAATGAAAAGGTTCTTGTATCAACTTTAATAATACATCTCGCTCCATATGTTCTTCTGGAATTCCCCAGGGTGGGACGCGGTCAGAAATAATTTTCTCTGCAATCCTCCAACCTTTCTGATTAATTCATACTCATGTAATTTCTTGCGCAGATGATGTTAACATCATTGCCACCTGAAATTCAACTCAATCATCTATCATTACACAAGATCTTATCTGTAGTACTCTCAAAGAATTCTCGTCATACTTAACACTTTTAATCTTTCCCTCAACCCCTCGAAATCTAGCCAACTTCAATTTTCTCATAGAAAGAACATCTTTCCTATCACCTCCTCGCTCAATTCTCAAACCATTCCTCTTGTATCTGGTCATAATGATCTTGAAATTTTCAATGACTCCATATTCAACTTCTCCACTCATTTAAATTACATGTCGAAACAACTCAAAAAAGCCATTTGGTCGTGCAAAACGGAACCTACAACATATGCACCCCGCCCATATTATCATCCAATTCTTTTCCAAAATGATTCCAAGCCAAAAATTCTTTATGCTTCTCCTGTTTGGGCTGGTATTGCCAACTCAAATTTCAAAAAAAATCTCCTCTCAAAGACTGGTTTCTCAAATGGACATTTTTCAAATCTCGCTATGAACTTGTTTCTTTCCGGTCTTTCATGGTGACTGTCTTAACTATTCTGATTTTCTCTTTCAATTTGATACAGCAATCTCTCATTCTTTGCCAAATTGTATAACTCTGTCATTGATTGCCCAGAAATTTGGGAATTCATGGCATGGACAATTCTTAGGAAGTCTTAAAGATATAAACCTACCCTTTCCCGTTCATTAACCAGACTCCGTTCGACCGAAAAGCACTTTCTCTTCAATACTCTTCTCTTTGTAAAATCATTGAATTTAGATCCTGTCTTAATAGTTCAAAACAAAACTCTTCTATACCAGGTAAACTTTTTTTTTTTTTTTTTTATTTGGTAGTTGTTGGCGCATCGGCTTCTGTGGCCATAATGCACCTCCCAAGGTTTTTTTTTTTTTTTTTTTTTGCAGTACTTTGATCCAAGCCCGAGGCGGGATTCGAACCCGCGACCTTTGGGTCGCTAGGCAGGCACTTTACCCACCCGGCTAGCCCGGTCGGCCCAGGTTAACTATGGCTGCTAAACTACACTGGTGTGCAAAACTTAAGGACCAACACTATTTCTAAAGGTAACAACCACAAAATCAAACGAAACAGCTTGTGGCGAATTGCATAACTGTGGCTGTTCGGTAAAAAGCTGGTGCACATGCAAAAGTTTGAATTGTGATCAAAGGGCTCACATAAACAGATAAAAGCAGCAGTTCAGCAGTTATGTGCAAATTACCGAATGGTGAGCACGATTGTTACAGACGTCCGATTGGTTTCATGCAGTGCTACAGACAACGAAATGGCCAGTAGACATCATTTGGATGACTTCACCCCGGGGTCGAATAATTGGGAAGGTCGAAGTGCGAGGAGTGTGGCTGCAGAGTTCGGTATCGCCCATAGCATCGTCTCACGTGCGTGGTCGGCCTTCAGAACGACAGGTACAGCTGTTCGAAGGGCCGATCTAAATCCCATCGAACACATATGGGACGCTCTGGGGAGACGCTAGCGGCACGTCCACACCCTCCAGAAAATGTTCACCAGCTGAAGATGGCGCTGACAGAGGAATGGACGATGTTACCGCAAGAACTTATCAACAACATTGTTCTAAGTATGGACAGGCGGTGCAAAGCCTGCATCGACATTACGGATGGCCATATCTCCTACTGAGGTGGTCCTCAGTAGACGATATGGCCACCTCACCCTTTGTTCCATCTTTGGCTGTGATGCATCTGTATCATAGTAGCCAGTGCTATGTTGCCATTTTTGAATAAAGTCCATTCGTACCGTTCTGTTTCCGTTGTTGTGTTGGTGTTGTTTCCTTCATCATTTCTGTACCTCACGAGGTTCCTTTGATATTCTTTTCCCATATCCAGGCCACTCCTGTGAGAAGCTACAGGCGAAAATCTGACTGGTCCTTAAGTTTTGCACACCAGTGTAATACTAACGAATCTCAACCAAACAAAAAAATAACCATCACGTTGCATCTTTTCTCTCCTTCCACCCAAACTTGACGCTTTACCCAGACATTGGTTTAGTCACTTACCTTTTGCATATTATGTCTTTCGGTTTAATTTACCTTTAATTCCATTTAATTTATTAGCAGTATTTTAGACCGATTTTTAAGTATCTGGAGAATTGTGTTTTAGTTATATCATTTCATTATTGTTTACTGTATGATTACTATTATTATCACTCTTAGTTTATTATTATATTTTCGGTTTATTTTCTATTATCTTGTAAGCCCTTATAGCTGTTTCATTGGTTGTCCCAGGGTATACTTGTTATTGTTAGCGTAATTCTAATCATTATAAGTGGTACATCAGGACAAGGCTACATCGGTCTGTCACTTGTCCAGTATGCTTTTGGACAAACCTGCGATCTGTTTGTTTTTATGTTGCCTCTCTGTATTGTGTGGTACTCCTGACTAATAGCTAATAAATGGAATTTATTATTGTTAATATTATTTCTCCCTGATTGAGAGTTCCACCTCGTGACGGGTATTGCTACCATGTACACAGGGTAGTTGTTATGTCTGGTGTTGCTGTTGGTCGAGGAACTCTGACTATCCTACAGGTGTTCGCTGGGAGACCTATTGCTGCTAGGCTGTTATGTAGGGTCTTTGGCACCATACCTGTGGTTGACACGATGATCTGTAAGAACAAATTTCTTACACTTATCCTAGCGAATGTTATGTTATAAATATTATAACATAAAAAAAAAAAGATGTAAATAGTAAATAATATTATTTACATAGGATGATTTTCAACCAGATTTCGATCGCTCTGTACCATACAGTCAAGTAGGGGAGGATTAACGTAACAACGGGGGGTAGCAGGACGGTACACAAGACAATGGGAGCACTGGAACACTAGTACAAAGGGAGCACCGCAAGGCCAGTTCATGGTCGCATAAACAGAAAGTGAGCAGCTCTTTGGAAGAAAGAACAAGGGAACCGACTCCCCCTTGTGGAGAGGAAGATTTTAAGAACTAGGAGGGTGAAGAAAACCCTGGATGCGATATACACTATGTAGAAATGGCTGCCGCTATTTGAAACAGACCGACTCCTTGAGCACTTACTGATTTCAAGGAGCGGTAGAGAAGAAACAGAGTGGACTAATGGCGGTAAGTGAATCGGGAATGATCACAAGGAAATATCTAGAAATTGCTAGACGCCCTGTAGTTCATCGAAGTTGATGAAAATTTCGTAAACAGGAAGTTACCCCAGGAGAGGGAGGGCCAAGAAAAAACGGAAGAAGTGGGAGAGAGCGAATGAGAATAATGAGATGATGGAGAACGAACGACGATTGGATTAAAATAGAATGAGCGGCTGAAACAAAAGGCAGATGCAAGACAGGGAAGAGAAGAGTTTTTATTGGGAGAGTTGAAGGTTTTTGTGGGAGAGTTGTGAGTTTTGGCAGTGTGGAAGTTTGGAGAGTTCCCGTGGAGATGCCTGAGTGATGTGCGGCTGGAAAGAAATCCCGAGAAGTGCCGGGAGAATCGCCAGAAAGTAGCGGCCAGAGTAATGAGTTGTGGGAGATGCTGTTTAAGAGTTGTTGAAATAGGAAGGAGATAATCCTTGAAAGATGGAAACACCTATGCTGGAGCTGAGTAAAAAAGGATCGAAAAGCCTCACCATAGAACGATAAGGAAGAGCTACATAGCCAGGCTTCTTAATAAAGCAGTAAGAAGAGTCCTGATAATCCTATTATGCTTCCCAGTTTCGTCGAACTGATCAGACGCCCAAAAAAAAAGCAGGCCGGAGCAACTTATTTAATAGCCGTATGGAAAGAAGAGCGAGTTCCTGAACGTAGGAGAATCCCTGTAGAAGAGCAGCAGTTCCTTTGCCGATGAAAAATTCCAGTTGGAGCCTGATGATGCCCTATGCTGTTGATGATGAGTCGCCCCTGAACTGAGAAAAGGTAGTGTAAAGAGTGATTCCCTAAGTTAATATGTAAGTACGAGATAATAATTTTAAGCTAGATTTGAAGAGAAGGACTTTAGAAAAATGTTTATTTAGTTGATAGTAGATTTGAAGAGAAGGACTTTAGAAAAATGTTTATTTAGTTGATAGTAGATTTGAAGAGAAGGACTTTAGAAAAATGTTTATTTAGTTGATAGTAGATTTGGGATTGATTAGTATAAAAAGGAAGAAAAGGGTTCATAGATGTATGTACTTCATCTCAAGGATAAGTTAAAGCAAGGAAGATTTAGATACATGTACTTGAGACTGGTATGTTCTAAGTTACGATGTAAAGGTGTTCTATGTACTTGAAACGTTACAAGATATTAAGATTGAATTATTTTGGAAGGGATAAATTAATGAAAGATTATAGCGGGGATTTATAAATCTAGGACAATGTCCATAGAGGTGTTAAGCCCACTGAGGTAATTCCAGTTGGAAAGTTTAACTGTTAGAAAGTAAAAATAATGTTATGAGATGTAACCTAAACCAGAAGGAGAAAAAGCAGAAAGACACCAAGAGACATATTATATCATTTGCTATTAATTTTACATCTTAACACACATATAATGCCAGTTATTAACATTATACCAATTGATGTTGTATGATGCAATTCTTTAATGTATATACTGTGAAATAAACAAATTTGTATATGTTTATCATGTGTAGTATTGAGTCATTCTGAATACTCAGCCAGTCCAGAGGAGACATACACGAACTATTATTCCCCCAGAATCTGTGATCTTCTGTGCAGTATACAAGTCAGGTGTTAACGTGGAGGGGAGGTAAATTAAGGGGGAAATTTAATTGAGAAATACACAATTAAAAGAGGTGGGTCTGGAAGGATAACATGATTTATGATTACAGAAATAAATAAAAAAAAATAATAATAATAATAAAAGAAGAAAATATTATCCCCCCAGAATCTACACTAATTACACCCCCCCACAGATCGTTACTTGTTGCATATGCCACATTTCTTTGATCTCCTGTCTTAGGTTCGTGTTCTTCCTGATTTTTTCCCTATCGGTTTTCTGCAGGTTGCCAGTGTTGGGTATGTCAATCAGATAAGTAGCCTTTTCCTTTTTGTCCAAAAGGGTTATGTCCGGTCTGTTCTGCGGGATTGTCCTATCCGTTATTATGGCGCGGTCCCAGTACAGCTTGTGGGTTCGGGTCTCTGGTACTGCCTGGGGTTCGTACTTGTAGTACGGTACACTTTCTTCGATCAACTGGTATTTCCTTGCTAGCTATTATTATTAGCAGGACGGAGTGTGTCATAGCACTAAAGGGAACGGAGATGGGAGAAACCCCTGGTGCCGTCAGACAACTAACAGCATTAAAGGGAGGCCAAAACACTGGAAATGAGTGGAAGGGCATCAGTGTTAAAGCAACCTGTAACCAGATAATTTTTGTAGGTTAGTGTCGTTATTCACATCATTCGCAGTTATGAAAACGAAAAACTAGCTTATTTCTGATAAGTGGAGGTAACTTTTGTTTTTATTATAAAATTTAGGTTTTGGGTTGAATAATCTGCCCTTTTTCAATAGGATTTGTGTAATTGATCTCATTGCTTATGATTTTTTGATTTAATTTTTTAAAACTGATTCTTCCATTATAGTGTCAGACAACGTTAACTACAAAATTGCATTTTTGTTTTGAGACAACTTTAGTTTAACTTTATACAAATAACAATGCATGTCATGTCATAGAAATGTATTTCTCTAGTAGTTTACAAGTTATCTTGAGCTATAAGCACATTTCTGGTAAATCAAGAAAATGTCAAATGAGTTTTTCTTAGTTAATTACAAAAACGTTTACTACAAAATGATTTTGTAGTTAACGTTGTCTGACACTAAACCCTCGACTCAACTTGTTTCAGTTGGCTGGTTTTTAAAAAAAAAAAAAAAAAAATTGTTTATACTCCGGCACGACAACCAAGTCAGTAGAGTTTACAATAAATCGTCAATACAAATATTTATCGTATTTAGTAGTCACGGGTTTGAACCCCGGTCCACTCAAGGAATGCGTACAATCCACTCTCGCTCCTGACCACTGGGCTACGTCAGGCCTAGAATGGATTTTTTTTCTGTCCTTCCACTTGACATAAACAAAAAACCTGGCCAATACTGTATAACTGCAGCTGTGCCAACTCCTATATCTTCGTGTTTGGAATATATACACTTGGCTAGTGTTGAGAGGTTGTACAGGGATACCTGTATGCCGAGTGGTCAAGAGCGGGAGTGCAGTAGCACACGCTCTTTGAGTAGACCGGGGTTCAAGCCCCTGACTACTGAATACGGTCGATCTGCCAACCCGCACTGGACCAGCGTGGCAGATTATGGTCCATTTCCCTCAGCATGAATTGTTGAGGAGGCTTCCATCCTGCAGTGGGTTGATAATGACTGCACTTTACTTTTTTACCTGTATGTCAAGGCATTTGGCCAGGTAGCTGCAAGTATTATGTCTGCCCTGAAGAGAACTTTTATTATTGATTACTTTCAGTAAAAGATAATAATACAAATACAGTAATGAGGGTTTTTTTTTTTTTTTTTATGTTACTAGAAGTCACGTCGCAAATGATTTTCTACTACACAGCTTGACACTAATATTTTATAAAATTAATTTTTTTTGGCATGCCTAAGAATTACATATTACATTGATATCGAATACACATGTATATTAATTATAATAAATCATGCTTCCATTTTATTGTAATTCTCACTATCTCTTTTTTGAGAAATAGCATGCAATTTGGCGCTTTACAAGTACCGAAATCTTTAAACTTGATCCTGTTTGCTTCATATATAGGGTGGTCATAAAGTCCTGCACCGGTTTTAAAATCTACTAACTAAAGTTATACAAATGGTAGAACCATTTAGTAAAAATTATATGAAAGTTCAAGTCTCAAAGTTTTATTCAGTTCATTTGTGCAGTTTATCACAGTTCAACATGGCCGCCATTATGACAAACCATAAATTGTGGTTCGTCATTAATTGATCCAATTTCTTTAAAATTTTTCATTCACCTGCTTATTGACTTTCTATGGGGTGCATCTCTTTTTTATAATGAACAGTGAACTTGCTTCTCACAACTTATTGATTTAAACTCTGCAAGCCAAAGCACGCAGTTTTTTCTTCAATTGTCGCCATTTGGGGTCATTCTGTATCTGCAAATAAGAGAAATTGATAAAAAAAATATATAAATACAACAAAAGAAAAATCACATTTACATGGTGAAATTATTATATAAAAAAACTTGTAAGACTGGAACTTTCATGTAATTTTTACTAAATGGTTCTATCATTTTTATAACTTTAGTTATTAAATTTTAAAACCGGTGCAAGACTTTGAGCACCCTGTATGTTATTGATCATTATAAGATGTGCGAGTTCCCTCGCTTGAAAAGGGAGAAGGGGGGAAAAAAGAAAAAAAAAAAAACGATAAGCCGAGGTCATTGAAAATGCTTTTGGTTATCTGTGTTTGCTCTTGAATTTGTGCTAACGGAGGTTGTATTTTGACCCGAAGCATTTGCTTCGCTCAAAGGATAATAAATCCACTTATATCGTAGCAGTAAAATTTGCATTAAATTAAAGAAAGGGATTTGATTAATTATTCGCGTAGTACGCTATATACAAAAACATAAATTAAAAATTGTAAAGCGAGAAAATAAAAAATTGTTGACGGATGAACCCGAAGGACAAATAGTCAGTTGTCGTGCTGTGTGAGTAATGGCAACATTTGAAGGAGTTTGGTTTACAGCCAAATGAAAGCGTAAAGAATATCTGCGAAACCATGTTCTCCAGAAGTAAGAATAAACTAGAAGCTAAGGACATATCGGCTCCTCTGAAACTTTTGCCTCTTCAGTCAAGTCCTTTGTACCGGCGAAGAAAATCGGGACAGGTTTTAAGCAACGATGCTAACGAACAAGAAAAGTTGTCTGCCCCAGGTGTTAGGGGAATGGCCGATGAAGAACATGACTACGACGAACCTATAATGCCGCCTCCATTACCTCCGAAGCGAAATTCAAAGAATCAGTCTCCGAATACTTGTTCTTCACCCTTTTCACCTGTTGGAAATCAGGGCGAACATTTAGAAAATGAAAGGTATGACTGGAATTATTTATTAACACTAAAATGTATTGTGTGTAGTAGCAATATTGAGCAACATTCTTTCCGGTTTCATCAAATAACGAAAGGAAACCTGTTTACTTTTAAATATCGTTCAAGTAGTCTTCATAGCACTTTTTTCCAGTTCCCCTCCCTCCCCCCAGAGAAATTTAATTAGGGTTAAACGAGTTGTGTTCTCCCATTAGATGATGGGGATGGTGCAAAGCGAGTATGGAATTCACGTTGATACCAACTGTTGTTTTAAATAGTTGTGCGCACGATTATTTTAAAGTTAAAAGCTCAAAATTTACAATTTAGTTATATTATGTGATAAAGATGACTTCTACGTTATTCAAGCTTTTATTATTTTAAGGCCAGGTTTGTTTTTTTATGAGTTAGGTATTTGCTGTAATGTGTATTTAGTTATTCTAGTGTGTTTACAAATATTTGAAGGATAATAAAATATGTAGGGATTATTGCTTTTTTTTTTTTTTTGCCTTCTTCCATCTTTTAGAGTTAGTATTATGTGCAGTGTTTATGTGTACTATATTAGGAATAATTCTAATATAGTATACAAATTCTTGCTTGACGATAATTGTTCCAACACGGTCCACTTATTTTTCTGTTCTTCAGCCCTTATTACGTCTTCTGTGAAGTTAATATATTTGCATTAATAAGTTGAAAACACATGTTAGGCAGATTGTGCTGACTGTGAGATCAGTATTATGTGAAAATAATTATTACTAATGAAGTTTTGAAATTTATAGATTTAATTAAGAGTGGTTAGGCCTAGAATCTAAAATGTTATGTAATAACCTTTTTTTTTTATGATCCAGTGTGATTCAAAGTTAATAATGAAACGTTTTCATTTTGAGTTTTATTTTTGAATAGGATAACATTATCAGTTCCATAAAGAATAAAAAAAAAAAAAAAAATCTCACATTGACAAAATCACACCACTTCCTGTAGCTTTGTGTGTGGAAAACATTTTTTTTTTTTTAAATGGAACTAATTTCCTAGAATTCCCAACTCTGAAGAGCTCTTTGGTGAAATAATATTATCAAGTTTGAGGAAAAGTCATTGCAAAAAAAAAAAAATAACTTTTTTAAAGCTATTTTAATTATATGAAGTATTTTTCATAACCAGTTTTATATGTAGACATTTTTATGTTTTATCCAAAAATGTTTTGGCTGTAGCTGTAACATTTTTCCACTTGAATTTTGGAATGTCTTCACCAATCCACTTTTGTTTACAGAATTCTTCACTTTCATTAGCTCTTTGGAATTGCTGTTGTAATTTGTAGTGTAGTAATGTTTCAATACATTTTTAAAGATAAAATCCAATACCTTGCTGTTCAAGGTATTGGATTTTATTAAAATTTTAATTTATTCAATATATATCGATTTAATTTATTCAAAATATATATTTTGATCATAATGTGTATTAAAGTTCCAGTGATATACATTGACCAGGTTGCAATTAAAACACTATCAATTGCTATTCCTACAAAATGACTTCAGAATAAAGTTACCATTACATATCTACAAACTCTGGAATTGAAACATTGGTCACTAATTCTATTTTAATGTGCTGTCTAGTTCCATTTTATCATTAAAATAGATTAAATTATTATCTACAATTTTTTTTCTTTAGTAGCGTATTGTCAGAATATACACATTCTCTTAATTACAGGGTGATTCAAAAAATAAGTAAAATAAAAAAACAGAAATTATGTTACTCTTTATTATTTTTGGCACATACACAGATAGACAGAATGCAAAAGCTTATGCCCTCCTTACACTATATGGCTAATACTAATATTTCCTATAAACCAGGGTTCACACTAAGCTGCATGACCACTCAGTGGTTTTGGAAGTACTGCACACCCACTACATTCTGGGGCGCCTCCGTAGCCACGTGGGAAGGAGCAGCAGTGCGTAGCACACGCTTCTTGATTAGACCGGGGTTCAAGCCCGTCACCATCAAATACGGAGGATGCGGAAAGATCAGGGAATGACCACCGCATATCCCGGAGCAATATGGCCTTAGTTGCTAATGCTCCTAAAAAAAAAAAAAAAAAAAAAAACAAATAACAATAACTACATTCTGGAATGTAGATGAACATGGCTGCACCTGGGTCCAGCCTGCCAAGGACTCCTCATGAAAGTTTCATATATTTCTATTACTGGAATATAAATTATGCTTTTTGTGTGTTAATTTTGAGAAACCTTGCCCTACACAAAACTCCAACTTCTTGAATATCCACCACCAATTCCTTAAATGCTGATCTCCAGGTAATTTTCCATTGGAACAAAAATAACTTAGTTAATTTCAATCTTACTAAAACTCATTCCTGTCTCATATCTTGCAAAAAAGTCTACTGCTCCTGTTATCTTCAATAACCTTAATTTCCAGATAAGATCACATACCTGTATTAGGGATTACCCTGACTTATAATCTCACTTGACATAAGCATATCACAAATATTTCTTTCTCAGTATCCAAAAAACAGGGTTTTCTTTTTCACTCTCGGCATTACTTTTCTTCTAAATAACTACTTACTCTGTACAAATCTCAAATCAAACCTACCATTGAGTATTGTTCCCACATCTGTGGGTTGTGCCCACAAAATCTCTCTTGGACTTTTGGACTCCATTCAAAAGAGGGCAGTCTGGTTAATTGCCTCTCTCTTAAAGTCTCTTCATTCTCTGTCTCATGGACATTGTTTCTGCTGCATGCCTTTTCTATAGATACTTCCACATGCACTATTCTTCTGAATTGGCATGTGTAATTCTCTCCACTCTCTCTTCAAAACCATTCTGAACACATGCTGTAGCTAGTTGGCATCTATTTACTATCAAACTTCAAACTCACCAAACCAGCCTTTCTTCTTCCTTGTTTATCCCTTCAACCTCTGCTTTTTTGGAACTACCTTCCTTCAGACGTATTTCCTAAAAATTACAATCCACAGAAATTAAAGTATAATATCAACATGTATCTTCAGTCTTCTCAACTGCCAACCATACACAGTACTAAGTACTGTAGGTTCTAATACCGTCTGTGTTTGAGGTTTTCATTAAAAAAAAAAATGCTTTGTGTTAGGAACCATATATGCGGGAAGAATCATAGCACAAAACAATTCAAATTATTTTCCATGTACGTTCTATTCCTCACCATTAATAAATCAAATTATTTTATCTTATTGTAAAAAAAAAAAATCTAAATCAAAATTCATCTACCTTGAGTAGTAATGTAATTAAAAAGAATGATTCTTTCATATACAAATTTTGTGTATGGGTTTTATTTACTTGTTTTTCAGTTTCAGATAAAATGAATTAATTTTCTTTGTAAATTTTTGAATAAAAATCAAAGGTGAACATTTTGTTTTATATATAGTGACTTTTCTGTATATAATTTTACTTCCTAGTGTGTGTGTGTGTGTATATAAAACATTTGAAATACGCCAATAAAATTGTATTTTTACTGTTAAAGGAAAACAAAATAAAAACTGTGAAAATATTTAATAAAGAGACAGAAGGAAAGATCTGTGTATATATTCTATCCTTAGTTTTATAAATTTGTGCCTAATAAGTCAATAATCTTCAATAATTTTATTTTAAAGCCAAACAGGTTAATAAATAAACAAAATTTATGTTACTGGAAATAAGCAGTATCCTGGTCGCTGAGGGATAGTCTTGATTTGAAACTCCCAAATCGAAACTTCCTCAAACTTGAGTGCTTTTACATAACTGCTAATGTTGCTATGTCATTTGAGGATTAATTTCCAAATGCTCACTCTATAGCTTATAAAATTAATTTGTTTAAACTGTCAAGAATGGGTTTTGTAACACTAATTTTATATTTGTAAAATCTACTTAATTCATTAGTTGTCTGTGATTAAATTTTTCTGTAAAATTAAAATTAAATCTATTTTAAATTTATTTGCCAATTCATTATGTAAAAATCATAATAACAACCATTCATTATTTCTGTATGGTGACCAGCCACACAAAAAGGTGCGGTAAGAGTACAAAACATTACTCATTCCACACATTGAGGAAAAATATTGGAGGGAACTATGCTGTGGACCCTACAGTCCCTCAGTAATAAATTCATGTGAGTCACATGGTAGACATTCATTAGTTAATATTTTCTGGGCCTTTGCTAGTGTCTGTGGTAATTGATGATTTGGTGTTTGAGTTTTGGAATGTCTATTGGCAATGATAGCTCAAATGTGGACTCCTTCACATAACCCTACAAAAAAAAAAAAAAAAAGAAAAGGAAAAAAAAAAAAAGATTTTGAAGGTACATTGCTTCCAGATATCTACTTTATTACTGCATAGTCTTCTATGAAATAATGCGTGTACTCATTCTTTCTTCTGAAATTGCTCTGTCTCGGAAGAATTCATTTAGATCTTAAATTTCTAGCAAAAATCCTCTGGTGGGGGGGGGGCATGAATTTCCTGAAATACTTGAAAAGTTCTCACTTTCACATACCGCAAAGGAACATCTTGCATCTCACTTCTTTCCTACCTGACCTTCCCATACAGACATTGGAAAATACTGCTCACTTAAGACTATCCAGTGCTGCCAGCAAGTTCAGCATAGGCTGTTTTGAATAATATTTATAAAAGTAAGTCATTCAGTTTACCAGTGCATCAGATACTGTTGTAGTCTTGTTTTTTTTTTTTTTTTTTTTTTTCCCTCCCTCCCTCTCTCTCTCTCCTTTTCTTTTCCCTCATTTTTATCCCAGTAAAACATATAGATTTTATCTTTATTTATTGTTATTGGGTTCCTTAGTGATTTATTATTATTGTATATGCATTGTAAATGGATCCTTTGCTGTGTATGATTTTTTCCTATATAATATTGGTGTAAATACACCATAGTTAACCCATAAATTTGAACTATGTAAATAGTGTAGAAGTCATCGTTTTAATTGTATCTCATATTGTGATTGCCTTTACAATGAGATAGCGGTATTGCACTACTTCAAATAAATAATGCTTCTCTAGTAGAGAAGACTACTGTTATTTTCAGAGGATACCACCACCCAGACGATCGTTTCGAAGCTATTGGGCTTCATCATCAGTGGGCGGGCAAGTACCCTGGTAATGCAACATGCCATCACAGTTGTGAAGTTATATCCACAATATTGTGGATATAACTTCACACTACTTTACAATACTATACTACTTTACATTAACCCATACAATTTATGGGTTAACTATGGTGTATTTACACCGATATTATATAGTTAATTACCAAAACCCATAGAGGATGGGATGAGATAACATGTCTACTTTATCAATAGTGCTATTGAGAAATTGGGCACATCATGTGGGTAAGAATATGTCAGTAGTGCTATTCTTATAAATATGAGACATTCTTATAAATTCATTTGAAAGTGTAAAAGTCACCAGTTTGCTAGATTGTCAGTTGAGTAGAAATATTTATGTGAGCTAGGGAAAAAGAAATACTTTTACTCTACCTTTTCAAATCACTAATAAATTTAAAAACATTTAAGCATTCTCTTTTATGATTGTGGATTGGCAAATTTTTATTCTTTTAGTATTGAAAAATATTATTAATGTTTTATGTTTATTATCACTATTTTATTTTATTTATTTATTTTTTTTTTTGTTCTTCCTTTCCTTAAATAAGATATTGCTTTTTCCAAGAAATGTCACCTTTGAAATGACAGAGATCAGTTCAATCCATGTTTCATTCATGTATTCCCCCCCCCCCAAGTGGTTGCATATTGAGAGCTAGATATGGATGAGAAAATATGATTCATGTTGCATGTTATGCAATAGCAGTCACAGCTAATTTTCTACTGTTACGGTTAACTGTGGTTTTTAGGCTGTAGAAAATACATTTGATGATTAGAATATGAATTATGTAGGTTAAATATGTGAATTTTCTGCAACCCTTCTAATGTTTTTTTTTTTTTTTTTTAAACTTTGAGACAAAGTACGTTTTTCCTAGAAATGAGAAAATAATTTAATTAGCTTTTTAAATTTATAATTTTGTCTACAGTACAGCACTTATTGGATTTTTTTTTTTATTAGTAGCACAGAGAAGTTTTCAGCCATGTCTCTTGGTACAATGTTCTGTTCTCGTTGTGGTGAAGGATTTGAAGCTCATGAGAAGATTGTTAATTCACATGGAGAAGTTTGGCATCGGCAGTGTTTCGTGTAAGAAAGAAACTTAACTTGTGAATTGGCTTAGTGATAACTTAATCATTAACTTAATAACAAATAACCTAACTAAAATGCACTGAGGTTTATCTTGCTTATTTTTCTGTTTAGGCTCTTTGTTGTTTGGACCTGTTTTGTCTTATTTGGGCTGAAATTTGAAATTTAACATTAAAATTGGACTGAAATTTTTTTAAAATTTAATATTAACATTTGAAGTTGAATTTATTATTATTAGCCATAAGGTGCAAGGAAGCCTAGCTTTAAATATACAATTGTCTGTGGTGTTTTTTTTTTTTTTTTTCCTTCAGTTCTATAGCTCTATATTCATTCAAAGTACACTGAAGTTTTTAGACTAAATTTTAACAAACATTTTTTAACTTCAGATTCAAAACTTTTAGCCCAAATGCAATGAAAAAGGTCCAGATGACAAATAAATAGGCTAAACCTAAAAACAGGCAACTGGACCCTGGTGCATTTTAATTTAAGTACCCTGCATATACAGTATAATTCATTAAGAACTAACCTTAGTATGGTTTGCAGAAGTTTACTTAATTTTAATGTTCTTCATTTCCTTAGCAGTTGCCTTTATCAGCTAACTGTAATAGCAGAAGGCTATCACAGTTAGCTGATAAAGTTGTAGATTATTTTCCACTGAAACAAAGAGTAACTGCTGCATAGAGAAGATTTCAGGAATTTTTTTTTTGAAACTCATTGGGCACCTTTAAGTAAAAACAATACTTGGTTTATCCCAGCAGTTTGAAGAGGAAGGCTATATAAAGGAATGGAAATGACCTTGCCCAGCTAGTGTTCATTCTCCAGAAAACCTTAAATCCCTCAGAGTTGCAGTGCAGCATAGTCCGGGAGAGTCAGCAAGAAAAGCAGCCTGTGAACTTGGAATATCTTAGCATTCTATTAGTGAATGCTTCAATTGAATTTGAAATGGTTCCCATACAAGATTAGTGTTTTGTAAACTTTCCAAAAAACGATAAGCAGAGAGTTTCCCTCTCTCCACCCATTGTAGCAATGGATAGAGCGGAGAAATGCAGTATTATACAGTGCCTGGTTTTCAGATGAAGCTCATGCTTCCTGTGGACACCTGCACACCCAATGATATATCGTCATACCATCACAGCAAGTATATTTAGCCACCTGTGAGTACAAACTTTAACCCATATGGCATTTTTTTTTGTGGATTTTCATGATAGGAAACCTGCTGCACTTGTGAATTTAACTGCTTAGTTGTTTTTCAAAATTGACAAAGTATGTTGTTGCGTCATCACAAACATTGATATATGCCATCAGGAACTTGTTCATCAAAATTGAGGACGTGGAACTTGTGATAAAATAAGAATGTTTCCAAGAATTTGAACTTGGAAATTCGTAATATATACAACAGTTAATGAATAAATGAATTTCTTAGGAAATGTTTAAGTGCATCAACATTTTGTATGCCAATCTGTATATTTAAATACTCATCTGTCTGTATTAAATTATGTATAATATCAGCATCAACAATATCAAAAAGTCTCTGTTCTTGTTTTTTTGCCCCATTGTCTGCTTAGGCTGTTATACACCAATTCTAATGTAATCTAGTTCATAGTTCAGTTTGTTGTGTCGATTTACCGATTTGCATGTTGTATGTGCTGAAAAATCTGAATAACTCACGGCAAAAAAGCCATATTCCCTCCGCCTGAGATTGCACAACTACAATCTCATTTGAAGGGGCATTTGGTGAAGCCCGGATTTGAATCCAGACCTTTTCAAGCGAGTGACTAGTGTTGAAGCCACTTTGTTGCCATGGAGGACACTCTAACTTATGTGTTTTTGGAAAATAAGTGCAAGTTATAAATAGCATCTAATCCAGGTGAAGAACTATTTACAAAAAACGTTAAAAATGACTTTATCCTTTAATACTGATAATATTGCAGATTCCTTGTGGCAAAGAATTCACAAAAGTTTTACAGAAAGATTTACCTAGGTTTTTTTTTTTTCCCATAAAAACTTGATCTTTTGTTACAATCCTTAAACTGAATGCTTGTGATTGATTTTGACACATTTTGCATGTTGAAACCAATTAAGTAATAACTTTTTTTTTTGGCTTGTGACATGACATGTTCTCTTCAAACAGCCATTTACCAAAGCTCGCTCTCTCTCTCTCTCTCTCTCTCTCTCTCTCTCTCTCTCTCTCTCTCTCTCTCTCACACACACACACATACACACACACACACACACACACACACACACACACACACACACACACACACACACACACACACACACACACAGAGATTTGGTCTTCCTTACCTCGGAAATGGTTTTTGACATTGATATTTCTCAAATAATTTGTGCCACTAAAACATTCTGCTTTTTCTCTTCATTATAGAATGTAACTTACTTGCCCTGAATTACTTTTGACCATTGTTTGGCAGTCCTTGTTTAATGCACCATGGTAGGCATAATTGACTTTCTCTGAATTTTGAAATGACTTCTGTTTCTGTATATGGCATTTCATGTTGTCTGCTGCAATAAGCCAATAACAAATTGTTGCTGGTACAGTGCTTTGACATTGTCTTTAACTATTCTGAGTCACTTGATGGCTCAAGAATCTTATTTTGTGTCACAATGTCACAATGATCAGTGAGATGCTTTTAAATATCAGTCCTACCCACTTGCCAAAAAATTCACCATTTTGTGATATTTTGTACTAAATTCTTTGTTATATGAACATAATGAGCTACTTGCTTTCATAAACAAAGTTGTGACTTCAACACATTTTTTTATAACAAATTGATTTTCTACCCATGACTGCACTGTTTGAGTGCTATTAATAGGGATAGGTAATGAGATGTAATCTCATCATATTTGCAGGCAATGAAAAAGTTCACAAAATTTGTAGAGACATATAAAGAGATTTCTAAGAATTATAATTTGAAAAATAATAAATACCATAATAAAATTCAATAAAATGATATGTTTGGAACTTATGCTAATTTTTTTTTTTGTTGCACATAAGCAAAAGCATTGATAGTTTACATAATTATGTAGAATATATGAAAAACAGTATGAAAATATGTAGAATGTATGAAAAACAATATGAAAAATATGTAGAATGTATGAAAAACTCTACAAACAGAAATTTTTTTCTAATGAAAGCTCAAAGATACTAGCTGTTCCATAAATATCACTTCATTCTAATTATAAAAAAAATTATTTTTGACAAGGAATATTTTTATTTACTTATATTCTTGATTTTTCATTTCTAATAACCATATTAATTGTTCTAGGTGTTGTCAATGTTTCCGCCCATTTCCTGATGGCATTTTTTATGAGGTGAGTTTATTTTGCCATACCATATTAAGTTAAAGCAACTTTCACAAGGCATTGAAAATCTTTCTGATTCGTGAATGGAGGATGAGTCCCAGGATATATGAGAGAGAGAGAGAGAGAGAGAGAGAGAGAGAGAGAGAGACTGAGACTTTTTTTGGTAAAAAAAAAAGTGTATATTGAAAGATTGGGCAAATAACCATATGACTTTTGCTACAGCTTGTTCTGTTTTCATGAATATATGCTTTAATGGAAAAAAAGCCATGACTTCTGTTTTTGACATGCAATTATCACCGTACACCCCAAATTTTATTTTTCATCACTTTTTTTCCCCAAACACAAAAGATAATTTGAACCTAAAATAGTTTATAAATATTTTTCAAAAATTATAAAAATATTAAAATTACCTTTATTTGTAATAATGTAGCATTGGATTTCATGTATGTTTTAAAAATCATTCTCGAAATGAACACACTAGTCAGACTTTTGTGGATTTATTGGATGATTGTTTTCTGCAGCAGCATGTTCGAGAGGCAACCAGAGAAAGTAATACTCTTGATCTGGTTATCAGCAGTGATCATTCGTGTATTAGGAATTTGCAGATAAAGGAACCACGAGGTGGCAGTGATCACAGTGTACTGATGTGGGATTTACTTAAAGATTTAATTACCATCAGGGGTAAAGAAAAGTGTTTTTGCTTCCGTAAAGGTGAGTACAGTGGTCTCCGACAGTTTTTAAATTCTGTACAGTAGGATAAACTGACGATGTTACCAACAGTAAATTCTAAGTGGGAAGCATTCAAGGAATTAATCGTGGAAGCTACTAAAAGTTTCATACCTATTAAGAAATATTGTTCAAGGTTTAGGCCTAAATGGTTATCTAATGAACTAATGAGACTCGTAATAGAGAAGAAAAATGCATGGGATGCATATAAATTATCAAGCGACTCAGAAGCCTATGGCAGATATAAGCTAGTCTGTAATCAGGTGACAAAGGAGGTTAGGCAGGCGAAGGCAGATTACGAGAAATCCTTGGCAAAAGATGCTAAGAAAAACAGCAAGGATTTCTTTACTTATATAAATTCTAAAAGGAAGGGGATGAATCTGATTTGTCCACTTGACATCGATGGTTCGACTGTTCATGATCCTGCTCAGATAGCAAACAAACTGAATGAGTATTTTGCATTTACATTCACACATGAGGAATTATTAAGGTTTGAAAATGGCAGAAGGTTATCAAATTGTAGCAGGATACTTAATGATTTTGTAATAACTGAAGGCAAAGTGGAGGAGAAATTGTTGAAGTTAAACATAAGAAAAGCACCTGGGGTGGATGGGATCTATCCAGTTATATTAAAGGAGGCGGCAAAGCAACTAAGCAAACCCTTAGCCATAATTATGAGAGCGTCCTTGGACTCAGGGGAGGTTCCCACTGACTGGAGATGTGCCAATGTATCCCCAATTCACAAAGGGGGATCGAAGGGTGAGACCAGTTAGTTTAACTTCTGTTCCGGGTAAAATAATGGAGTCAATGGTTAAAGATGCATTGCAGGATCATCTAGACAAGACTGCAGCAATAATTCAGACACAGCATGGGTTTGTTAAGGGAAAGTCTTGTCTGACAAATTTGATAGGATATTATGATGTGGTTACAAAGGAACTGGATGCAAAAAATAATTTTGATATCATATATTTGGATTTCAGGAAAGCTTTTGACACTGTTGCGCATGGAAGACTATTGTACAAATTGGAGCAGAATGGTATTAAGGGTAAGTTGCTACAATGGATAAAAGGATGGTTAAGTGGGAGAAGACAGAGGGTGGTAATCAATAGGTGCTGCTCTTCTTGGACTAATGTTATTAGTGGAGTCCCACAGGGTTCGGTGTTAGTGTGCTACTGCAACAGGATCTAGATAATTTGGGCAGATGGGCTAAGAAGTGGCAACTGAAGTTTAACCTTGACAAATGCAAAGTACTGCATATGGGTAGAAGTAACCCCAGAGAAACGTACCAACTGTGTGGTACTACACTTAAGATGGTAGAAAATGAAAAAGACCTGGGAGTAATTGTGCAGTCAGATATGAAGTTTTCTGAGCAATGCAGACAGGCTGCCAGGGCAGGTCATGGGGTTTTGTCAATGATATATAGGAATTTTGCTAGCAGGGAAAAGGAGGTGATTATCCCTCTGTATAAGGCAATGGTCAGGCTACGCCTTGAGTACTGCGTACAGGTCTGGAGGCCTCATTTTAGGAAGGATGTAGATTTACTTGAGCGTGTACAGAGAAGGGCAACAAGATTGGTGAGGGGAATGAAGGGATCCTCTTACCAAGAGAGGCTTAAGTTCTGTAAATTGCAGTGGCTGGAGACTAGGCACCTGCGCGGTGATCTGATCGAGGTATATAAGGCATTGAATGGGTTGAGCATGCTGAATTCTGATGGGATCCTTCCACTTGTTCAGATTACGAACCTAAGGGGGCATAAATTCAAATTAAGAAAAGACAGATGTAGATTAGATGTGCAGAAATTTGCCTTTAGCCAGCGGGTGGTTAATTGCTGGAACAAACTTCCATCTGTCGTTGTGGAAGTTGATCGGTTGAATAAATTTAAGGAGGAACTGGACAGGCATTTGTAGGGAATGGTGTGTTTTTTTTTTTTTTTTTTTTTTGGCTGATGCTGCATAAGCTCATACACTTGCTTTCTTGCATCAAATGCCACTGCTGCTACTACTACTACAGTATAGCATAGGAATTTATTTGATTTCAACTTCTGCATTGATAATTCCCCCCCCTCTTCCCCTAGCAGCCTTATAGCAATGTGCTCAAAATTGTCTCTTCAGCACTGTTATATGTAACAACAAAGATATTCTATACTAGATGAATGTTGTATAATATATTTTTGCATCATTGCAAATTTAGAACTTCCTTTGGTTGATGGGGATATGCCAAAGTTGCCATTTTGTGGATTAGGTATTTCTAAGTCAAGGTAGCACATAGAATATGGTTTTCCTTCTAGTATTTCTGTATGTAAAAACTCAGAATCTCTGATGCCAAGGCAGTATGCAGCAAAATTTTGCTTGATATGCAGTGTTCACTGTTTTTACAAAAATTACCTTCCATTTATCATAGTTTTAATGCTCTGTGTAACAAAAATAAAATAAATTATGAATCCAGAGCACGCAGGCGTGTTTTATTATGTACGAAAATTACCTTCCCATAAAGCTTTTGTCTTTGGCATGCAGCAATTGTGTAAATAACCTTAGCCCATCTTCTTCCCTGTTTAGCAGGTTACTCCAAGAAAGGTTTCATGACTTTGTCATCTTGGAATTATTAAGCCATGTTTGATAATCATTATATTTTTACCTGTGTGTTTCTATTAATGAAAAGAAAGGGTAAATTTTAAATATATCCTACCATTTTCAAAGCACTTGAATAGCAGTATGAATGCTGGAAAGGGAAATTTAAAGAAAAGTATAAATATACAAATATTATTTAGTATATTTAGACATTTATCAAAATAATTTTTCTCTAATTTTTCTTGATTTAGAAAAAATTAAGAAATATTAAAATTAAATTTTTCTTTCTATTAATAGAATGTTTATTCTCTGTTTGATCATTTCAGTTTGATGGTAGAAAATATTGTGAACACGACTTTCATGTTCTGTTTGCACCTTGTTGTGGAAAATGTGGAGAATTTGTCATTGGTCGAGTCATTAAAGCAATGAACAACAACTGGCATCCTAACTGTTTTCGGTGTGAACTTTGTCAAATTCCATTAGCAGACCAAGGTTTTATCAAGAATTCTGGGAGGTATGTTGGTTAATTTTTTATTTATTTTAGCTTTTCTTCTCCTAGTAAGCAGTTTGTTGATTGAATAAAATTATTCAGTCAAGAAACTGCTTTCTTGACTGAATAAAGACAAAATAAGTTTGAATAGGTTTCATTACTTTTACAATCAATAAACATTCTTCTCATAATTTCTGTTTTATTTATTTTTAGAGCATTATGTCATGATTGCAATGCTAAAGAAAAAGCAGCAGGTAGTGGAAAATATATTTGTTTCAAATGCCAGTAAGTATTTTTAGTGTGTGTGTGTGTGTGTGTTAAATAGAATAGTGAATATAGAAATAAGAAAGGAGAAAAAAAAAATAGAAAAATGAATGTAGAAAAATGGGGAGTACTCTAGTGTAATCTAAGGCAGCAAATGCTAAACCTAAGCAGAACAGGCACAATAAACAGTGAGAAAGATAAAGAAAGTAAGAGAGACAGAGTGAAAATAACTAATAAAATATGCATAATAAAAATACATAATTACATAAAAAATTTGTGAAATGAGCATGTTTCTATACAACTTACAAAATTGGCCTCTTATCAAGTCCTGGAATTGCAAGCAAAACGGTAACATTGTGTCTTCATTACCAATGTAAACAACAAGCCAATGAGTAAAAAGCATAAACAGAAATGAAAATGAGAATAAAATTTAGTTACCAATATAATGGAAGATCTAAAATAGAAATTACTAGAATTAAAAGGCGTTTATTTATTTTTTTTTAATTTTTTTTTTAGAAAATGGCTTGTGAAATTGACAGTTGACACACAGCAAAGAACACAAAATTAAAATTGGAAATAATAATAACTGAAATTTCTAGCAACATATAACATTTTAACCTAATACTAGTTAAATGACATGTTATGTTGATATAAAATTGGAAATAATAATTGAAATTTCTAGAGATATATATATATATATATATATATTTAGCCTAATGACAAATGAAGCAATCAAATATGAAAGTAAAAGCCTGTGGGGGAGGTGGAGAAGAGAGAGAGAGACAGCAGTGTTAAGTATCTATGCTACAGTAAGGAGTCAAAAAATAAATGGAAGTAATAACTGAAATTTTATCAGAAAATACATATAACAATGAGAGTTAAACAACAATATTACAAATATGGATTTAAGGCAGAAGCTACGCAATTAAAAAGCATTAATGATGGAGTGAAAGGGTGCAAAGCAAAGTGGAAGAAACTGCCTAAGTGAGTAAATACAGATGAGGAGTACAACATATACAGGAAAGGCAGACAGGACAGGAGAGATGGAAGGGTTAGTTAAGAAGAATATTAAATGCAAGGCAGTGCATCCAGTCGACATGGGTGACGAGTGCAATGTTGAGTCAGTTTGGTGTGACATAAACACTGGGAAAAAATGAGAGTAGGAATTTTATATAGGCTGTGATGAGTATACCAAACAGCTATACAGAGAAATACAGTGGGCCAGCAAATCAGAATGTCTCATGGCTTATTTTAACTTTCCAGATGTTGACTGGAATTTGTGGGTTGGTCACTCACAGACTAGCAAGACTTTTGTGGATTTCTTGGATGACTGTTTCTACAGCAGCATGTTAGAGAGGCAACAAGAGAAAGCAACACTCATAATCTGGTTATCAGCAGTGATCCTTCATGCATTAAGAATCTGCAGGTAAAAGACCCACTGGGTAGCAGCAATCACAGTGTACTGATTGGAATTTAATTAAAGACATAACTACTCTCAAAGGGAAAGGCTTTTGCTTTCATAAGGATGACTACAGTGGTCTCGGGCAGTTTTTAAATTGTGTGCAGTGGAACCAACTGATGATGTTACCAACACCAAATTCTAAATGGGAAGTATTCAGGGAAGTAATCAAAGAAGCTACTAGGCTTTTCATACAAACAAAGAAATACTTTTCAAGGCTTAGACCTAAATGGATGTCAGATGAACTATTGAGACACATGAAGAAAAGTGTATGGGATGTATATAAATTATCAGGTGATATGGTAGATATAAATTAGTCTGTAATCAAGTCATAAAGGAGGTTAGGCAGGCTAAGGCAAATTTAGAGAAGTCTCTGGCAAAGCATGCAAAGAAAAACAGCAAAGACTTCTATTCTTATATTAATGGTAGAAGAAAGGGGTTGAATCACATTGTGCTACTCAATGTCTGTGAGTTAACTGTTGATGACCCTGCTCAGGTTGCTGATTAATAAATTGAATCCTTAATGAAATTATTCTTTAAGGAAGGAGATGCCAGCAGTTTATCAAACTCTAACCAGGAGCTAAATGACTTTGTGATAACTGAGAAGAAAGTGGAGGAGAAATTGTTGAAGATGGACATAAAAAAACAAAATAAAAAAGGCACTTCAGGTTGATAGAATCTATCCAATTATATTAAGGGAGACAGCAAAGGAGGTAAGGAAACCTTTAGCCATAATTATGAGAGTATCCTTGGATTCAGGGGAGGACCATATGAACTGGAGATGTGCAAATGTCTTCCCAGTTCATAAAGGGGAGGGATCAAAAGGTTACATGAGTAATTTCAGACCTGTTAGCTTAATGTCTGTTCCAGGGAAAATAATGCAATCACTGGTTAAAGAAGTAATGCAGGACCATCTAGACAGGCATGCAATTATACTGCAATGACAGCATGGATTTGTTAAAAGTTGGTTTTGTGCAACTAATCTGATAGGTTACTATGATGCAATGACCAAGAAATTGGATGCAAAAAATAATTTTTACGTCATATACTAGGATTTCTGGAAGGCTTCTGATATTTTGCACATAGGACTAATATACAAACTGGAGCAATTGTGTCATTAAAGGCAAGTTATTGCTATGAATAAAGGGGTGGTTAAGTAGAAGTAGACAGAGAGTAGTTATTAATGGGCACAGCTCATTGTGGACCAATGTTATTAGTGGAGTTCCCCAGATATCAGTGCTGGATGCATTGTTATTTTCAATATTTATCAGTGATATTGATGAAGGTATATCAGGCTTAGCATCTAAGTTTGTAGATGACACAAAGGTTGGCAGGTTGGTTAACAACAGTTATCAGGATGAGCTACTGCAGCAAGGTCTATGAAAATTGATTTGATGGGCTGAGAAATGGCAGTTGAAGTTTAACATTTACAAATACAAAGTACTGCACATGGGTAGCAGTAACCCCAGAGCAATTTATCACACTGAGGGTAGTGGAGAATGAAAAAGACATGGGGGTAATTGTGCAGTCAGATATGAAATTCTCTGAGCAGAGTGGATGGAAAGCCTTGAATGGATTGAGTAAGCTGAATGCTATTGGCAGCCGTCCACTTACACACATGAGGGACATAAATTCAAGTTGATGAAGGATGGCTTCAGGATAGATGGGCAGAAGTTTACCTTCAGCCAGTGGGTGGTTGATTGTTGTTGTGGAAGTGGATGGGTTGAATAAATTCTTAGAGGGTATGGATGGGTGAACTATGTATTGTTTGTTTTTTGGCTGATGCTATATAAGCTTGCTTTCTTGCATCATTTGCCGTTACTATTACTACTGCTAAATTTATGTCCCCTCATTTATGTAGTCTGAGCAAGATTAAGAATGCCGTCAGTATTAATTTTATAGCATTCTTTGCATTTCTTGCATCATTTGTTATTACTAATATGTACACAGTGTTTAAATGAAGCTAATTCATTGTAGATACATGAAAATAAATTTTAAATTTAGCTAAAAATAATGTAAAAAAAGCAGAAATCATATGTAGGAACTAAAAGTAACAGCATCATAATGCAGAGTTTTTTTTTTTTTTTTCCCTTTTCTTTGTTAATCTGTCAAAGTATTTCAGATATATGGATCATGAACAATAGCATGTGCTCTTCAGTTTCTTAGTTTTCAGTTTTAATTTAAAATTACAGGGATGCCTCACTTAATGACAGAGTTAGGTTCCTCAAAAATATGTCATTAGTTGAACTGTTAAGTGAATGGTGGTTTTGTAAAAATTTTCAATAAACAGAATTTTCATTTTAAATATTCTGTATGCATGTTTTTATAAATTTACAAAAAAATTTGCCTTTCTGATTAAATGTTATAAAAATAGCTGGTATCTCCAGTATTTAACAGTATTATATATTTTTTTTTTTACAGTGCCATTATTGATGAAGGTGTATTAAAATTTAGAGGGGAACCTTATCATCCTTATCACTTTAATTGTACTGCTTGTGGGTATGTATATTTTCATAGCATTATTTTTTTTCCTTTGTTAGAGATAAGTTATTATCATTACAACTTATTAATGTGAATATTTTAGATATATTTCTGAAGGTATAACCTACTATTTTTAATCCTGTTAGGGTAATTTATGATGACTTTTTATTATTATTATTTTCCAGTGTGGAACTGAATGCGGATGCAAGAGAAGTCAAAGGAGAGCTTTACTGTTTACGTTGCCATGACAAAATGGGAATCCCCATTTGTGGTGCATGCCGCCGTCCTATTGAGGAACGAGTGGTTACGGCTCTGGGAAAACAGTGGCATGTAGAGGTATTTGCATTTTTGATTAAACATAGATATGTAAATAATTTTCATAGTTTTTAAATATTATAAAACTGGGGAGGAAAATATCCACTGGCTCAACTGTCATTTTGGCCTGAATAAAAAGTTCTCATGATAGCATTACTGCTAAATCAGAAAGATTATACAAGGAAACAAAGTATAATTACTAAAAGATATTACTTGAGAGTTTTCCAAATATTTTAAATGAGGAGACACTTAACCCATGCATTGATAACAATTTTAGTTTTATCAAAGGTACAAAGCCCTTGACCTGGTGCTCTCAGTTTACTAAAAATTTATGGACTACCTCTCAGGTCCTGTGCAGAATCCATTGGTCTGTTCATTATTAGTAAACTAACATAGCATGGTTGGAGGTGTTCAAACTCTAAGGTATATACAAGAATTGTCCATTCCTTTATGCGGGTTGAGATGTCCAAACTCTATGCTGTTTCACTGAACACCATCAGCCCTTCGCTCCAAGAAGGGTTTGATAGAGAACCCAAAATGTAGCATATAATGTTTTAATAAATTGAGAAGTACTGTCAAGTGTTTTATACCTCCTAGTTTGTTTCAATAAACTAAAATTTATACTGAAATAAACCTTTCAATTACTGATGAAACATAAGAAATAAAACTTGTTAAAATATAGTGAAAAATAAAGTAGAGTATAACAGAAACTTTAAAGAATAGAAGCTAAAACATAAATAGAAATAAAAATATACAGAAATATACTAAATGCGATGAAAACAAAATTTGCACCAAGAAACTTTCAGGGTGATGTGTAACTTTATCAACATTGAAGTTGAAGACAAGTAATAACACATACCGTCATTATATTGCAGAACCAGAGAACATGTGACACATGCACTACAACATGCCAATGCAGATTATGAACAAAGACTAAGAAAGACAAAGTGAAAAAAAAAAAGACAGGAAGAAAAAGAAAGGTGGGATGACATTATCTGTCAGGTTCTGTGGAAGTAGGATGACGTACATTTTGTTATGTTTTAATTTCACCATTACTCATGGTGAAAATAACATTGTAAATACCATCTCCGTAATAAGGTATATCCAGATTCCACAACTGTGATTAATGTTGGAATCTTCACAGCTTTATGGAGTGCCTCCAACCAGAAGCAATGATGAGAATTATGTGTTTGATCTAAAATTTCAACATTGGTTACAATTAATGTACTACTCGCATAGTAATGTTTGATGACAATGGAAATTGGCCTGACAAATAGTCCCCTTATATGATACAAAGCCTATGATCTAGGTGCAGGCGAAGTTTTTACGGCTGAGGAACATAGAGAAGTTTTTTCTGTTTTATTAACTTAAATTGGCTTGAATTTGGCATATTAACTTATTTTCTAGAGTAGCTCTATATTCCTAGTTACAGTACTTAGTTTAAATTTTAACATAGATAGAGATTTTGTAGGTTATTACTTATTATCGGTAAGGGTATCCAATCCACGTGTTTTACAAATTTTGCAGAGCCGGCGAACCGGACGTTTTTTAGCTATAGTTAGCCGCTTTATTGACCAATTGTTATATTAAATTATTTTCTGTAGGTAGCTTATAGACCTAGACAAGATCCTTGATTTATTCTGAATTGAGACAGCGAGATTTTGTAAGTTAATTAATATTAAGTGTCTGTAGATTTCCGCTCGTAACTTGCCGCCATTGTAATACGATACAACGTTATATCCCGAACTAGATAGCGTTAGCTTAGTATAGTATAGTATATAATATTATCAATCAGTCAGTAATTTATTAATCTTGTTGAACTTTATTGTCAATTAAATTGTACTTTAATTAAATACATTAACGGCAGATTTTACGAACGTAACATAATTAATACATAACTTGATACGGAACTTATTTAAAGAAACTCAAAGATAATACTTGACGCTTAAAAAATATATATAATGTTACAGCTGCGTTGCGATACAAGTTTAGGTTATAATTTTGTACTGAAATTGAAATTTTATTGAAAGTGAATCGGAATCGTGACTAAGACCAGCAAAGCAAAAGGCTCAAGCTAAATGGAGTGCTGTGGCTCAGGGGAGAACTGAGGGGGGGGGGGGCAGTTGCCCTCTGAATCACAGCCTTTTAAAATGCACTACTTGCATGATCTTTGTGGAGGAATTAGGTACGAAACATGATATTGCCAAGGAGGATGTCTTTGCATGCACGCAGTGTGAGGAAATGAGGCGACAACTCAGCGTTGTTATGGGCCTATATGAGAGCTTGAAGGACAGGGTGGATGCCCTCGAAGGATCTAAATTGAGGGGCTCATCAAGCTCTCAGCTGACCACATCAACGCCAGAGCTTGCACTTGATCATCACGCAACACAGCGGCAACCCCCAAGGCAGAATGCGCTGGTCCCACAGGAACTAGTAGTTGTTGGTGACTCTATTGTCAGGGAAACGGGGAACATGCTGTGTAAAAAGGATAGGTGGAACAGGACCAGGGTATGTCTTCCAGGGGCAAAAGTTGATGACGTTGTAGAGCAGATATCATCTTTTAATGGCACAAAGGGTGATATTGTTGTACACATTGGCACTAATGATATTAAGAGTAGGAGACCGGCAGAATTATTTAACAAGTACAGGTCACTGTTGAAAAAAAGCGGTGAATTAGGGTTGAATTTGAAAGTGTCTGCAATTCTGCCCAGACACGATAGGAGGGAGTGTAGGATGAGAGCCTTGTTGATCAATTCAGCCCTGGAAAGATTATGCAAGGCTCAAGGGGTAGAATTTTTTTCAGCCTGGTCTGTACATGTTAACAGGAGAGACTGCTTCTACAGGGATGGGATACACTTAAATAGAAAGGATGCAAGAATATTTGCTGATGCTATCGAGGCAGTGTTAGGTGGGTTGGAAAACTGCTAGCTTGGGGGGATACAAGGACTAATAGATTAAGAGTAGCCACAGGCAGAGGTGAAAGTGATTCTTGCACTGCTTCTATTGGAATGAGTAGCAGCCTGGAAAACAAGATGCAGGGTATTTCAGAGACTGCTGGGAGTCATTAGCATTAGTAGAGGCATATGATGCAAGAAAGCAAGCTTATGCAGCATCAACCAAAAAAAAAAAAAAAAAAGACTTCCACTTCATTCCTCTGTTTGTTCGAAATACCTGTCTAGCTGAGCCTTAGGCTATCAACCTCCACAATAAGGGATGGAAGTCTCTTCCACCAACTACCCGCTGGCTAAAGGCAAATTTCCGCACATCTATCCTACATCTGTCTTTCCTCAATTTGAATTTATGCCCTCTCAGGTGATTATTCTGAGCAAGAGGAAAAATCCCATCAGCATTGAGCATGCTCAAGCCATTCAAGCCTTTATACACCTCTATCAGATCACCTCGCAGGTGCCTAGTCTCCAGACATTGTAATTTGCAAAACTTAAGCCTTTCTTCGTAAGAGCAACCCTTTGTTCCATTCACTAATCTTGTTTCCCTTCTCTGTACTCGTTCAAGCACCTCTACATCCATCTTGAAATGAGGCCTCCAGACCTGTATACAGTATTAGCATTTAGCTTTGTGAATTGGTTTCACATTTGCACAACTCCAGTTTATGGGTCCCTCCCCTGAGTCCAAGGAAGCTCTCATAATTATGGCTAAGGGTTTGCTTACTTCCTTTGCTGCCTCCTTTAATATAAATGGATAGATCCCATCCACCCCAGGTGTCTTTCTTGTGTTTATCTTCAACAATCTCTCCTCCACTTTACTCTCAGTTATTACAAGATTATCTAGCTTACTGCCAGAGTTTACTTCACCTCTGGCATTCCCCTCACTGAATAACTCCTCATGTGTGAATGTCGATGCAAAATATTCATTTAGTTTGTTAGCTCCCTGAGCAGGATCATCAACAGTTGAACCATCGATATCAAGTGGACCAATCTGATTCATCCCCTTCCTTCTAGAGTTTTCATAAGTAAAGAATTCTTTGCTGTTTTTCTTTGAATCCCTTGCCAAAGATTTCTCGTAAACTGCCTTCGCCTGCCTAACCTCCTTTCTAACTTGGTTACAGACCAGCTTATATCTATCATAGGCTTCTGTGTCACGTGTTAGTTTATGTGTATCCCATGCATTTTTTTCCTCTGCCATGTGTCTCATTAGTTCATCTGCCATCCATTTAGGTCTAAACCTTGAACAATATTTCGTAGTTGGTATGTAAAGCCTAGTAGCTTTCAAGATAAGTTCTTTGAATGCTTCCCATTTTGAATTTGCTGTTGGTAACATCATCAGTTGGTTCCACTGTATAGAATTTAAATACTGTCTCAGACCATCGTAGTCGCCTTTACGAAACCAGTAACCCTTCCCTTTACGTCTGATGGTTGTTACCTCTTTGAGTAAATCCCAGTTCAGCACACTGTGATCACTGCTATCTAGTGGTTCCTTTATCTGCAGATTCTTAATGCATGAAGAATCACTACTGATAATCAAATCAAGTATATTACTCCCTCTAGTCGCCTCCTGAACATGCTGATGTATAAAACAATCATCCAATAAATCCACAAAAGCCCGGCTAGTGTGTGAGCGACCAACCCACAAATTCCAGTCAATATCTGGGAAATTAAAAGCCCCCATTATAAGACTCTCTGATTTACTGGCCCACTCTATCTCCCTGTACATCTTATTATACTCATCAGAGTCACCACGCCTATAGCACACTCCTACTCTCAATTTTGATCTCCCAATGATTATGTCACACCAAACTGACTCGACACTGCATTGTCCGGCAATGTCGACTGGCTTCACTTCCTTGGATTTTACGTGTTTCTTAACTAATAGCATAACCCCTACTCCCTTCCTATCCTGTCTATCCTTTCTGTAGACTCCCCAAATTCCAGTTCTGCATTCCTTATATCTGTGTGACACCACGTCTCTGATATCCCAACAATATCCGCCTTTGATGCTTTGAGCAATACTTCAAATTCGTCAAATTTATTTACTAAACGCCTAGCATTGGTGTACACGCAAGTATACATGCACCTGTTCCTATTCTTAGCTACCCTAACACAACCCATGTGTTTACTTGTACCGCAATGACTCCCAGCAGTCTCTGAAACATCCTGCATCTTGTTTTCCAGGCTTCTGCTCATTCCAATAGAAGCAGTGCAAGAATCACTTTCACCTCTGCCAGTGGCTACTGTTAATCTATAAGTCCTTGTATCCCCCCAAGCTAGCAGTTTTCCAACCCACCTAACACTGCTTCGATAGCATCAGCAAATATTCTTGCACCCTCTCTATTTAAGTGTATCCCATCCCTGTAGAATCAGTCTCTCCTGTTAACAAGTATAGACCAGGCAGAAAAAAATTCTAGCCCTTGAACCTTGCACAATTTTTCCAGGGCTGAATTGACCGACAAGGCTCTCATCATATACTCCCTCCTATCGTGTCTGGGCAGAATTGCAGACACTTTCAAATTCAACCCTAATTCACGGCTTTTTTTTTTTTTTTCAACAGCGACCTGTATTTGTTAAGTAATTCTGCCGGTCTCCTACTCTTAATATCATTAGTGCCAACGTGTACAACTATATCACCTTTCGTGCCCTTAAAAGATGATATCTGCTCTACAACGTCATCAACCTTTGCCCCTGGAAGACATATCCTGATCCTGTTCCACCTATCCTTTTTACACAGCATGTTCCCCGTTTCCCTGACAATAGTCACCAACAACTACTAGTTCCTGTGGAACCAGCGCATTCTGCCTTGGGGGTTGTCGCTGTGTTGCGTGATGACCAAGTGCAAGCTCTGGTGTTGATGTGGGCAGCTGAGAGCTTGATGGCCCCTCAGATTAGATCCTTCGAGGGCATCCACTCTGTCCTTCAAGCTCTCATATAGGCCCATAACAACGCTGAGTTGTTGCCTGATTGCTTACACTGCTTGCATCGCGCGCACACAAAGATATCCCCCATGGCAATATCATGTCCCGTACCCGATTGCTCCACAAAGATCATGCAAGCAGTGCATTTTAAAAGGCTGTGATTCAGAGGGCAACTGCCCCCTCAGTTCTCTGAGCCACAGCACTCCCATTAGCTTAAGCCTTTTGCTTTGCTGCTCTTGTCTGAGTCATGATTTTGATTTAATTTTAATAAAATTTCAATTTCAGTACAAAAGTATTACCCTAAACTTGTATCCCAACAGAGTTATAACGCTATATATATTTTTCAGTATCAAGTATTTCCTACGAGTTCCATTTATATAATTTCCGTATCAAGTTATGTATTAATTAATTATGTTACGTTTGTAATCTAAGTCGTTATATGTATTTAGTTAAAAGCACAATTTAATTGACAATATTATATTATGTACTATACTATACTTACTAACACTATCTAGTTCGTATATAACATATCATATAACAAAGGCGGCAAGTTACGAACAGTAAATCTATGGACACTTAAGTATTAATTAATTTCCAAATCTTGCTGTCTCAATTCAGAATAAACTAAGGATCCTGACTAGGTCTATAAACTACTTATAGAAAATAATTTGATGTAACAATTGGTCAATAAAGCGGCTAAATATGGCTAAAAAAATCTCTCATTCAGCGGAGCTGCAACTTGTAACACGTGGATTTGATACCCTTACCGATACTTTTATGCAATTACAAGACCGAGTAAAGAATAAATACACCAGATTAATCAGAAAATCACAAAATAATGCTATACTACTAAATTTAAATCAAAAGTTTTAGAAAAACAATAATTTCAAATCAATAAATAAGAAAATCCACTTAGCGGCTTTGAACACGTCTGGCTCCCACTAGCCTCGTCAGCAGACGTGGTACAACGTGTGTTGTGTTAGGGTAGCTAAGAATAGGAACAATTGCATGTACACCAATGCTAGGAGTTTGGTAAATGAATTTGAGGTATTGCTCAGAACATCAAAGGCAGATATTGTTGGGATATCAGAGAAGTGGTGTCAAACAGATATAAGGAATGCAGAACTGGAATTTGGGGAGTACAATGTGTACAGGAAGAATAGACAGGATAGGAAGGGAGGAGGGGTTATAGTATTAGTTTAGAAACACATAAAATCCAAGGAAGTGAAGCCAGTCAACATCGCTGGACAGTGCAGTGTGGAGTCAGTTTGTTGTGACATAAGCATTGGGAGATGATTGAGGGTAGTAGTGTGTTATAGGCCTAGCACAATTTTTTTTTTTTTTTTTTGACTAATGCTGCATAAGCTTGCTTTCTTGCATCATATACCTCTACTAATGCTAATGCTAATCTGTCTCATTGATATAAAACCACAAATTTTTAGCTTTGCACAAGCTAGTGTATTAAACTGCATGGTAAAACATTTTAAAATTTTTGTTCCAAGTTTGAATCTAAAATCATAGAAATAATTAACATTTTAAATCTTTATTTGTATGATTTTAGTGTGTGGTATTTCTTGAAGCTTTCAAAATCCTAGTTTTGACATTTTCAAAACTTGCAATCCTAGTTTATAGCATGTCTCAAAATACCAGAATATTTCCCTTCTTCCACTTCTAACACTTGTACCACTACATACTGCCCAGTCTTTCTTATTAGGATTTTTATCTTTCATCCCAAAATGGGAATGGATTCACTCTGTCTTCTGTATCTGAACTCAATAACCTTTTTCTAAAAAGAACGTTCAGACGTCTGCTAGCTAAACAAGCAACTTGTTTTGGTTCTGCTCTTGCCTTCAAGTTGTCGTCAATTGAGACTTCTAAGAGCCAGAAAAAACTTTCTCCACTGTTCTATTGATGTTCAACTGAAAGAATAACTCTCTGTAGCATCCATATTTCTTACATATTCACACATAGTGGCTAATTCCTCCCCACCCCACTTTTACTTTTCCTGTTGTTACTTCAGTTTCAGTATTGTAGAAAGCTTGTCTTTCTACAATACCGATAAGATCACACTTTGAATTGTAAATCTAATTTAGTTTTAATTTGTGCTCTTAAGATTGAAAGTTATTAAATCAGAAGATTACTTTTAATGGATTTATAATAAAATAGTATATTTTTCAATGTTGTTTATGTGCAGATTGATAAAATATACTGTTCATGGGATGGAAAGTAATAATTCTTCCTCCTTTATGCATGTTTGTCTCCATAGCCTGCATGTTTCCAGAATTTTGAAATTGTGTTCTCAATCTCTCTTTCCCTCCCTTCCTTTCAGTTCTCTCTTTCTTCTCTCTCTGTCTCTTAACTCTATATATACAGGGTGTTTCAGTTAAACGTTTCAGAACTTCTAAGAGGGGTAGGGTACATCCTGACAACTCGAAATCATATAGCAATGTGGGGTCGGAAATGCTTTCCTGAAGCAGTGTTGTACACAGAAGCACCATAAAGAAAAGAGACCGTAAGTGAGAAATCGTTTTAATAATACATGAAAAGAAGCAAAAGGTACATGGATTAAAGTAAGTGTTCGAAGTTTCTTCCACGGGCTACAATTCACGCCTCACATCTCCGACGCATGGACATCCGAACATTCTGGAATACTCCAGGCAAATTTCGAATTTCTTGAACAAGAACGCCAAGTTAGTAGGATGGATGATTACACGAACGCAGAGTTAGCCGATATGCATTTGGCGTACGGGGCTGCAAATTGTAGTGGGCCAGCCACACAGCGTTTGTACGCGGAACGATATCCGACGAGGCGTATTCCCAGTTATAATTTCTTTGCTAGACTGCACCAGAGGTTAGCTGAGAGAGGTTCATTTGAAAGAGCTGACAGGGACAGGGTAAGAACAGCACGGACTCCAGCCGTCGAACAGAATGTGCTGCAGCATGTACAGGGGAATCCAAGAACGAGTACACGAAGTCTAGCAAACGCAGTCGGGGTTTCCCATTGCAGCGTCTGGAGGATTCTCCTAGAACAAGACATGCATCCATTTCACGTGCAGCGTGTCCAGACACAGCAACCGGAGGATTATGCACCTCGTATTGCTTTCGCACAGTGGTACCTTGGAAAATGTGTTACAAATCCCCTTTTTCCTGCTGAAGTGTTGTTTTCCGATGAGGCATCCTTCACAAGGGAAGGCATTTTCAACACGCATAACGACCATATCTGGGCGGTCGAGAACCCGCATGCAATACGACGTCGTGCAGCACAGATTCGATTTTCGGTCAATGTATGGGCCGGTATTATGGGAGATCACCTCATCGGACCTTACCTGTTACCGTGTCGTCTAACCGGACCTATCTACTTGATCTTTCTGCAGCAAGTATTGCCACAACTTTTGAGAGATGAACAGATTTCTGCATTGACGCAACAGACAATGTGGTTCCAACACGATGGAGCCCCTGCCCATTATAGCGGAGATGTTCGTAACTACCTGGATGTCACATTTGGTCAACAGTGGATCGGACGTGGTGGTCCCGTGCATTGGCCTGCTCGGTCACCCGACCTATCATGTCTTGATTTTTATTTCTGGGGTCATATGAAATCGCTAGTTTATGACATCCCTGTTGACAATGCTGAGGAGCTGGTTGCAAGAATCGCAGTAGCTGCCGAAGAAATTCAAAATTCGCCTGGAGTATTCCAGAATGTTCGGATGTCCATGCGTCGGAGATGTGAGGCGTGCATTGTAGCCCGTGGAAGAAACTTCGAACACTTACTTTAATCCATGTACCTTTTGCTTCTTTTCATGTATTATTAAAACGATTTCTCACTTACGGTCTCTTTTCTTTATGGTGCTTCTGTGTACAACACCGCTTCAGGAAAGCATTTCCGACCCCACATTGCTATATGATTTCGAGTTGTCAGGATGTACCCTACCCCTCTTAGAAGTTCTGAAACTTTTAACTGAAACACCCTGTATATATTTCTCCCCCCCCTGTATAATACAGTTTATTTTATTACCAATCAGTATCTTGTTTTGTATAGTTCTTTATTTTTATTTTTTTATTTAGTTATTGACTGATTTTATAGCTATCCAGTTATGTACTGTAATACTTATGATTTTTTTCAGCATTTTGTTTGTGCCAAATGTGAGAAGCCATTTCTTGGACATCGCCATTATGAAAAGAAAGGTCTTGCTTATTGTGAGATTCATTATCATCAACTGTTTGGAAATTTGTGCTTTGTTTGCAACAGTGTCATTGGAGGAGATGGTAAGAGAATCATTTCTCATTCTAGAAATAAGAGATTTTACAAGGAAATTTAATTCTACTATGATAATGTCTAATTCAAAATTTAGTGTCATTTAAAAGTATGTAGAGTCCCCCATAGGAGCAGGAGTTCAGTAACATATGCTCTTTGAGTAGACTGGGATTCAAGCCTCCAACTGCTAAATACGGTTGATCTGCCAACCCGCACTGGACCAGCATGGCAGATTATGGTCCATTTCCCTCAACATGACTTGTTGAGGAGGCTTCCATCCTGCAGTGGATTGATAATGGCTGCAGTTTACCTTTAGTTTAAAAGTGTGTAGATTTGGCTCATTGTGCCAAATCTGGAAATATTTTGAACATTTTTGAAATATATCTTGATTTCAAATTCATGGAATTTGAAGCTTTGATAACAGTTGTCACCTCCCAGAACGGTCCAAATTGTGCAGTATTTCAGAATTTATAGTGACAGAAATATCTGAAAGTTTTCAAAAATTAAAATAGATTGGAAATACAGTGGTAACTTGGATTGCGAGTAACTCGGTCTGTGAGTGTTTTGCAATACGAGCAAAAATTTTTAATAAATTTTAACTTGATAAACGAGCGAGGTCTTGCAATAAGAGTACAGTCAGTCCTCGTATAACACGTGTTTACACTACCCGAATTCGATCATACACGATTTATAAATAGGCAAACGATATCTTATATAACACGAACCGAATTTGCTTATGCACGATTCGCCTTTGTGCTTACAAGAAATGGCAGTCGAACACAGAATCACCCCAACCAAAAAGCAACACGATAGGAATGAAGAGAAGATTCTGAAAATGTATTTATGTTTTTTATATCAGTGAAGGGGAAACACATTTCACCATAATAACGTAAAAACCAACACAATTCCAGCTATCAGTATAATTGCAAATGCAATTAGATCGAGTTTACTACCAGTTTATAACAGATTCCACTAGCAGGAATGCAACTGGAAATTATTTTTATTGTTTTATGGTAGTAACCCCTAGAAATGTGCATTTAGTAAAATGTGAGGTGTTAATAGTGTATCTCTGCCTTTACTGAGTTGTTTATTCAGTTGCTACACGCGTGCAGCTTTGTTTATGTGTATCAAGCGTGCCTCCTCATTTTGTAATAGTTGAGCGATGAATCTGTTTAACGACAATGCAATGTCATATTTCTGTGAAGTCCTCAAAAGGAGGCAAAAGCAAGTGTCATTGGATAGGTTCCTTGTTAAAGTCACACAAAAAGAAAAAGTCAACAGATAGCAGTGATTCCGTTAGTGACAGTGAAAGTCGTCCTACCCAATAATTAATAAATTCGATTGCTTTATGTACATTAAATTTAAATATTAAACATATAAAAAGGTATGTATTTTGTATTAATCATTTTTACAGTATATGAATATTTTTGAGTTTTGGAACAAATCATCTGGGTTTCCATTATTTCTTATGGGGAAATTTGCTTTGATATACGAGTGCTTTGGATTATGAGCACATTTCCGAAACAAATTATGCTCGCAAACCAAGGTACCACCACTGTATATAATTTTATTTGTAATATACTTTCACACTACAATACCATTCAGTTTTTCTTACTACACATTACTTTTGAAAATAACTGAATCCCAAATAATTGAATGATCCTTTCTTAAGAGTAGTGATAGCTGACATAATTAAAAACATGAATCTGCCAATTAATTTGTGAACACTTGTACCCATAGATGTTAGGGGGTCTGTCTCAATAGATCTTACTTTTCAAATTTCCCTACAAGGTAAGAGAGGAACAAAAGTCAAATTAATAGGCAAGTTGTTTTAGGTTCCCTAAGAAATGTTTCTTTTTATTTTTATGTCTATTTCCTGCTATACTCATTTATATCTTATTTCCAGCAGCCTTTCTCATAAATAAGTAGACATACAACAACAAACTTAATTGGCCACATAGTGTTAAGCTTATCTGAAGTTTACACATTACAGCAACCCCCCCCCCCCAAAAAAAAAAAAAAAAAACACAAAACTGTAAAATATAGTAAAACCTCTGTTTAATGGATTATGTAGGGTACAGTCCCCTCTAAATCCCATTGTATGTAAACTCAGAAGAAATGCATATGATAGATGAACTTTTGTTATATTATATTATAAACTTTTGGTTCTAATGTTGCCCAATCAATATCAAATAAAATACAATGCTGTTGTGTACTGACCTTAATCAGCTGTTGGTCTGATTAGACACTGTGTTCAGCCTATGAAACTTTTCTAATTTTCATATTTGTTATTTTTAATAATTTTCATAGGCTATATGCAGTGTCTAACCAGATTAACAGCTGATTAAGGTTACGCAACTACAGGCTGCATCTTATTTGATATCGATCAGACTACATTAGAACTAAAAAGTTTTTATAATATAACAAGCTTGTTTTACATTGATTGGACTTCGTTAGAACAAAATACTTTGTAATCAAGTTTGAATAGCAAAGCTTAATAAACGGTACTCACCTTAGATAATCTACAGTTGTTACATGAGGTAGGATGGATGAATAATTTTGGAGTTTAAGAGGTTTTGAATAATTTAGAATTAAAATGAGTTAATTAGTAAGGATACGGAATTAAAAATTAAAAACTGAATTAAAATATGCTCAAGGAAGTAGAAGTGCACAACTCCGTCCTTGGTTGTCATTGAAGAATTAATTGATTAAAACTCTAAAATATATGAAACCGGAAGCCAAAAGTCATAACGACTGACTTTCATTTTTTAACGTCTTCAGTTGGCAATACTAGAGTGAGGAGAGAACGTGTGTTTTAAAGAACTTCTATGTTCCCGTGATGCTCTTTGTGACATGTGGGAATCTTAGGTGCGTGAGATTCCAGACCGGGGAAAGGTTGGAGGGTAGTTTCGCATTTATGACATTTAATTTGGTGTGATGGCGGAACCATTCTATAATAAGGGCTTCGTATTGAAAAATTTTGTAACTAGATTTTAATTTTATGATGGTAATGGCTGAATCAACTAAAGGGGTGTGTGGTTGTGGGCATGTACGTGTAGTGCGAGCTCGGTACTGGATTGCCCTGTTTTGAAACTGTTGTAATGGTAATAAGCCCGTGTGTTAGAGGTTTTTGTGGAACCATATTTGGTAGTGGTGCTTCCGATGTAGCAGGCATTGCAATTTTGCTGACATTTGATTAAATATACAATATTATTCATGTCATTATTGGGTATTTATATGTTTCTTTGTATGTATTAAATAGTGACCCAAGTTTGTTATATTAGCATTAGTAGAGGCATTTGATGCAAGAAAGCAAGCTTATGCAGCATCAGCCAAAAAAAAAAAAAAAAAACCCACTTCCACTTCACCCCTCTGTTCGTTTCAAATACCTGTCCAGCTGAGCCTTAAACTTATTTAGGCTATCAACCTCCACCACAAGGGATGGAAGTCTGTTCCACCAACCAACCACCCGCTGGCTAAAGGCAAATTTCCTCACGTCTATCCTACATCTGTCTTTCCTCAATTTGAATTTATGCCCTCTCAGGTGATTTTTCTGAGCTAGAGGAAGAAAGACTACTGTGATAAGGGGGAATGATGTGCGTGCTCCCTTTTGTGTTGTGTTTGGGTAAGTTATTGGTGTTATTTTTGGCCACGGAAATAATGTGTTGGATTAATTGGAACGGGTATTTCCTGGACATGAACGTTTTTGTAAGATATTGTAGTTCAACAGATAAGTCATCTTGTGAAGAGCTGTATTTAATAGCGTTGTGAATTTGGTTATAAAGAACAGCTTTTTTTTTTTGTACTAAGTGGGTGGTGTGATTCATTATTTTTAGGAAAAATACACACACAGGTGTGTTAGTACAAAAAAAGCTGTTCTTTATAACCAAATTCACAACGCTATTAAATACAGCTCTTCACAAGCTGACTTATCTGTTGAACTACAATATCTTACAAAAAAGTTCATGTCCAGGAAATACCCGTTCCAATTAATCTAACACATTATCGCCAAAAAATAACACCAATAATTTACCCAAATACAACACAAAAGGGAGCACGCACATCATTCTCCCTTATCACAGTAGTCTCGCCAGACAATTCCACCAAGTGTTCGCAGGCACTGACATTACACTTATATTTTCCTCATATAACAAACTTGGGTCACTATTTAATACATACAAAGAAACATATAAATACCCAATAAATGACATGAATAATATTGTATATTTAATCAAATGTCAGCAAAATTGCAATGCCTGCTACATCGGAAGCACCACTACCAAATATGGTTCCACAAAAACCTCTAACACACGGGCTTATTACCATTACAACAGTTTCAAAACAGGGCAATCCAGTACCGAGCTCGCACTACACGTACATGCCCACAACCACACACCCCTTTAGTTGATTCAGCCATTACCATCATAAAATTAAAATCTAGTTACAAAATTTTTCAATACAAAGCCCTTATTATGGAATGGTTCCGCCATCACACCAAATTAAATGTCATAAATGCGAAACTACCCTCCAACCTTTCCCCGGTCTGGATTCTCACACACCTGAGATTCTCGCAAGTCACAAAGAGCATCACGGGAACATAGAAGTTCTTTAAAACACACGTTCACACCTCACTCTAGTATTGCCAACTGAAGATGTCAAAAAACGAAAGTCAGTCGTTATGAATTTTGGCTTCACCGGTTTCATATATTTTAGTTTTTAATCAATTAATTCTTCAATGACAACCAGGGACGGAGTTGTGCACTTCTACTTCCTTGAGCATATTTTAATTCCATTTTTAATTTTTAATTCCGTATCCTTACTAATTAACTCATTTAAACTCTAAATTATTCAAAACCTCTTAAACCCCAAAATTATTCATCCATCCTACCTCATGTAACAATTGCAGATTATCTAAGGTGAGTACCGTTTATTAAGCTTTGCTATTCGAATTTGAGTCCAATCATATCGGTACTTTAAGAAATCCTATAACTTATCTAATAATACTTTGTAATATAATAAGTATATATATTATATGTACCTACCTATAATTGTTCAGTTTACACTTTTTTTTATCATACTTTTCTGAACAGTACTAGAGCTCCAACACAAGCTGAATTTAATGAAATTTATATGCACAGTAATTGTTTATAAATAAAGCTCTAATTATAGTTTATTAAAAATGGCTGATAAAAGGAAAGGTGTGTGGTTTAAAGAAATATAGCAGAAAGGTCCATCGTATTAGAAGTTAAGAGAAGAGTTATTAATGTGAGTAGGTTGTCAACGTAATTATAATAATTATTAGCACTGTCATGTATTTTATGTGGTCTGCAAAAGTATTGTAGGGATTTTATATTTCGATATTTTTAAATTACATGATAACTGCTATTTAAACTGTGTGTTGCCACTGATGAGTTAATCAAGAGACACTCTCCATTGAAAGCTACTTATAGCCTTGTATTTGCAGCACTTTTATTTTTTATTTTCTTAATTGAGGTTATTCATTTGAATAAACAATAATAAAAGTAATTGCATTTATTATTATTTTATGAGTTCTTTACTTATTTTTATTTTTTATATTATTTTTTAAGTTACGTCAATTTTTATCCTGTTGCACTTACTTTCTTAATTTTCCTTTTAACTCTTTCTAAAGCACTAGAGAAATCCATTACCCACCATTGGTACATTATCTTTAAACTTTACAATTTGATTAATTATTGACAATATGAATTAGTGATGGCAGCTTGTGTTACCCATTTGTGGAAAATTTTCATGGAAAAGTTTGAAGAGGTGGCTCAAACTGGTGCTTGCTTCATTTCTCAAGTTTTCTAAGCAAGCCTCTGTTATGAACTACTTTCCAGTGTTTGCAGTTATCAGTTTTTGCTCTGATCACTTGCTGTATAAGATAGTAGATGGCTCTCTTTATCTAACTACTCAGCTAATGCTGGAATGCCCTAAGGTTCTATTCTTTCATCCAGTGTTTTTCCTCATGTATAATAATGATCATTTCCTATTTACTGAAAATCCTATCCATAGTTTTTTCAGTGATAGTTCACTTTATTCCACTCTCTAATTTATCAAGCTCTACTGACAGGTACATGTATTTTTACTGAAGATATCTGTAGTAAAGGAGATATCTGCAACTTTACTGGAAATAACTCTGACTTCTAATATTTTCTTAGCTCAAGGGCGCCTCCGTAGCCAGGTGGGAAGGAGCAGCAGTGCGTAGAACACGCTTCTTGATTAGACCGGGGGTTCGAGCCCGTCACCACCAAATACGGAGGATGCGGAAAGGTCAGGGAATGACCACCGCATATCCCGGAGCAATATGGCCTTAGTTGCTAATGCTCCTAAAAACCAAATAACAAACAACAAACAATTCTTAGCTCAAGCATATCATAAGTGTTCTGCATTCTCCATATTTTTGAAGAAAGGTAATGCTCTTGGCATTACTTTTTTCTTCAGCATATTTCTGCCCGTCTGTAAATCTTAAATTGGCCTCACCATGGAATTATTGTTTCCATATTAGAAAAAACTCATGGAATTTGTCCTTAAAAGAGTAATCATGTTAATTAATAAATTAACTCTTGAAGATCAGTCCACTCCCTGTTACACCTATATACTTATTTCAACTAAAAATGTACCTTTCAAGGTTGTATTGCGAGAATCAATTTGTCCCACCTGGAATGAAGAAGGTACTGATTCTATGCAGTCATCAACTCTGGTTTTGCATTGGACTTATATCATTTAGTTGACCATCCTTCCTTATTCCAGGGGAATTTAGTCTCATAATTCTAACTTGAAAAGCTTGTTTTTTGTTGGAGTAGGAGTATTGTTGTTGGAGTATTTTTTGTTGTAATGTACCTCCTCCAACAAAAGATGACCCTTTCAGGGTTGGAGTAACAGATGGATGGATGGATGGACGGACACATATTTAAAAATCAGACAGATGTATTTTATTGGGGTGTATCCTAATTACTCTTTATCTTTCCAGTTTTTACTGCCCTCAACAAGGCATGGTGTGTGAACCATTTTTCGTGTTTTATATGTGATCAGAAAATGAGCCAGAAGTGAGTTTAATTTTGATGTTTTATTTTTGATACTATAATTTTTAAATAATAATAATAATTAGCTTATTGTATCCCAGTGTTTCAATATTTATGACATAAAACTGGTGTTTCTCTTAAATTACTGTAGTAGCGATTCTGCTATAGAAATTTTCTTAACCTTCGACTTCTAACAGTCCCCTTTTTGAGTGAATCAGAATATGTGATAATCTGCAATTGTGTTAAATTCTGCAACTCCCTTAGTTGCAGAACGTAACACAACTAAGGGAGTTGCAGAATTGAACACAACTTTCCTTCATTTCAAACTGTTTTGCTTTTTTAATTATTTATGAGTAACAAGTTCCTCAAATGTTTTCCTCTGCAGTAAAGGGAAGACTCCTCCCAGATCTCCATTACCCTTGCACTTCCCTGTTACTTTCAGAATCTGGATTCACAACTAGGATTGCAATAGTTGTGGATTTTGTATATCGGTCTCCAGTTTCTGCTACTTCAGCACATCTGGGAACATCATCCTCCCAGTCCATTCCATCTTCCACAAGCCAGGGAATTTCAGCTGGCACAGAAATCTCAACTCCTCTACCACAGCAGATAGGAGTTTGTTCCAACAATTGAGGTGTTGAATTTAAGGTTTTGAATGGATTGAGCATGCTCAATGCTGATGGCATTCTTCCTGTTGCCCAGAAATTCCTCAATCAGATCACCTTGCAAGTGCCTAGTCTCCAGGCAGAACTGAAGTATTTCCTGGTAAGGGTCTCACTAATCTCATTGCTCTTCTCTGTACCAGTTCCAACAGATCCACATCTTTAATAAAATGAGGCCTCCAGACCTGTGTGCAGTGCTCAAGATGTTGCAGACCATTGCCTTATACAATGGGATAATCACCTCCTTTACCTGATAATAAAATTCCTGTATATCATTAACAGAATTCTATGAGCTGTCCTGGTAGCCTGTCTGAACTGTCAGAGAACTTCATATCTGACTGCACAATTACCTCAGAGCTTTTTTTATTCTTCACTACCCTGGTGTGTTGCCACACATTTTGTATGTTCATCTGGAATTACTGCTCTCCATATGAAGAACCTTGCATTTGTCAATGTTAAACTTCAGTTGCCATGTCTCAGCCCATCTACCTAATTTGTCTATATCTTGTTACAGCAGTATATCTTCAATACTGCAGTTAACCACCCTGCCAACCTTCATATCAACTCCAGACTTAGACATTTAGCTGATATATCTCCATTAGTATCATTAATAAATATAGAAAACAACAACAATGAGCCCAGCACTGAAACATGGGGATCTCTGTTAATAAAATTAGTCCAAGTAAAGTAGTGCCGTTTGATTTTTTCTCTCTCTCTCTCTCTCTCTCTCTCTCTCTCTCTCTCTCTCTCTCTCTCTCTCTCCTTGCATTACTTCTTTAGCCATTATTTTCCATAGAACAGAAGTCCCTCGACACCCCCCCCTTGTGAATTGGGGATACTTTTGCACACCTCTGGTCCATGGGGACCTCCCCCAAATCAAAAGATGCTCTCTCATAATCATGGCTAAAGGTTTGCTTACCTCTTTTGCTGCCTCCTGTAATATAATTGGATAGATCCCAGCCACACCACATGCCTTTTTTACATTTAGTTTCAGCAATTTTTCCTCCACTTTTCTCTCAGTTATTACAAAATCATTTAGTTCCCTGTTACAATTTGACACACTTTTGGCATTCGTGTCCTAAAAAAAAACTCATATGTGAATATATGATGCAAAATACCTATTCAATTTTTAAGCAACCTGAGCTGGACCATCAACAGTTAAACCATTTATACCCAGTGGACCAATGTAATATATCCCCTTCTAGTGTTTACATAAGTAAAGAAGTTGCTGCTTTTCTTTTGCATTCTTTGCCAGAGACTTCTCATAATCTGCCTTAACTTGTCTAACCTCCTTTGTAACTTGATTGCAGACTAGTTTGTATCTATTGTAGGCATTTGTAACATCTGATAATTTATATGCATTTTGCTTTGCTGCCATGAGTCTTATCAGTTCATCTGACATCCATTTAAGTCTAAGCTTTGAACAGTATCTGTTAGTTGCTATAAAAACCTAATAGATTCTACAGTTGTGTCCCTGAATGCTTCCCACCTAGAATTTACTGTTGATAACTTCTTCAATTGGTTCCACTGCATAGAGTTTAAACTTTCTGAGATCATTTTGGTCACCTTTATGAAAGAAAAAGCCCTTCTCTTTAGAGTATTTACATCTTTATTATTATGAGCTATATGGTGCAAGGAAGCCTGAGGCTTATGCTGCACCAGCCAAAAAAATTCCCAAGTTACCCTGAGAGAGAGAGAGAGAGAGAGAGAGAGAGAGAGAGAGAGAGAGAGAGAGAGAGAGAGAGAGAGAGAGAGAGAGAGAGAGAGAGAGAGAGAGAGAGAGAGAGAGAGAGAGAAGAATGATATCCAGCTCAGGACCCTGGGTGTGCCAAGCCCATACTCACCAGATGTTGAGCCCCTGGGGTTTAAGTAAATTCCACACTAGTACACTTCAAACTAGTGGATATTTTATCAGTAGATTCTTAATGCATGAAGAGTCGCTGCTAATAAACAGATCAAGTTTATTGCTTTCTCTTCTTGCTTCTCTAACATGCTGGTGTGTGGAAAACAATCATCAAATAGATCCATAAAGTTCTTGTTACTCTGAGGGGTGGTTTCCAATACCTGGAGTGTTGAAATCTCCATTAGAAGACATTCATTTACTGGTCTACCTATATGTCTGTACAGTTGTTTCTTATACTTATCACAATCATTTGCCCAATAACACATTCTTACTCTCTTTTTTGTTTTCCCAGTGCTTATGACATATCAAACTGACGCAGCATTGCACTGGTCACCCAAGTTCACTGGATGCACTGCCTAAGAGCATAGCCCCTGCCCCCTCCTGTTCTGTGTGTCCTTTACGTACACATTGCACTCTCCATATTCAAATTCTCAATTCCATATGTCTGTGTGACACCATGTCTCTGATATCCCAACAACATGTGCATTTGATGACTTGAACAGTAAATTTTAAATTTAAATATATATAAACTTAACCTTTCTGATTTGAGAAAAATGTTTAGGAATAGGTATAAAAACAGCTGCATGTTTAGGAATAGGTATAAAAACAGCTGCAATCTTGCTAGAAATGGGAAGTGGGGTTAAAGCATCAAGCTTAGTAAAATCTGGCAGTTAGTTATATGCCATATTAGCATCTAATCTGTTCATGCTGTAACAGCAAATTTGCAACAACTTAGGTTGTATCAGCTATTAGTGGTCCTGTAGATACTGGATTATCAGACTATAGAGTAGTGTGATGGGTTGTCATTTTAACCTGTCACCATTTGGTTAGTCTGCATTTTGAGCAGTTTGGTATCAATATGCATTTTGGCAATGATAGTGTGTTTGATCTCTTAGCACCTTGACACTCTTGGAGTATTTTTCTGCCATTATTTCACATGTACTAGAATTTTGAGTTTGGTAATTTGTCTCTCATGAGTATCATCACTCATTGACTTGAAGAATTTTGGAATTAATGATCTGTGAATAGAACATAAGCTGCTACCATTACTCATTCTTCTGATTATTAGCAGCATCTTCTTTATTACAGAGTGTGGTAAAGAAGGAGGAAAGAAGGACTGGAGGAATTTCTGAGTCCCCTTCAATTGAAGCTGTAGCTAACTGATCTCAGGCAGAGGGAGTAGGGTTTTTCCCATGATTTATTCCAGGTTTTTCACCCTAAATAACATGAAAATTGGCCCATGGACACTCACTTGCATAGACATAATACGCAGTGGCACAATATGGTCTAAGTCACTGATGCACCTAAAACTCTGCTAAACAACAACAACAGTTATCCATATGGGATTTGGGAGGGGGAAGTGACATCCAGAAATTTTTTTACTAATTCTTTGATCATGTGGAGCAGTTATCTTCTGCACATGAGGTGCAAAAAAGTGTGTGAAGTAATTGTATGTGTCATTGTCAGAGAAGGCTGTTTGCTGTGGGAATCAGCACCTTTTTTGTAACTTGGAATATCCAATAGGAAATACTTAGGAAAAAACGCATAGGAAAAAGCTCTTCTTCATTAGCACTAGTTACCTTTCAGAATCTTAATTCATACATGGCTGATCTATTTTCATAAGATTTGGCAGTTAAGGTTACACTGCTATCCTGGTGGTGATATCGATATTTAGTTTTTTAGGCAAACTTTTATATACATTTAAATTAGTTTACTTTATGATTAAGTGAATAAATATTACTGAAAATGGAAATTAATGTGGATATGTTGTTGTTTTAGGACAAAATTCTTTGAGTTTGATCTAAAACCAGTGTGCAAAAAATGCTATGATCGATTTCCAGGAGAACTGAAGAAGCGACTGAAGAAAGCTTATGAAGCTTCACCTAAAAAGACCATCACATAAGTGTAATTGAGTAAACTTAACTCACAAAGTGTTACTTAACAATGGTTGATGACATCTCTGGCAAAATATTTTTATAGTACCTGTTCAATTAACTTGATGCCATTGCATTTATGATGGTGTTTCTTGAATAGAAGTCATTTTGACCTTTATTCTGATTATATTTTATGTAAACTGAATTTCCAATTAATATGCCAACCCAGCAATTTTGCTGCTACAATTTCATTGTACATTTGTCTTTCTCTCAGCATTGTTTACTTGAAAGTGAGTCATCATGCAAGGAAATATTATATGTACACATTCATATTTAATAATCATAAAACTACTTTTATAAAGCATATTTTAATTAAAGGCTTCTTTTAAATATGAAAGTGGTATTTTTTAGTGAATGCTGGGAAACAATACATATACCATTTTAGTGTTTAAAAATATCTAATAAACAGGTACCTGCTTGTTTGTTTTTATAAAGGATATGAGTAATTTCTACATCTAATTTATGGAGAGGTTGAACTTATTATAAAAGTCCATGTAAATAATAAATTTTCATGTATAAACTATTTTACTAAGAAGTGATTTTGAAGATGTTTGTAGAGACTTTTATTATACTCACTCATCAAAATGAAATCAAATTGTGTTTTCGAGCATTAATCTACTAGCTACTGTTCTGGTAATTTTGTTAAAGAGATTTGATGTTTATAGTTACGCATCATCATGTAGCCAAATCTCTCTACTTTATATGTTATTGCTATATTTATGTATAAAACTGCAGACGAGTATGCATATGCAAATTCTTATTTCTAGTTTGGTATTTTTTGAATTTTGACGATTGAATTTATATAATTTCTTGTACAGCCTTTTTTTATTTTAAGTAGATAGCTTAATAATTTCCTTTGGTTTGCCGTTTTGTTTTTATAGTTATGGAATTGTTTATTGTGTAATTTTTTAATAGTAGCCCTGGTGTTATTGTACTGAGGGTAAGGTGCATTAAAACTACTGAAAATTACACCTAAGGTGGTGTAATTTTCAATAGTTTTAATGTATTTTTGGTAAGGTGATTGTTATTATGCCTCCTTTTAATTTTATTTTACATTTGTTGTAACTAACAAAAATAAGCATGCAGTCAGTGGGACACAAATCTGTGAATTTTTTTTAACAGATCTTTGTTTTAAACACTTTCATATATCACCTTAACTGCCCTCCTTTCCAGTAGCTTATGGAAAAATCAACTTAACTAAACAAGATTTTTGAGCTGGAAAAATTGGTTGTTTTCAAAGACGGTTTTGGGAATTTTGCTGATGTCAGGAGGGCAGTGTCAACTTTCAACTGAATAAGCTTGGCATTAAGCAGTAAAATTTTGAATGCTAGTAGCAGAGATTATGAATTTATGCTGCCCGGCCTCTAATACTTTCATGTGGTTGTTTGCCAATTTTATTATTTCTTATTATAGTTACTGATAGTATTCTTAGAGGGTGTACGTGGTCAATTACTTTTAGTTAGTTACTCAATAGCAGAAAGTACAATAATTTTTGTAACTATATACCTGTATAGATTAATGTTTGGTAGCTGGTGCAGAGTTTCTCAACCTTTCTGGGGGCAGTCTGCCAAAACCTAAAATTAATTTTTGTTGTTCACCTCTGATTTTTATCAGATCAGACAAAATACTGTTTGAACAAAGAATTAATGTTGACACTGTCAAAAATTTATATACACGTTTCATTTATTCTACACAATAATAAAATAAATTTTAAAAAGCAAAAATAGCTTTTTATATATATATATATATATATATATATATATATATATATATATACAGGCATACCTCGATTAACGAATAGGATGCGTTCCACGAAATTACTTCGTTAAGCGAAACTTCGTTTTCAGAGGTAAAAATACTATGGCCAGAATAGGGATACGTTCCTACTTAAAGAAAATGAAAAGCTTTTTTTCGAACAAAGAAAAGTTTTATTAAATAAACAGTCAACTTACATACAAAGTGAAATCACATTTTAAAATATGAGGTTAAAGTTGATTGTTTATGCTTTTTTCTCTTTCATTTAACAATTGCCTATACGGAGTTATTGCATTTAACACTGATCGCTTAACTATAACACTTCTTCCTAAATCAGGATCATTTTCACTAAAAAAATTTAAAACGTTTACAATGTCATTTAAGCACCTTTTTAAATCTTTGGTTGTTAACACTTTTTCAGCAGGAACTTCTTTAACTTCGCCTTCATTATCTTTGTCTTCGTTGCTAACAAGGTTTTCTAAATCTTCCACTGAAAAACCATCATCTTCTGCATTCAATAAATTTCTAACATCCTCTTCATCGACATTTTCGAAACCTATTGATTGAGCCATCTGGATAACTTCATTTCTAATTTCTTGGATGTTATTTTCTTCTTCTAGTACAACTTCTGGCCATATTTTGCGCCAAACTCCATTTAAACATTTCTTAGTGACTTCTTTCCAAGAACTATCAATGTTTTCAATTGCGTTTTTAATGGTGTAGTTTTTCCAAAAAGTTTTAACTGTCATTTCCTCTTTATCCTCTAGTTCAGGTAAATTGCTTAAAATTCGACGCAGATAATAAGCTTTAAATGATGCTATTACTCCCTGATCCAATGGTTGAATCAGGAAAGTTGTGTTTGCTGGAAGAAACACAACTTTGACAAGAATGCATGTGTCCAACGTGTTAAGATCAGTAGGATGTCCCGGAGCATTGTCTAACAACAAAAGAGCTTTTTCTTCAAAGTTGTTTTTTTTTTGACAATACCGTTTTACTCCAGGACAAAAGTGGTTAACAAACCAACCAGTAAATAACTCCTTGGTAACCCACGCTTTTCTATTTGCTTTCCATATTACAGGTAAATTCATTTTTATGTTACCTTTTAACGCCCTCGGATTTTCTGAATGGTAAACTAATAACAATTTTAATTTATAATCGCCAGAGGCATTTGATCCAAAGAGTAACGTTAAACGGCCTTTGGCTGCTTTGAACCCAGCAGCTGATTTTTCTTCAATAGAAATGAAGCTCTTTGTTGGTAGCCGTTTCCAGAACAAACCGCTTTCGTCAACACTGAACACCAAATTTGGTGGAAATTTTTCACGTTCAATTATTTCCTTTAGTTTTTCTGGAAACTTATTTGCAGCTTCTCCTGTTAATTTTACACTATGAATCCTGGCCCGTTTTTTTAAATTTCTCGAACCAACCACGAGAAGCCCTAAAGGTTTCCGTAATTTCTTCAGTTTGTTTAGATTTCAGGTGATTAAACAAAAATAATGCTTTTTCTTGAATCACCATTTGACTTAAAGGCATATGACGTTGTGACATATCATCTATCCACAAACTTAACATTTTCTTCATTTTTTCTAAAATTGGATTCCTTAAGCGAGTTGATTTTGCCGCTGTAACATCTGTACAATTCTAAGCAGACTGTTTTATTTTTTCTGATTGACTTAGTATGGTTGTTAAAGTTGATTGCGCTAATCCTAAAGAATGTGCCACATCGGATTTTCTTTCGCCGCTTTCAACACGTCGTACGATATTTAGTTTAGTTTCCAAAGAAATTGCTTTTCTTTTCTTTGATTCTGACATTTTAATTAACTAAAACAAAAATATTTCTATTAAAATTTACAAAATCTACATTATGTAATGCTACAAAGAACCTACGTCGATTATTGCAATGCGCCACACTGAAACGACGTCAAATCATGTAAACAACAACTAAATTATGCGATTGACGCGCAAAACTGTTATAACAGACACGCCCGCAGCTCGGGAATACGTAACGAGTCGCCGTCAGTCACCAATCGAATGATTGTCGGGCGTTGGTCTTAAATTGGAATATTTTTTTATGTTAAATGGGGCTTGAAATTGCCGACTTCGTTATATCGAGGCTTCGTTATCAGAGGTAACGTTAACTGAGGTATGCCTGTATATATATTTTTTTTTTTTTTTTTTTTTTGAAGAAGAAGAAAGTAATCCTACTTAAATTTGAAATTTTTACTTGCATGAGTATTTTAATTCTGGCCCTTTTGCTTAGCATTAGAAAGCAAGCTTCATTTTCTCCATAAGACAGTGGAAACAAGCCCCCCAATCCCTTAATGTATGGTGAGGAGGGAGAATCATTGCAGTGCTTCACTCCACATAGGATTTTTTGATTGCTTTGGGGATTTTTGGCCCATCTAGTTTAGTGCCTATTATTATTAGTAATGACCATATGGTGCTAGGAAGCCTAAGGCTGTACCAGTCAAAAAAAAGAAAAAAAAAATAGAGTAAAATAATAAAAAATTAATAAAAGTAAAAGAAATAGACAACCTATGCATTTCTTTCTACCTGTAGGTCAACTATTCAGCTGATCTTTGAATTTCCCCAAACTGTCAGCCTCAACCACCCATGTAGGTAACTTATTCCAGTAATTTATAACTCGCTGACTAAAATAAAACTTCTTGCAATCCAGTCTAAGAATCTCCCCCTGTAACTTGAATTTATGGCCCCTGTGAAAATGTCGTCCTCATTCATTTTACTTTTGCTTCACAGAGCCTTAAACATCTCAATCAAGTCTCCTCTAAGGTACCTAGTTTTCAAGCTGTACAACCCACATATTCAGTCTTTCCTTGTAGGGACGCCTTTTTGCCAATTTACAGACGAGTGACCTGTCTTTGGACCCTTTCAAGAAGCCCGATGTCTTTTTTTACGTGCGGTCTCCACACTTGAACATAGTATTCTAAGCGTGGTCTAACAATAGCCTTGTATAATGGGATTATGACATCCTTATCTCTACTAGAAAATGTTCGATAAATCATCAATAGGACACCATGGGCCTTGCAAGCTGTCTACAATGCTCAGAATTCATGTGGTCTTTGTGTATTATATCTGTGTTAGTGTGTCTAATTCATTAACTGATTTGCATGCAGTTTGGACTGAAAAATGAAACCATATATGCTCGAGTTTGGTTAACTACAACTTCAATTAAAGATGGCTTTAAGAATTTCTGTGTGACTAAGGTTTAGTACAAGGCACTTATTACCAACCTCAGTTGAGAACCTTTTTTGCAATTGATTTTCTGTTTTTTATATATTCATCAATTAAAATGTGTGAAAGATTCCATGTATCACTTCTGATTTTTATTATTAGAGTAAATGAGAATAATCCATTTTGGGTTTTGATTTGTAAAATTTTGCTATATATATATATATATATATAGCTTTGACTTTTTAAAGTAGTTCAGCAGGAATTTGATAAGTTAGATGAAGTTTGAAATAGATTTTAAAGTTTTGCATAATCTTTGAAGGGTATGTTTTGTCTCTAGACTAAACTGTTTTCTATCTGCATTTTGAAGTGTAGAAACCATCAGCAGATGGTCTTCCAGTTGTGACACATTTTATTATTCAACAAAATGTGGTTCTAATATTTCTGTAGATTCCCTCTTTGTATATTTTGTGTATCTAATAGTTGACTGTAGTTATTCATATCACTTTTCTGTTTACATATCTGGATTTTAACCATTTTTCACAATAAATGATTCTTAAAATAAAAAAAAAAAATCTGTTCTTTTTGAAACAAGATTGTAGAATTGGATGAGTGAATTTCACTGAAGGTGTGTTTATGACTAAGCAGTGGTACTATATTAAACACAAACTAGTTTGAAATGGGGAGAGAACTGGATCTACAAACCCATAAATGTATAAGAACAGTACAAGTTACCACTGTAAATACTATTACATTAAAGTTAACGGAAGACCTTTAGCTCTCGTTGTTAAGAAAACATGTTCTTGTGCCAATTAAACCCAAGGACGTAGCATCTTGCTTCTAAATTGGTGTTGTGCCAATTTTTTTTTATAAAGATGAGCCTGGGAGGGAAAAATGGAACATTGCTCTTAAGTATTGAAGGGTTTCTTTTCCTATGCCATTTTTAATGTATTGTCTGCTAGATCCCTCTTTCTGTGAAAGTGTGCCTTATATATTAAGATGCCTTGTTTTTGTTTTAATGTGCACACCAAATATTTAACTGTGCCAAGTAGTTTTTTTTTTTTTAGTTCAAAAATTACTATTTTAGTAGTGAGTATTATCTCAATAGTGTCACGATATTTATAATACAGTTTGTCATTTCATCTGTAAGCAAGAAATTAATGTAACAGTATAAGATTTAAAGAAATTTTATACTGAAATGAAAGTAAGCAGATTTATTTTACTGGGTGGAAATGAACAATAAAAGGAAACTAATACTTTGCATTTTATTTTATTTTTTTTTTTTTTTTAGCTTTGGATGTGATGAGTGCATTTTTTATTGGTGAGTTGGAAGGAATTTTGTAAGTACTGGTTCTAATTTTGAAATAATTTGCATTAACTTTCATGTATTCATACGTATAAATAATAACCACCACCAATTCCTTATACTTATTCTTTCATCACTTTTATGATTGTCAGTTACCAACATTCTATTTTCAGGGAGAAGAGGAATAAGATTATAATGGGGACCACAAAACAGCAGAGATTGCCTCTTCTTCTTTTTATGTCACTTCAAACATCCCTTTTTATTTCTTTTTAGCTTTTATAGCCTCAAGTCTCTATGGAACACTTTTTTTTTTTTTTTTTTAATTCTATTTTCTGCCATTCGGCTTTTTTTTTTTTTTTTTTTTGTAGTATCTCCTCACATGCATCCAACAAACCAGTTCATTCCCAGAGGTTCTCCATAGGATTAATGTCAGCACTCTGGGCTGGCCAGTCCAACTTTTGTCCTCAGACTAGTCCATTACAATGCAAGCAATATGACATCGAGTGTTGTCCTACTGGTACAGGTAAAGGTATTAGCCTTCCCCAACATTCTGCCACAGTGTAGGTAATGCATTATTGTCCAGATCTCAGCATTCATGGTTTTGTCCAAAACAGCCAGTGGTCCTAGGACAAACCATGAAAAGCAGCCCAACTGTTTTTCACGGTTCCTCTGCCAAACTTCATTGTTGGTCAATACAGTCTGGCACATGCCTTTCTCAGGGCATCCACTACACACAGGCACGACCATCAGATTGGTAGACCATGTACTGTTTCATCACTCCAAAGCATGGCTTTCTGTTGGCATAGAGCACAAGAATGGCAGGCCTTATGCCAGGCTAGATGCATCTGGCATTAGTGGATGGCTACACAACTGTGGTAACCCATACCATGCAGCATCCTATTTGTACTGGTGCTGACATGTCCCAGTCATCTCACTGAAGGCCTGTGTGTATGCTGCAACAATGGCAACCTGTGTTTCAAGGGCAGGCCTCCTGTTAGCTTCAGAGGTTTTCTGGGTGATTGTTTCAGCACCAGTCCACTTCTGTTTGCAGATCATGTCACCATTTGTTGACCTAAGAATCTTCACTGCCACTGAAACGTCATGTACAGAAAAAAATGCTTACTTGGCACCTACTATTATTCCATGCCAAAAGTCTGTTACCTCTACTGATCTGACATTCACAATCATACTGCCCCTCTCTTTGAAGGCCTATGCACGCATTTATAGTTGTCTGACGTGCTTAGGTAGGATATGAACAAAAGAGGAGTGTCCACATATTAATGGTATAGCAGTGTATGTTCAAATTTGAGAAGGCAAATTCAGAGAGAATGTTCTTCTGCAACTACATAGAACAAGCATCCATTAAAATAATTCCCCCCCTTGCAGATTATACAATGGGTGCTTCCAAGTATTTTTGCAGTTCCATGGCACACGTGTAGCCTAAGTATTAAGGTTATAAAAGCTCAGTGTTATACTATACTAAATGAAAATAGTAAATTTTTATAAAAATTCATCTCCTTAGATCTTGCTAATCAAGGGATTATACATTCTTGTGAGTAACATCAAGGATTCACAAATTATATTAGTACTTTTGCTCAACTTACGGATAACATCATTTCTAAAGTGAGCATGAATCCAAGCTCCGACTACATTGTACAAAACAACTGTTTTATACAAGGGAGCCACATATTTTTTCAAACTATTTGAATACCTGTGTTGAAATAGTCCTATTGTTCACTAAATGAATGTGGGAACAATGTTTTGTCTCTGGTATGTAGATCCTTTACTTTTTCTTCTGGTGCTCTGGTAAATTCTTAAATTACTTATCACAATCTGAAATTAGTGGTTTTATAAAAGTTATTTTCTATATATTATTCACAACCACTCCATTTACATGACACTTCAGGTTGTTTAAATAATTATCTTTCACCTTGTGTAGTCTTCCAACTCTGACATTTTAGAACAAGGTTAGAAATAGGAAAATTTTAATTGTTCCATCATGCAGTTGCTCTTCACTAAAATATTACAAGAACCAATTCACGAGTTAGTGATTTAGCTTTAACATAAAAAAATAAAAGAGAGAGAGACCGGCATGCCAGATTCAGTGTGGAGAGCATCTATGCTAAAAATTTTTGAAAGGGGGGGGGATTAGAAAATTGTCAGCATCCTATAAAAGTAGTGCCATCTTCGGCACTATTGTTATAGGATGTTGACACCTGATGGCTTTGTGAAAGCAATATTTTACATCATTCTCACCACAAATAGCTAATAACAGGAATCTTAGGTTAGTCTTATTGCAATGAACTGTTTAGTGAAAGATTGTTGATTAAAGCCAATACAGATGTGAATAGGATATATTGTTGAGAAAATTTATAGATTGTAGTGTGATTTTATCAAACAGTGATGACTGATGGTCTTTTCTCCTATCAAGACAGCTATTACTGCAGTTTTTTATTTCTGCAGTTTTTTATTTTATTTTTTGTATGTTTAATAAAGTTTAAGTGAAACTAATTTTCTCACCATGTTGACACTATAAAATAAAATCCTGTGTTAGAAAATTATTTTATGTTCATAATATCATTATAAAGATCTGTAGCAATGTGAAAGTCATTTGTAATGGAAATACTCAGTTAAGGCTTTAGTTAAAAAAAAAAAAGTGGCTACATTTGTTTTTCTGTACAGTCTTTAGTGAAACTGTAGTATATACTGTTAACGTGTCATGTTACTGAATTGAACTAAATAAATTAAGTTTATGTAATCACTTCCTAACATCTCTACTTAATGTAAGAACAATTAAAAAAACCATCAAAATAGCATCCATAAAATAAGGAACCACATTTTTCAACTCCAGTACAAGAACTAACTTTGTGAATTTCTGACAAATTGTAGCCTTTTTTGAAAAATGAAAAATTAATCACTGGGTTTTAAACATTCTTTATTCAGTACATCCTTATATAAATAACTGAAATAGTTTTATAATCTTACATTTCTTTTTAAGAATAATTTTTTACTTGCACTTCAAGAGTTATCATGATTTTCATTTCAATTATTACTTTAACCATTTTTCAAAGAAGAAAATAGAATGAATACATGTGAGCAGCAGTTTATCTTTGTGCACCGGGTTTATGTATTTTTTTTTTTTTAATCTGCCCCAACTCTCCACAAAAATGCATCATTCACCGATGTATTTATCACCACAGGTTCTTCTACAGCGATTAGCACAAGCAAATAGAAAAGTTCATTAGTTGAGGACAAGTCGAACTGATATTTACATTAAGCACAAAAACAGTGCAACAGATCTTTATCAAGTTTGGTCCATTGCTGAGTCAGTATTGTTAAACACAATCAAAGATTCAGGAGATGCTGGCTGGCTACTTGCTGGAGGACTGTTTGGCTCAGTTTTAATTACTGGAATTTCAGTGGTCGTTACAGTTGGTGTCCCACCAGTGGAACTGGAGGCTTGAGATACAACAATGGAGCCAGGTGTGGCTTGTGACATAGTTACAACCACCACTTTAGCCATTGGTGCAGTTGATGTGACTACTTTAGCTGGCAGGCTTTGGGTTGCACTGGCTGTGACAATCTTTACTAAGGTTGCAGTAGTACTTCCTGTACTGGATGTACCCAAAGAATTCTGAGAAATTGTGGAGATAGGAGTAGGTGGCCTCGGTGAGGCAAGGAGTACATATTTTTGGGATGGGGCAGATGAAACAGTTGGTGTACGTGGAACAGTGACAATAGTTGGAGTTCGAGGGTTAGTTTGAAGTAATCGTGGCTAAAAGAAAGAAAAAAAATGCAAGGTGTAATAAAAGACCATATTGCAAATTTTAAAAAAGCATAAACTACAATAAAACCAACTTTAATTATATATAAACATAAAAAAAAAAATTAGTGTTAAGCATTTTTAAATATATACTCAAAAACATTTTAAAATTGGTTTGTTAATCTGCAAGGGAAAAAAAATATATATAATGGCCTTCTTATCCGATATAGTTAAAATTAGATTCCTATGTAATACACTAAACTTTGTGTATACCAAATCACATATAGCACATCTCTGGAGGCAGTTTGTAAACAACCCTAACAAGATAATATCCAAAAACTGTAGCAAAATGACTGGGATACACTACATGTAGAGCAGCTCACAGAATGTAGAGTAAAAGTAAATAGGGTATTACAGAATTCAGTGCAATAACTCACTGAAATCAGTCTAACACTGACACAGTTGGATTAAAAAAAAAAAATTCCTAGCTAGATTAAATCATGAAACATAATGGGGTATGCACACACTGTATGGTATTAAGACCAAAGCTATGTGAAAGTTATCAATTAAAAGACATCTTTATGGTTGGAGCCTTAGACTACAAAGGACATATGGGTAAATGCAAGTGCATCATTTTTATATGCAGTAAACTACCAAGGTAGATGAATTGGCATCGTTTTAATTATATCGTTGTAAATACCTTTGCAGCGGGTTGCCATAATATTGCACTACCTCGAATAAGTAACACTTCACCAATGGAGAAGATTGTTACTTATTCTCCATACGGCACCATTTCAAGGCTTACTGCTCTTTTATTGGCGGGTGGGTGGGCAGGTACCCTGATGTTCCAGGGTACCTGCCTGCCCACTTATCAGTAAACTCCTTTGTAGTCTAAGGCTCTAGCCATAAAGATGTCTTTTAATTGATAAATCGGCCTGCCCACCAATGAAAGGCTAGCCTTGAAACAGTGCCATCTAGGTGGTGCTGGTATCTGCCGAGAATAAGTAATGATAATCTTTTCCATTGGTAAAGTGTTACCCTGGAACACAAGGATATCTGCCCACCCACTGATGAAAGGCAAATAAGCCTTGAAACAGTGCCGTCTGGGTGTGTGGTATCCACTAAGAATAAGTAACAATAGTCTTCTCCATTGGTCAAGCATTACTTATTCAAGGTAGTGCAATATTATGGCAACCCATTGTGAAGGTATTCACAATGAGATTAATTAAAATGCCAATTCATCTACCTTGGTAGTTTACTGCATATAAAAATGACACGTTTGCACCAATCCACATGTCAGTTATCAATTATGCTTAAAAATTGGCTCATCTGTTATTTACTTCTTTTTTTTTTTTCCTAGTGCAGCAAAAGCTTGTGGGGTCCTTGCACTATATGGCAAATACTATTACTAATGGTTAATGATAACCATACATTTTTAAGCTGTTGGTATTTCAAAATAAACAGATTGAATTTTCACCAAACAAATTTTAAATTATCTGAAGGTATCTGAAAAAGATTTGAAATGAAATCAACAGCACTAAGCAAATTTTGACATATAATAAAATATACATCACCTCATTAACAGGGCAAGTAGTATATTTGCAAAGGTAATATGCAATTATTTCAAGAAAAACACAGTTTGGAAGGTGTTCACCAATGCCTACCATATAGCTAGCTTTCCACTAACAGGTTATGCCAAAATAAGGTGAGGAGTGGTGTTCAAGCTTAAAAAAGGAGATCGCTGGTGTCCAAGTATTTAGACAGCCTTAAACCCTTATCTAAGGCAGCTTCTCAAATGGGAATTTTTACATTCCCAGTGGTGTGTACATTTCTTCTTTGGGGTTAATAAACTGTAAATAAGTCAGCTGCATCATCAGCTCTTATATGTTTGGGTACCTACCCAAACAACCAATAAGAGGCCAAATAGCTTCAAAACAGTACATATGGGGGAAGGGGGGTACTGAAAATAAGTAATAGTGGACTTCTCCCTAATGGGGAAGTGTTAAAAAAGTACAAGGGGAAGGAAACTTTGCGAGGGATTTCACAATATGAGATGTTATAATAACGATATTTAACAAACAAACTTTGGTGTGTCTTAAAATTCAACCATGCAGTAAGCTATTACACTAACAATTTCACAGTTTGAGGCTTTCTGTCCTAAACTTTTACTAGGAAATAATGTCATAATGTAAATGACATTATTTCGGCACTGTTTATTAAATAAAAGGATGTGATAATTAAAGCTACCATAAATCTCTACATGACATTAACAGGGATCTCACACTTAATTACTGCAACTTGCTGGTAAAAAGTGTTCTCAAATAATTTTAATATATTTCTTCCTCCACTTTAATTTTCATTTCTTCATTCTCCTTACCTTTAATACATAAAAATAGGCATCAATAACTTCCTCAACACTGGTATATCTAGTGTAACGTATCTGCCATGCACCACACAAATGATATGATAATGTTTTGTGCACAGCAATTTCCTGGACTTCATTATTAAAACTAGTGAGAGACTAAAAGCTGCGAAATAAACTAATTAGTTATTAACAGAAACTGTCAAATTCCCACTAAAAACACAAAATATGAACTATAATTCAAAAATAAATTAAATCAGAATATATCGGGATATTTAACTTTCCAAATATTCATCAGAAGAAGAAAGTGGACGACTTCTGGATTTATTGGATGCCTTCAGTAGCACATTAGACAAGAACAAGAGAAAGCAATACTCTTGATGCTATTACCAGTAGTAACTATTCATGCATTAAGAATCTTCGGGTAAAGGTACCACTAGTGACCATTGATGTGATTGAGTGGGTAAAAACTGAATGGTCCCATTCAGTTTTTACCCACTACAAATTCAAACTTGGAAGCAGTCACAAAAGTAATCGTAAAAGCTACTAAGGTGTTTACAGCAACTAAAACAATGCTTGAGGTTTAGGCCCTAAACGGATGTCAGATGAACTGATCAGACTAGTGGCAGAGAAGAAAAAATGTATGGGATGATTATAAATTATTAAGGAACATGGAAACCTACAGCAAGTATATAAAGTAAAGTGCAGCCATTACCAACCCACTGCAGGATGGAAGCCTCCTCAACAATTCATGCTGAGGGAAATGGATCATAATCTGCCACGCTGGTCCAGTGCGGGTTGGCAGATTGACCATATTCAGCAGTCAGGGGCTAGTCTGCAATCAAGCTGGTAAAGAGGTTAGGACACATTATCAGAAATCTTTGGCTAAGAACAAAAAAAAAAAAAAAAGAATTGGTGTACTGGATATGATGGCACAAGTCTGTTGAGCCTATTCAGATTGCAAATTGAATAAATTTTCTGCATCTACATTTATGGATGAAGAAATTTAGAGAAGTATACTAAATTCTAACAGAGCGCTAAATGATTTTGTGATAACAGAAGAAAGTTGAAGAAATTGTGGACACTAAGGGTAAACAGAGAACCCAGGTCTGATCGGATCTATTATCCAATTATATTAAAAAACATAGCAAAAGAGGTAAGCAAACCTGTAGCCATAATTATGAGAGCATCCTTGGAGCCTTTATGGCCCTTGTGGGTAGCACAGTTGGTAGAATCGGCACACATGGCAACTTGTGAAGGATGATCACTTTGAAATTTTGCCCTCTCTTTAAATGTCAGAACACAGAATAAGCTCATTGCCTACATCCATATTCATAAACTATATTTGTACATTTTTAAATGGCATTGAACATTATTAAAAATAACAAAAAGTTGTTTTTTACTGAATTCACACACAAGTTGAGTCCCATCGAATTGGGACTCAACTTGTTATGGGACTTTTTCACAATGTGGGAGTTAGTCAGTCTCAGGTGAGGGTAACACAGTAGAAGTAATCTCAGAACAACATACCAATTGGGTGGTACTGCACTTAGGTAGTGGAGAATGAAAAAGAACTGGAGTAACCAAACAGTTCAACATGAAGTTCTCTGAGTAGTGTAGACAGGTTAGGATCAGTTCATGCTGTTCTATTAATGATATACTGGAATATTGCAAGTGTACAAGGAGGTGGTTATTCCACCATATAAGGAAATGGTTAGGCCATATCTTGAGTAATGCATGTGGTTCTGGAAGTCTCATTTTAAGAAGGATGTGGATCTTCTGAAATGGGTGCAACAAGATTAGTCAAGGACACTTACCAATAAGGACCAGTACTGCCTGGAAACTAGATATGTGTGAAAAGACTTTATTGAAGTGTTTAAGGCTTTGAATAAACTAAATGACCATCCTTTTTTGTCTTACATGAGGTGGTATAAATTTAAATTGAGGAGAGACAGACATGAAAATTTTCTTCCAGCCAGAGGGTAATTAAATTGTTGGAACAAATTTCCATCTGATGTTGTGGAAGTGGACAGTTTGAACAAATTTAAGGAACGATTGAACAAATTATTGAAGTGTGGATGTATGTATAAGCTTGCATCCTTGCATCATTTTGCCGCTACCAACAATAAATTACATACTACTTGTGATTAATTAGATACTATCTATGATTCTATAATATGTGATATTGAAATGCTTATCTGAAAAAGCAGGCAAGTTTCAATTAGGGACAAATACACGTAATTAAAAATTTTTATCACAAATTTTAATTTGCACGAAATCAAAAACCACTAAAATTTACAGAAATTACCCCACTCTACTGGAGCTTAAAAATGTAGATGTCACTTCAGTTAATGCAAACACATTCTAAATGTAGATTTGGCTTCTGGGAAGGAAAATAACTATACTCAGTACAATAGCCAATAATAAACTTGGTGGCAGAATTTCAAACTTTTTCAATTTTTAAATGCATAAATCTAACAAATTAAAACCCTGCTAAAAGATAATCTTAAAAAATATACAATCTATTCTTGTTATAGCCAAATTACAAGTTAAAAATAAATTTTGAAGAAAACAAGAAGTTATGAAAATGTACTGTACGTTAACTTCTAATCTCCACCCATTACGATGAAATGTATTTCATTACATTTTGATAATGAAATACATTTCATTCAGCTGAATATGAATGTCATACTATGCAATTCCATATATTCCTAACCATCTTAAAATGTACTTCTACATGTTTTTCTGAAAAGTAACTGAATTTTATCAAGTATCATGCTTTTCCGAGCATTCAATTCACTCTGCAAAGAAGCCGTACTCAATTAAAAATGTCAACTACTGACTCAGAAAAATTGCATATGAAATTATGCCACAACTGGTTAAAATTAAATAAGATATTTAATTTTATATTTATTTAAGAGAGAAAATGGGTTACTGAGCAACCCCTCTCTCCAAACTTATTCCATTCTCTTCAATAGGATACTCTTATTTTTGATACATGCCTTTTAGACAGATAATTCCATAGGCACTGTCCTTAGAATACTTCATTCAAAAGAAAATTTATTCCCTTTACATTGTTAAAAGATTAAAAAAATACAATTTAGCTTTAACCTTTTCTTTCTCACCAATACACTCCTATTGGACATTTGAACCAAAGTATATACTGTATATATTTCATTCTTAATAATCTCGGATTGCAAAGTTAATAGTTTGGAACTCAGGTTTCTTCATTCATACCCTTTCTTGAAATTATAATGGAGAAAGAACAATTAGAACAATAAATGGGGGGGGGGGGGTATAATTCACAAATGGCTTTTTACTTCCTGTGAACACGGAAATGATCTGAATAAGTTGGTTACTTAAAAGAAATTTTAGACAATTTTAAAGTTTAAATTATTTGTGAAGTAACGTATATTTATTTCGTGGTTTTAAGATTTTTTTGCGACAATTGTTTTTCAATTCTCACGGTAGCATGCGATATTGATTGGTTTTTTAGGGGGTTGGTAGTCTCTAACTTTCCATGGCTCTTCTCGATGCACTAGGTGAAATATGAGAATTGAATACATGATGATTTTAATTAGTAGCTATTTTTAATTCGATTTATTTAATACTAAGCACATGCCGTTGGTTCGTATAATAATACATTCATCCGCGATTGAGTGTCGAGAGAATTACAGTCCTACTAAAAAGGTATGAGGTTTCCTCTTATAATTTAAGAAAGAACAATAAAAAAATTATAATAAAAGTGAGAAAGAGAGAGAAAGTTACACATGCTACAAATAAGAGTTAATATAAATTTCATATATATTCAATCAAAACTGATTACCTTATCAATATGTTGCCAGACCTGTAAAAATTTAAAATCAAGTCATACATTAAATAGTAAATTAATTACCTTTGTGTACAAGCATTCAAAATATGAGAGTCAAAAATAAGTAATTAATGCACAATTTCATCAGTGTGTGTCAAAATGATATACCCAAATTTAGATTTAGTACATTTTTGAACTTTATTTTTGGTTTGCATTGCCCAATATTTGAGGGAAAACAAAAATGCAGGATATGAGAACAAGCTAGTCTACATATACAAACTTTGTGTTTCATAATGAAACAAAGTTATTATAGAATAACACAGAACCAAAACCATGTCAAATATGAAAAAAAAAAAAAACATTTTTACTGTATGTATTTAAGTTTATCATAGAACCTGGCATATTGCTGGCTAAGAGTAAAATTACTGCCTTACATATTTGCTGTGTAAAAGACATAGCACTAAATCTTAACAATTACCAGTACACACTCTAAAATTTCTTTGAATACATTCTACATTTAAAATAGATTTTATTACAAAACTCCAGATACAACTAATTATTATTAGTCAATAAAAGAAAATGAACAGTTAATTAAAAAAAAAAATATATATATATATATATATACATATATAAAAAATTGAATACATAAGAAATTAAATAAGGTATATCAAAGAATTGTAATATGGTTTATGGACTAGGGACACTGCATTTTTTTGCAGAAAGAATCCAACAACCATTTATAAAGGATAAATGAGAGGATTGGGGATGAGTATAGAATATAAACTACAAACAGCAATTGGAACTATGGAAAACACAAGAAAAAATTAAAGTACTTATTGCTGTATAACCCATAATTTCAATGTCGTTGTCAGGAGTCAACCATTGAAATCATCGAAGATACAGAAATAGGTGGGTCTGTGTTTCTGACATGAAATATACGCACAGAATACTGTTGCGGAAGTATAAAAATTTTGAATTTTGGTGGTTGAAGAGATTAGGCTTAAATGTCAAGATAATGCACAGGAATGGTAATCGTATATTTCACAGCTGACCGAACAGAAGTGGAAAGCAAAAAAAGTTACATATCAAATACAAAGATGACTCACTGAATCCGATGAAGTATGCAGCCCAAGGAAACTTCCCAAATCCAATGAAGTAAGAAGCCAAAAGAACTCTTCAGCCATGTGAATGCATATATAAGTTATATACCATAGTAAGGCTGTATACCGTACTATGGTATACAGCAGTAGTTTATATTCTATGCTCATCCCCAATCCTCTCATTTATCCTTTATATATATATATATATATAAAAATAATCACATCATCTTTGGTTATAATGCTCAAATTTTATTGTAGTTTGATTATTAGCAACACCTTTTGCTAAAATGCATTTCTTCATAAAATGTAGACTTTTATTGAGGGAGGTCTGAGTCTACCTTCTGTGTTACCTTCAATCAAAACTTTGATACCATTTCTTGAAGTTCCTCTAGAAAATGCAACACAGAGTTGACCAATAGGTAAACAGCAGATCGGACCGATTAATTACAACTTTATTGAGCAACTGCCTCTGTAATTTGCCATTGTAAATGCTAAATGAAGTGAGAATCTTCAAGGGTAGCACACTAGATGGTATGGCTGCACTCTCTCACACTCAGTCTAAGTGGCCCAGTTTTATTGCCATCACCAACTGAAGTCGAGACACACTTCCCATCAGAGAAGGAGGAAACTTTTACAGGTTATTTTCACTCCATGAACTGTTTTAGTGTCAAGTAAGCAATTCAGACAAAATACTCTGGTTTTCTCTGGTTATGGAGTGAAAATAACCAGACATTGAATATATAAAAGCTAATATACTTCAGGGGTTAATAAAGGATTCCAGTGTGATCTGAGTGTAGAAGTTATGGATCCATCCAATACATTTTATAGTAATAGTTGCTGCTAGGTATAGTAATACCTAGCAGCATATAGGTATTACTGCAAGGTATTGACCTGGTAGAAGCTAATCACAATTTGGGAAATATATTTAACTCTGACAAAACTAGGTTCAATTTACATAATCATGCATCTGCACTGCATGCAGAAATCTTTGGTAGCACACTGTTCAAAGCTTGATCAGTTATAAAGTCTCTATGTTTTAGGTGAATACTGTTATCTCAGCAAATTTGCCTAAATTATCAGGAATCAATGGAAATTGTGATTCATGGACTAATATTATTAGTGGAGTCAGCAGGGGTCAGTGTTGGGCACATCACTGTTTTCTATATTTATCAATGATACTGATGAAGGCATATCAGGCTTAATGTCCACATTTGCAGATACAAATTTGATACAAAGGTTGGCAGGGCGGTTAATGGCAGTATGATACTGCAACAGGATCTAGAAAATTTAGGCATATGGGCTGAAAAATGGCAATTGAAGTTTAACATTGATAAATGCAAAGTACTGCATATGGGTAGCAGTAACCCCAGAGTAATATACAAACTGTGTGGTACTACACTTAGGGTAGTGGAAAATGAAAAAGACCTGGAGGTAATTGTGCAGTGAGATATGAAGTTCTCCGAGCAATGCAAATGACCTGCCAGGACAACTCATGGGGTTTTTTCAAAGATATACAGGAATTTTGCTAGCAGGGATAAGGGGGTGATTATACCCTTGTATAAGGCAATGGTGAGGCCAGACCTTGAGTACTGCATATAGGTCTTGGAGGCCTCTTTTTAGCAAGTGGAGCTGCTGGAACAAGTTATATGTATATATTATGTTGTTATTTGGAGCATTAACAACTAAGGCCATATTGCTCCGGGAATATGCGATGGTCATTCACTGACCTTTCCGCATCCTCTGTATTTGGTGGTGACAGGCTCGAACCGCGGTCTAATCAAGAAGCATGTGCTACGCACTGCTGCTCCTTCCCACCTGGCTACGGAGGCACCAGCTGGAACAAGTACGGAGAAGGACAACGAGATTGGTGATGGGAACAAAGTGGGTGCTCTCACCAAGAAAGACCAGTTTTGCAAGTTGCAGTATCTGGAGACTAGGTACCTGAGAGGAGATCTGATTGAGATGTTTAAGGATTTGAATGGATATGAGCAAGCTCAATGCTGATGAGATTCTTCCTCTTGCTCAGACCACATACATGAGGGGACACAAATTCAAATCGATGGTTTCAGAATAGATGTGTGGAAGTTTGCCTTTCGCCAACAGGTGGCTGATTTTTGGAACAAACTTCCATTTGTTTTTGTGGAAGCTGATAGTTTAAATAAACTCAAGGAAGAACTAGATAAATTATTTGAGGGAATGAATAGGTGAAATGGGAGGTGTTTTTTTTTTTGGTTGATGCTGTATAAGCTTGCTTCTTTGCAACATTTGCCACTGTTAATGCTGATAAAATGTGAAATGCAGTGTTTTGACAAAGCATACAGAAGTAACATTTTTCATAAGACTTACCAAATTGCATAACTTCAGAGACTATTCACAGAGTATACGTTTTTTTTTTTTGAACAATCCTCAGAGGCATTGGCAGAAGTGCCAATGCCTCTGAGGATTTGCAGGTTGCAGTATTCACTGGTTTATAATTGTATTTCATACAATTACAGACCAGTGAAACTGACTACTATGGTTGGTATAATATTATGGAATCTATGGTTAAAGATGTAATACAGGACCATCTCAACAAGAATGGTATCCTAAATGGTTCTCACAGCATGGTTTTGTGAAAAGGCAGATCTTGCTTAACTAATCTGATGTACTATGATGACATTACAAAGAAAATGGATGTGAAAAATAACTTTAACATCATATATCTCAATTTTAGTAAGGCTTTTCATACTGCTCCTTCACGAGAGATTACTGTATAAATTAGAGCAGGTCAGGTTAATGGGGAAGATCCATTAGTGGATTGTGGGTTGGTTGAAGGAGAGGTAACATGAGGAAGGTTATAAATGAGTATTCTTCAGAATGGATTGGAGCAGCAAGTGGGGATCAGTTCAGATCTCTCTTGTTTCTGATCTAAAGTGATATTGAAGAGAGAATACAGAAGAAGCCAGTTCATCGAGTTTTGTAAATGATATAAAAGAATTTTACTAGCAGGTATAAGGAGGTGATTATCCCATTGTACAAGACAATGGTTAGGCCACACCTTGAGTACTGCATACAGGTCTGGAAGACTCATTTTAGGAAGGTTGTAGATCTGCTGGAACAGATGCAGAGAAGCACAATGATATTGGTGAAGGGAACAAAAGGATGGTCCAAGAAAGGCTTCAGTTCTGCAGATTGCAGAATCTGGAGACTAGGCACCTGTGAGGTGATCTGATTTAGGTGTTTAAGGCTTTGAATGCATTGAGAAATCTCAATGCTGATGGCATTCTTGCTCAGACTACACGAGGGGGTATAAATTCAAACTGAGGAAGGATGGTTGTGGGACAATGTGAGGCAGTTTGCCTTCAGTCAGCAGGTTGTTGATTGTTGAAACAAACTTCCATCTGTTGTTGTGTAAGTGCATAGTTAGAATAATTTCAAGCAAGGATTAGACAAACTACTGGAGGGGATGGACAAGTGATGTGGGAAGTGGTCTCGTTCTCTTTTTTGGCTGATGCTGTATAAACTTGCTTTCTTGCATCATTTGCCACTAATAACACTAGTAAAAACATATATATATATATATATATATCAGTCTTTAGCAATAAGTAAATAATGCTACATATGAGAATTAATACAGTTATCTATTCAGAAAGTACTCATTTGTCATTCTAAAAGTTACCAGAAATAAACTGAAACAAAACACATATTATAGAAACTATCACACCACTTCTCCAGCTACTTTCGACAATTTTTCAATCACAAATTTTGAATTAACAGAAATTCTTAATTTACCTACTTCAAAAATGCTACTAGTTCATCAGCAAAACATAAAGACAATACATTGAAAGTTAAAACATTTATTCTAAACAAAAAAAAAAAACATGAAGAGCCAATGATAACCACAGCAAGTTGTAGTTATGCCTATAATTAATTAAAGTCTTAAAAATTCCTTACCTGAGTCACTGTAAAGGTAGCTCTTGTACTACCTGTAGTAGTAGTTGCCTGCTGCCTAGATCTTATAACTTGATTATGAATCACTGGACCCAGATAGCCAAACTCAGTTTTATATTCTTCCAAGACATCTGGGGGTTGCCTGGTTGACTTCAATATTGATGCTACCACTCTCTAATACCAAATTTTGTGAAATAGTAATTTTTAATTAATTTGAAATTTATAACTTATAATATAAATCTGCAATCTAACATTTAGATAAAAAATGTTTAGATAAAAACATTTTATCTAAACATTAGATATTTAGATAAAAACATTTAGATAAAAATCAAATTTAATGTATGATAATTACCCAGTAATTTTGAGGGAGGCAATCAAAGAGTGTTGAACCATTGAGGTTAATTATGAGGGCATAAAGGTGGTTCCAAGGGTGAAGTCTGTAACTTCAAGACTGGTTAGTCTGATGTCAATGGCAATGATTAAGAGTGCAAAACAGAAATGGCATTCTGAAGGACGTACAACATGGTTTTGTTAAGTGAAAAACATATTTTACCTAGTAAGTTATTTTGAAACAGTTACTCATAAGCTAGATGTAAGAAACAATTTTGACATAGTTTATTTGAATTTAAGCAAGGCAGCTGACTCACTCCCTCAGGAGATGTTATTGTATAAACTGAAACACGTAGGGATTACTGGTAAAATTCTAAGATGGTGGTGCTACAGAGTAGAAGGCAGAAGGTTGTGAATTGTGACTAATTCAATATCATCGACAAAGAAACGAAGGGTGCGTGATGTAGGATAGATGTAGGATAGATAGACAGATGTAGGATAGACGTGCGGAAATTTGTCTTTAGCCAGCGGGTGGTTGGTTGGTGGAACAGACTTCCATCCCTTGTGGTGGAGGTTGATAGCCTAAATAAGTTTAAGGCTCAGCTGGACAGGTATTTTGAACGAACAGAGGGGTGAAGTGGAAGTGGTGTTTTTTTTTTTTTTTTTTTTTTTTGGCTGATGCTGCATAAGCTTGCTTTCTTGCATCAAATGCCTCTACTAATGCTAATGCTAATGCTAATGTCAAAATTTGCAGACAATGTAAAGACTGGAAGACAGAAATTGACTGATGATTAACAGTGCCAAGTGTTCTTGGCACTTAATCATCAGTGCCAAGCAGCACTCCTTCAGGATGACTTCAACAGGCTTCATGAATGGTCAGAAGAGTGGCAGCTACGTTTTAATGAGCAAATGCAAGGTCTTACACTTGGGGAATAGCAACCACAAGATAACCTATACATCGGTGGGGTTGAACTAAAAACAGTAGAGGGAAAAAGGGATCTAGGAGTTACAAGTTTTTTGAGCAGTGTAAACAGGTGGACAGGAGAAAACATCCTATCTTAAAAAAGACACTGAACTTCTTGAAATGGCCCAAGGGCAACTGTACAAGGAAAGACTTTGATCATGTGCCCTAGAGCGCTTGGCAACAAGGCACCTTAGAGGGAATTTGCTGTGTGTATGTGTGGGTTTAAGGTTGAGAAGATGAAAGAAAATACCTGTTGACATTACACTTGAATTTCTTTAGATTATAATTTTCAGAAGTATATGCGAGGGGGAGCTAGTTCCAGAAAACGGAAGTTAAAGGAATAAATGAAGAAGAAGAAATATATCTTTTCTTTCTTAATTCCCATCACAGAACTGCATGCACCTCTAATTCATGGGAAACTCTTTGAAATAAGTATAGCTGCTATTGACTGCACACAATTTTTAAAATAAGATGCAATACATACACAGACCAAGATATATAGTAAAAGATTTAAAGATTCTACAAACTTAAGAGTATATAAGACATTTACTAATTTAAATTAATGACACTTACTCCAATCTGCTGCTTAATGTGTTCAGCTGAACTCTTATCCACACTGCTCATGACAGGTCCTTCAAGACACTGGCGTACCCGTTCACCAATTCCTTTAACTCTGGGGAATAAAAATGCCCTTACCACTTCTGGTCCTAATTCTGACAGTGCAGATATAGCACCATAGTGTGATGCTAAAGGTATCTTGTCATTCTGTAGAGCACGACTGAACATCCTAGTCATCCTTGTCTGGATACTATTTGTGCTGGTGTTGAAGTTTCTAAAAAATATGAACATAGTACGTATTCATATTCAACTAAAAAAAACAGTCAGCTGGTATTATAAAATAAAGGCATTCTCAACAGTTTAAAATGCCTCAACAGTTAAAAATGAAATAAAATAAATAATATTACTCACTTCTTCAACATGTTTAAAATATGGACAAAGATGAATAACATGAAAACTGCATTGATGTGCTGCTTTTTTAGTAATGAAAACATGCAAATGTTAATTTATATTTGCATACTGCTTTCAGTTATTTTAAACTCTATGAATATCTCTTAATCATAATCTGAGTTAGTTTAAACTCAGCATATTTCTCAAATAAGTATGAGGTCTTTCAGTTGTGTGACAGTTGGCATTATATGTTCTCAAGGGTTCTGAGAGTTCAGAAATTCATGATACACTGCATATTCAGCAATAAATTACAGAAGTATTCCATGAAATGGTCTGCAAAGTTATACTCTGAAACTTCAGCAGCTTTTGCTTCTAAACCGTTGTTTGCTTCTAAACCGATCTCATTAATAGAGTTCAGTGAAAACTAAGTAAATGTGACCACAATTTTTGTGAGGAAAGAAACCTATTCCTCAAAAGAGTGCTGAGTATTCTGATAAAAGAAAAGAGGAAATTTGCTGTATACCCACAGTACAGATCCTAAAGAATCCACACACTGTACTGACAACCTAAAAGAGGTCTTTACCAATTCACAGACTGTTAAACTATCAAATAGTTGATAGTTGAACATTCAACTATCAAACAGCTATATTACCTGTCTAGTTATGTACTTACTATCTTGCCAGAGATTTTGAGAGTTATAAAAAATAGTATCCTCTTTATTACTTAATTCAGAAGGAATGTATGCATGACTGCCATATATAGAATGATATGCTATGTTAAATTTACATCATTGAATTCTGCTAGCATTCATGAATTATTTTAATTTTAAGTAAACAAAATGTAATACTGCAGTTCTAATGACTATTAATCTTGTCTGACATTTGCACTAATGATTTAATTAATATTAAATTTACCTTTTTTTTTTTTTTTTTTTTTTTCAAAAAACAACAAATAGTTATTTCAGTAAGTTATGTGGTGGACACTCTAATTTGTCAAAAAATATCATACATAGACAAAGGAGATCAAATATCTATTTACTTGCATATTTGAGCCATTAGTCGAGAGGCAAAATCTCTGAGTGCCCAATGATTGTCAACATCTGGCCTTGTACAGAGCTGTCTACTAACAATGCAGGATGCCACTGAAGGAATCAGATCATGAAGCTAAAAGATAAACATGCTATTTAAAAATCTATTACTGGTAAATAAAATGACTTTTTTTTTCACAATGTATATGCTACTAAAAGTATTGGTACACTAAGAGAAAAGAAAGAGTTTATGGATTTTTAAACTAGGTAAGTGTTACTGATTTCCACAAATCATGTTTATAATTTGTTCCACAGTAGTGGTTCTGTTAGGCCCGACTAGGGCTGCCAATCCAACACCATCCTATTACACATTCCAAACCAAGCTATGACACCAAGTTTTGTGAATAGGATATTATCTCATTGAAAAACAGAGGCCATCACCATGAAACTTGAACAGCAGTTGAAAGAATGACATTATCAAGGATCACAATATCACTCATTTAATTGATTAGTACCATCCAAAAAAAAAAAAAAAAAATCCCAACTCCATGCCACGAAGAGCAGGCTCAAATTATCAGATTGTCATTGTTTTACTTCACAGTTCAGTTGGTGCAATCTTTGAGTTGGTAGTACATCCAAGTTTTTAAATGTAATGAAAACAGCATATATTATGATTATTCATCTCAGAGAATCCTTTTCCATATCTCCAAAGGCCAGTCCTCTAAGAATGACACCAGCACATCATTCTGATGCAATAACTTTTGTGATGAAGGGTCTGAGCAGCAGCTTGTCTTTGGAACCCTTGCTGACGCGACTCTGCACCGTAAATTTTCAAACTGAGTTTCATCAGAGCTTGTTGAAGTTCCATAAATTAAGGGTTGGCAACCTCTTTGCACTAGCAAACTCAACTGCTACCTTCATAATGTGGAATGCATAACTAGCAGATTTTTTGTTTACTTCTTCTTCAACTTATCTTCTCTCTCTTCCATTAATATTTGATATAAACAAATTCTTTCCACTTCTTTCCAACAAATAATCAGCTTGCTTAAAGTTTAAAATATGCTATCAACTTTCCTTCTTGTTACTTGTTTCTCTAGGTTTTTGCATTTTTTGTTTACCAAAATGCGTAGAGGCAGCAATCTGACTAGCAAATGCTCTATGGGCCATACAAAAAAGGACTGATGGGCCCCCAGTTGCCGAATCTTTCTCTACATAATGGTGCACACTAACAACTATTCTGTATGCTCCTGGTCATGATATATGAAATGTCGTATGAAGAGATGAAAATCAATACATCTAAATATCAGAATGCATGGAATCACAGCATACACCTAACAAAAATTAGAATTTTTTTTTCTGTTGATTTACTGATGTTATTCCTTAGAAAAGTTTCTTCTTAAAGATGTGAATAATTACATATAAATACACTCTACAATAATAATTTTTATTATCATTGTGGATTACACATAATTATTTATCTTTTGTTGGAATTAATCCTGAAGACAATGAGTCATTCAACGTTGGGTTACTCAAAAGCATAATTAAGGAAAAGTTTCTCCTTAGTTGTACTAGCTAAGACTTCATAAACATGAACTCCATCTTAATTATGCTTATTTTTTTTACAGCATATGGAGTAATAAATGCCTCTAATTATGCTCAGAAAAATTTTATATTTACATCTAGGCACACATCTGAAAATTATGAAGTAAGGTAACTAAAAATATGGACTGATTTACAGCTTAAGTAAAATAATGAAAAGAACTTACATATTTTTCCAGATACAATGTTTGGTTGTCTAACAGTGCTTTTACCATTCGCATCAAGTAGATTAACAGAGCAAGATTATTTTGTGGAACATTCACCTTTACCTGTAAATCAAGAAAGAGATAGCAAGCAGCTCAAAATTTCCGTAGGACTCAGGGCAAAAAAAAAAAAAAAAAAGTTATTTTTATGTAAAAATAGAGTAATTACAGTAGAACCCGGAAAAGAAATTCCCACATAAGAAGTTTTCCCCTGTACTAGGTTTGATTTGTTAATTCCCAATTTCACCTCAATATATTGTAATGTATTATTTTCCCACATAAGAAGTTTACCAGGTAAAAAGTTTTCTTGCATAAAAAGTTTGTATAAAGAATACACAGTGTATTATTATAATAATGTTTTCTGCCGACCGGGCTAGCCAGGTAGGTAAAGTGCCTGCCTGGCAACCCAAAGGTCGCAGGTTCGATTCCCGCCTCGGGCCGGATATCACGATGGTGCCGAACCAACTGGTTGGTTAGATATCCTGGCCACGATACACGAAGGAAGCAAGAAAAAACTGGTTCCTTCGTGTATTGATCACATCATACGAAATAAATAAATAAAATAATGTTTTCCCATTTAATGTTTCTTAAATATAGAAATTATTATTTTTTAATATTAAAATAATCGAATAAGTTAGTGCCAAGCATCATTTTAGTTCACAGTAAACACCGAAGTAGGTGAAACAGCATCATTTTTTACATCTCATATTGTGAATGCCTTCACAACGAGTTGCCCTAATATTGCACTACCTCCAATAAACAATGGTTCGCCAATGGAGAAGACAAATGTTACTTATTCTCAGAGGATACACCACTCAGGGGTTGTGGGGTGATGGTATCTGTCGAGAATCCATTGGCGAAGTGTTGCCTATTCAAGTATCCATTGTCGGAGCATTGCTTATTAGAGGTAGTTCAATATCAGGGCAACTTGTTGTGAAGGCATTCACAATATGAGATTTAACAAAAACGATGCCATTTCACCTACTCCAGTGGTTTACTACAAACTAAAATGATGCTAAGCACTGATTTGTTCAATTAGTGAATTTTCCATAGTGTGAGGCTTTCAGCACTAAAACATTTTGATATAATGGAAGTGACATATTGCAATTGTTTTCATCAATATCCAAATTGGATACGTAGACCACATTAAGAAGTTCTGATGGTTGTGAACACTTTAGAATTACTTAGTTGATTGTTGCTCAGTTTTATTGCAATTGTGACCTTTTAAGGTATGTTGAAACTCCAAAGGAGCTCATTCTTTAATGAACAGAATGTTAAGCAATTAGAAATCCTCAGTTTAAAAATGTTTCCACAGGCAGAGTAAAATATAAATTCTGAAATAGTACTTAAAAATAATCTTTAACTTATGTGTATCTTTTCATTTTTATTTGTGTACTTAATATTTCATACCCTTAGGTCATTTTTCCTTCTAAGAAGTTTTCCCATGTAAGAAGTTCTAAACCTCCGATCCGTTGAAAAACTTCTTATCCGAGTTCTACTGTATATGGAATTATAAGAGGAAAAATAAAAGTAAAATTTGGTAATGTTCACCTCTGTTTCATGTGAGTCTCTCATGGTACAATAACCAATTTCAAATAAAGCTACATTAAACTTAATACCCAAGTGTCTTAAATTAGTCTGTAATAAATAAATATACATTCATACTTACACCTTCAGATATGAAAGTGCATAATGGAGGAAGCATCTGATGCAATCCTGGATCTGAAGACAGACTTTGCAGTGCTTCCTGAAAATATTTTTTTTTAAAAATACTCTTATCATAAGTAACAAGAATAAAGAAAAAAAAATAGTGACAAATATTCTTAAAATAAATAGCAGATATATTATTTGAGTAAATATTTTCTTCTGAAAAGTTTATAGCCTAGATCATCATTAAAGCATGAACTGGTATTCAATATCAATCCTTACTTTTTTTTTTTTTGCCAGCAATTATTTATTTTTCTTTTCAAATTGTTCTAATTGGCAAAAAGTGGCTTTAAACAGCAAGTTCATCTCAAAACTGAATTTTATGATTATGCATTTCATTTCTGATATTTGAAACTAAATAGGGGAGTTGATGTGGCAGGGAAAAACTGGAAGAAATGACTATACAAAAAGGTTAAGAACCCTGCAGGTAAAGAACAACTAGCACTAAGTGCAAAATATCAGAAATTCTAATTTAATCAATATATTAATAACAAAATTTAATATTAACATAGCTTCCAACAGCAGATCAATGCAAATCACATATGAACAAACGAGAACTTACAACTCTTCTGGGCTCATCTGAACCAACACATGCTTCTGTGATTTCTTTGTAATACAACTGCTGTTCCTAAAATGAGAGAGAAAAAAACATTAACACTCTTTCTCATAAAGACCACTGTTATTAAGTAAAATTTAAATTAAGTTTATATAAATGTATTCTATGAAGAATAAATTACTGCATTTTGTTTGCAAATGTCTCACCAGTCCCTGTATTTGAAACAAAAATTTATATGTAGATCAAGTGTATACAAAAGGAATTATTATTATTATTGATTTTATTTAATTAAAAATATCCTCCTCTCACATAAACACAAAATATCAACTAACAATTCATTTGAAGTACTCATAGCAAGGAATAAGAATAAAACACTTACAACAGAAAGTTCATGAGTAGCCAACTGTTTAACCCTCACTATTTCTACATGTTTCCTCTTGCTCTGATTGTTTGTTGGTGGAATCTTGCCAGTTGGTGATGAACTTCCAGTTTTGGTTAATTTTACAGCTGGATCAATACTTTCAAGTCTCTGCTGTTCTTTGGATGCTAATATATGCAACAAACCAAATAATATTATAAGATAGCTCAAAAAGAGTATTAAAAAAGCTATATTTAATCATACAACTAGAATGCAATAACATACTGTGTGTGTGTACTTTTAATTTTAAAAAATTAAATATAATTCATTTCCAAAGACTATGCAAAACAGTTAATTTATATATTAAATTATATTTATTTAACTTTCACACAGATTTTCCCATCCCACCCTGAACTGAGCCTATCACAGCATGCTCTATATACCTACTACAGTAGATAGTTTTTACTCTGTGTTAACTACATATAGTGTTATTGGTGTATTTTTATGTATAATACAACTCATCTATCTCTTATTATGTTTTTCCTTACCTTAGTAATGTTCTTTTACTAAAATCCAAAATGTTTGTTTTAATATTTACTGGGTGCATTAGCTATAATGGCTATAGTGTGCCACAAAATGTTAATCCTTATTAGTCCTAACTAATCTTATTAGTTTCCTCAAAACACCCTATTAGAGTGTTTTGGGGAAACCTATAGGCACCAATCATTACTGAGTAAGCTAGTGAGGCCCCCCTGGATATACCACATATACAAGGTCAGGAACAATGCACCTTATGTACTGGAGATGATTGTCTGAGTGTGAATCAACATAAGTAGGGATTACAGTGTGGCATCCAGATCACACAGGAATGCTGTCCCCTCTGAAAACAGTAAATCAACATTAAATCTGAATATAAACCAACAGAAATGATGACCTACCTGGTGGAGGATTCTCTGGTATTGTAGGCTGTACACCTTCTATGCTCAGCCAATGTGCTAAAAAATTAAATGAAAAATAAAGCTTGACAAAGACATCAAGCAGATATACAGAGTATTCCCGAAATAAGTTCTATAAATTGGAGAGTATTCTGTGGACCAAAGCAATGGCTACATAAACATGGGTCCAGAAATGCTTAACTAACAAACTAGAGCCATTTGAAAATCTTATCTATAACAATGAGATAGTAGAACTAATTTTAAAAAGTAATATATGTGGTGGGATGGACTATGGGTTAAACAGTCGTAAGAAAAATGTTTTCGTAGAAGAGTAATTTACCTCAATATGATGCATAGAACACTTCTGTATGATACTCTCCAGAAATTAAAATGAATAAAAGATTAAAGCAAAATGATTACAGTAAAAAATCAATTGAAAACAATTCGAAAATTAATTTAAAATAATACAGAAATTAAAATGAATAAAAGGTTAATGCAATCTACAAATATTGATATTAACACAATGTATTGAGCATCATAACTCTGTTATGTTTCTATACATTAATATAATTTTGCTCCTAACGATATTTATTCAGCCAACGGAAGAAGAGGGATGCAAGTTATGTGATAATACATAACGTAACAAATACAAAAATATGTAACAGAAGCTTGTTTAACTGTGGTAAAACAAGCTCTCTTTAAGCGTGGTCACGTGCTATGTTTATCTAACATGACCATGCAGTACCATTCTTGATTTCCATATGTAGTGTATTTATTTAAATAAACTAAATGCAATAAGGCATAATATTTTAGGATTCTATATCTATATAATATCGGTGTAGATACACCATAAACAACTCTTAAAGAAAAAATACGATCGTAGTGTGAAAGGCACCCACTGATGAAAAGCCAACTAGCTTTGAAACGGTCCGTCTGGGTGGTGGCATCCACCGAGAATAAATATAACAATAGTCTTCTATTAGTGAAGCATTATTATTTGAGGTAGTGCAATACTTGGTAACTCATTGTGAAGGATGGGCACAATATGAGATACAGATGAAATGATGCCTTTTACACTACGATCGTGTTTTTCTTTAAGAGTTGTCTATGGTGTACCTACACCTATATATAGATATGATAACATATTTATGTATTCATAGCTGAGGAAGAGACATACAAAGTGTCGAAAGCTTCTGTAAGTATTTTATTTTATCAAAAGAAGTGAGCAGGGGGCGAAGCCCCCAGTATACTATGAAAAATGTTTCATAAGTAGTCTGTTCAAGAAATTTATTTAAACAAAAACTGACTAAAATGTGCTTTCACGAGGCAAAAGCCATTCTGTCCTTATGCCATCATTCTGATGACAACTTTTTTTTTTTATTCACGAAAACCCCACACACGAAAGTATTAGAACCCATAGTACTTAGAATCACGTGTGAGTTGAAGGTTTAGAAGATAAAAATATTTGATGATTATACTTGAATTCCTGTAGGTTGCAATTATGAGGAAATACAGGTGAAGGGAGGTTGTTCCAGAAAACTGAAGTTGAAAGAATACATGAGGAAGAAGAAAAGTTGGTCCTGCAAGTTTGATGTTGGACAATAGAAGGATGCTAACTGGTTGCAGCACATGTTCAGACTAGTTTGGAAGAGAGAGATTCCATACAGAAAAGGAATGAAGAAGAAACAGAATGTCAAGGAGACTGAGAGTGGAAACTTTGTAAGAGACAGGTCACTGATTAACTTAACTGCCCTCTTTTGAATGGAGTCTAGAAGCCTGAGAGAGGTTATGGAGGCACAGCCCCAGATGTGGGAACAATATTCCATGGTAGGGCAGATTTGAAATTTCTACAGAATGAGTAGCTGTTTAGAAGAAAAGTAGTGCCTAGAGCAAAAGAGAAAAACCATTTTTTAAATGCAGAAGAAGCAATATTTTTGATGTGCTTATGCCAAGAGAGATTAGAAGTCAGAGTAATCCCTAACAGAGATATGTGATTTTGTCTAGAAATCTGAGTGTCATCAAATATAAGCATAGGAGCAGCAGAATCCTTTTTGCAAGATATAAGACAGAATTGAGTTTTAGGATTGAAATTACCTAAGTTATTTTGTCTCACTGGAGAATTACCTTGAGACTGTTGTTAGTACTACAGTACTTACAGTTATAGAACTGTTGTTAGTATTACAACAGAAGTAAAGCTTACAAATCAAGTATTGTGCAAATGATATACAGTGAATCACATGCTGGAGATGAATGCCTGCTTACAGTCACAAGCTAGCACACATGGTCAATTCACTATCACTGTATACTCATCTGTGATTTTGCTGACATATGGGGAAGGTGGTAGTGATAAAAGGCAAGTAGTCATTCACATCCTACCTCTAAATTCCAATTTCTTTACCTAGTATAAGGTAGTTTTTCAATGAAGTTCTACTATCCTACCATTTTGAAGAAAATTTTCAAAATGGTCTAATTTGTTAAAAAGCATTTCTGAACTTATTATTATAACAATTTTTTGGTTTTTTTGGTCCATAGAACATACCCTCCAGTTTTCTGCATATATTTTAGGAACACTCTGCACAAGTATATTTAAAACAACAGCATAACAATAATAATGTTATTTTTCTAATTCTATTTTGGATTTTGGATTTTCATGTAAACAAAGGGTACAAATATAAATTTTATGAGGCAATATAATTTGCAAAAAATTTGTTTTAGGCAACTTTAAATGCAAAATAATGCGCAAAAATATTTATTTCAATATATTTTTTGATAAGTAGATAAAGGAAAAATTATGTAGGGTTGTATAATTAACTTTCTTTTTTAAATTAACCTTCTTCTTTCGTGAAGAGAAGTTAGTCAATTGTTTTAGGTAACTTTAAGCGCACAAAATAATGCCCAAGAATATTTATTTTAATATTTTTTGCTAAGTAAATAAAGAAAAAAAAATATACAGGGCTGTATAATTAACCTTCTTTCTTTTGTGAAAATGTTAATCACAGAACAATGAAATAAAAAAAGGCATATCAATGCATTACTTTTCAACACAATAACACATCACATTCAGGTTACTGTTCTACAATGCCACAAGTGCAGTAATAAGTTGGAAAATTCCAATTCAGCCAGGTTTCAATGTACCATTCAGCTTCAACATCACTAAATCGGGGGGGGGGGGCAGTTGCCCTCTGAATCACAGCCTTTTAAAATGCACTGCTTGCTTGATGTTTGTGGAGCAATTGGGTACGGGACATGATATTGCCATAGGAGATGTCTTTGTGTGTGCGCGATGTAAGGAGTGTAAGGATATCAGGCGACAACTCAGCGTTGTTATGGTCCTATACGAAAGCTTGAAGGACAGGGTGGATGCGCTCGAAGGATCTAAACTGAGGGGCTCATCAAGTTCTCAGCTGCCCACATCAATGCCAGAGCTTGCACTTCATCATCACGCAACACAGCGGAAACCCCCAAGGCAGGATGCGCTGGTCCCACAGGAACTAGTAGTTGTTGGTGACTCTATTGTCAGGAAAACGGGGAACATGCTATGTAAAAAGGATAGGTGGAACAGGACCAGGGTATGTCTGCCAGAGGCAAAGGTTGATGACGTTATAGAGTGGATATCACCTTTTAAGGGCACAAAAGGTGATATTGTTGTACACGTTGGCACAAATGATATTAAGAGTAGGAGACCGGCGGATTTACTTAACAAGTACAGGTCACTGTTGAAAAAAAGCCGTGAATTAGGGTTGAATTTGAAAGTGTCTGCAATTATGCCAGGACACGATAGGAGGGAGTATATGATGAGAGCCTTGTAGATCAATTTGCCCCTGGAAAGACTGTGCAAGGCTCAAGGGGTAAAATTTTTTTCAGTCTGGTCTGTACTTGTTAACAGGAGAGATTGCTTCTACAGGGATGGGATACACTTAAATAGAAAGGGTGCAAGAATATTTGATGCTATCGAGGCAGTGTTAGGTGGGTCGGAAAAATGCTAGCTTGGGGGGATACAAGGACTAATAGATTAACAGTAGCCACTGCCAGAGGTGAAAGTGATTCTTGCACTGCTTCTATTGGAATGAGCAGCAGCCCGGAAAACAAGATGCAGGGTATTTCAGAGACTGCTGGGAGTCATTGCAGTACAATTAAATACATGGGTTGTGTTAGGGTAGCTAAGAATAGAAAAAAGGTGCATGTATACTTGCGTGTACACCAATGCTAGGAGTTTGGTAAATAAATTTGATGAATTTGAGGTTTTGCTCAAAACATCAAAGGCAGATATTGTTGGGATATCAGAGATGTGGTGTCACACAGATATAAGGAATGCAGAACTGGAATTTGGGGAGTGCACTGTGTACAGAAAGGATAGACAGGATAGGAAGGGAGGAGGGGTTATGCTATTAGGTAAGAAACACAAAATCCAAGGAAGTGAAGCCAGTCGACATCCTGGACAGTGCAGTGTCGAGTCAGTTTGGTGTGATATAAGCATTGGGAGATAAAATTGAGAGTAGAAGTGTGTTATAGGCCTAATGATTCTGATGAGTATAATAAGAAACTGTACAGGGAAATAGTGGGCCAGTAAATCAGAGTCTTATAATGGGGGATTTTAATTACCCAGATACTGACTGGAATTTGTGGGTTGGTCACTCATACACTAGCAAGGCTTTTGTGGATTTATTGGATGATTGTTTTCTACATCAGCATGTTTACTCCCTCTAGTGAGGCCACTAGAGGGAGTAATACTCTTGATCTGATTATCAGTAGTGATTCTTCATGCATTAAGAATCTGCAGATAAAGGAACAACTAGGTGGCAGTGATCACAGTGTGCTGAAGTGGGATTTATTCAAAGAGGTAACTACCAATCAGGAGTAAAGGAAAGGGTTTTTGATTTCGTAAAGGCGACTACGATGGTCTGAGACAGTACTTAAATTCTATACAGTGGGACCAACTGATGATGTTACCAACAGCAAATTCAAAATGGAAAGCATTCAAAGAATTTATCTTGAAAGCTACTAGGCTTTACATACCAACTAAGAAATATTGTTTAAGGTTTAGGCCTAAATGTCAGATGAACTAATGAGACATATGGCAGAGAAGAAAAATGCATGGGATACATATAAATTAATGGGTGACATGGAAGCCTATGATAGATATAAGCTGGTCTGTAACCAAGTCACAAAGGAGATTAGGCAGGCAAAGGCAGACTATGAGAAATCCTTGGCAAAGGGTGCAAAGAAAAACAGAAAAGAGTTCTTTATATATGTAAAATCTAGAAGGAAAGGGATGAATCAGATTGGTCCACTGGATATTGATGGTTCTATAGTTGATGATCCTGCTCAGGTGGCTAACCAACTAAATGATTATTTTCCATAGTAAAATACTCATTTAGTTGAGTATCACGGCTGTATCTTCCGGGAGCTTATCACGCCTCCCGGAAGATACAGCCAACGCTATCCGGTTGAAGACTGCAGCAGTTCTACACCATGCTCGCCCCGTCTTTTCAAACCTCAGCCGTATGCAGATTTCTACCCTCAAGACACTGAAACAGGATTTGTCCATCGTCATCCTACCGGCGGACAAAGGCCGTCGTACGGTTGTAATGAACCACACTGATTAAATGGCGAAAGCCTTACTGCTTTTACGAGACACTTCCGTCTACAAACCCTTAGCCGCTAACCCCAACAGAGCTTTGGAACGATGGGAGTCAGAGGTGAATATCCTCATCAACAGCTGGCTGAAACAAGAAAAAAATCACACAGTCAACTCGTAATCACCTCCGTGCCTCCGGGTGTCGGATCCCACGGTTTTACGGCCTGCCGAAGGTACACAAAGAAGACACACCACCAAGACCAATTGTATCCTGCTGTGGATCACCGACTTACGAGCTGTCCAAGTTTGTCTCGAGACTTCTTTCTCCTCTAGTTGGCAAGACCACCTACACCGTCTCCAACAGTGTTGAGTTCATAGAAAGGATCCACTCTATATCCATCTCACAGGATCAAGTCAAAGCTTCGTTCGATGTAATATCACTATTTACCTCCATCCCAGTGGAACATGCCATCTCTTGTGCAAAACAACTCTTGGACAACGATGAAACCCTTAGCAACAGAACTAGGCTGACGCCTGATGACATTTCCGCTGCCCTCAGACTGTGCTTAACTGGGGGGTGCAATCATGTTTAACGACTCAATCTACCAGCAGATACATGGCACAGCCATGGGTTCCCCTGTCAGCTCTGTCACAGCAAACATCGTGATGGAGGAGCTAGAGGGACGTGCGTTTACACACACGCCAGATCACATCGCCTTTTGGTGTCACTATGTAGACAATGTGTTCGTTGTCATCCCTAGAGACTCAGGTCAACGACTCCTAACCCACCTCAACTCACTATCGCCCTTCATAAAGTTTACGATTGAGCTGGAGTCGAACAACTCTATACCATACCTAGATACACTTGTCCGGCGCGAAGACACATGCTTGAAGACGACAGTTTATCGCAAACCTATGTGTGCTGGCCAATTTACCAACTTCCGGTCAGCACACACACGGGGCCACCTCCTCTCCACTGCCCAAACCTTGCTAACTCGCGCCTGGACACACTCCAGCTCCGCAGATGAGAGACGCAAAGAGATCACCAGAGTCAAAGTAGACCTTACGAAGTGTGGCTATCCCATTGACGTCCTTGACAGGTGTGATCTACAGGCACACAACATGATGACCAACAGCAACGCCAACAGTCACGAGTCATCCACGAGGGCATTTATCCCATACTACCCCAACCTGTCACAACAGATCGGTAGAATCCTAAAATCATATGGGATAAAATGCATCCAACTCCCAGGCAAGAAACTGCGTTCTCTTATCTCCAACGTAAAAACACCCGTCCTCACTCTTCTACAGAGCGGTTTGGTCTATCGCATCTCTTGCCATGACTGCACCAGCTGCTACTTTGGAGAGACTGGACATCGACTCGAGAAACGTCTCTCAGAATATAAAAGGCGACCCGTTTGGCAGATGTAGAACACTCAGCTATCGCCAAGCATGTCTGGACAACCCGCCACGACATCGACCCACACTGCGATGTCGTGGTTGTGGACAGGTCCCACCATTACCTAAAGCGCACCTGGTTGGAATCGTTAAATATAAAATGCTCGGATGCCTCTTTGAACAGGAACAGTGGTTGCCAAGTTAACCCCATCACAGAGGCAGTAATTCTATCCATAGACAAACGCTGGTCACGTCACCACCATATGTCACAGCCACAAACATCAACAAACAATTAACCACGCGCCTCACGCACCATCCTGGCAGTGCACATCTCTATTCCAACTGCCATTCATGTATTCAATCTGAAGAAGGCTGCCTCCCAGCCGAAAGCTTATTAATTGTAATTATGTTTAGTTTGCTCTGAGAAACAAAATAAATTTTCGTGAGTATTATGCATCTACATTCACACATGAAGAGTTATTCAGGAAGGGGAATGCCAGAGGTGAAGTAAACTCTGGCAGTGAGCTAGATGATTTTGTAATAACTGAGAGGAAAGTGGAGGAGAAATTGTTGAGGATAAACATAAAAAAGGCACCCAGGGTGGATGGGATCTATCCAGTTATATTAAAGGAGGCAGCAAAGGAAGTAAGCAAACCATTAGCCATAACTATGAAAGCTTCTTTGGACTCAGGGGAGGTACCCATAGACTGGAGATGTGGAAATGTGATCGCAATTCACAAAGGAGGATCAAAGGCTGACACAAGTAATGATAGACTTGAGTTTAACTTCTGTTCCAGGAAAATTAATGAAGGCACTGGTTAAAGAAACACTGCAGGATCATCTAGACAAGACTTCAGTTATAGCTTGGACACAGCATGGCGTTGTTAAGGGAAAGTCTTGCCTGACCAATTTGATTGGATACTATGATGCAGTCACAAAAGAACTGGATGCAGGGAATAACTTTGATATTATATATTTGAATCTTAGAAAGGCTTTTGATACTGTTGCACATGGAAGACTGCTGCACAAATTGGAGCAGTGTGGCATGGACACTGCTCAATGGACACTGCTCATCGTGGACTAATATTATTAGTGGAGTCCCTCGGGGTTCAGTGTTGGGTCCATTGTTGTTTTCTGTATTTATAAATTATATTGATGATGGTATATGAAGCTTAATGTGCAAGTTTGCAGATGATACAAAGGTTGGCAGAGTTGTTAAGGACACTAATGACAGTACACTGCTGCAACAGGTTCTGGAAAGGTTGATCAGATGGGCTGAGAGGTGGCAAATGAAGTTTAACATTGACAAATGTAAAGTACTACATATGGGAAACAGCAACCCCAGAGCAATGTATCAACTCTGTGGTACTACACTGACAGTGGTAGAGAATGTAAAGGACCTGGGGGTAATTGTGCAGACAGATATGAAGTTCTCTGAGCAGTGCAGATGGGCTGAAAGAGTAGCTCATGGTGTCTTGTCAATGATATACAGGAATTTTTCTAACAGGGATAAGGAGGTCATTATTCCCTTGTATTAGACAATGTTCAGGCCCCACACCTTGAGTACTGTATACAGGTCTGGAGGCTTCACTTCAAGAAGGATGTAGAGATGCTGGAACGAGTACAGAGAAGAGCAACAAGATTAGTGGATGGAACAAAGGGTTGCTCTTATGAAGAAAGGCTTAAATTTTGCAAATTACAGTGTCTGGAGACTAGGCACCGGCGAGGTGATCTGATAGAGGTGTATAAATCCTTGAATGGTTTGAGCATGGTCAATGCTGATGGGATTCTTCCTCTTGCTCAAAATAATCACCTGAGAGGGCATAAATTCAAATTGAGGAAAGACAGATGTAGGATAGATGTGTGGAAATTTGCCTTTAGCCAGTGGGTAGTTGGTTGGTGGAACAGACTTCCATCCCTTGTTGTGGAAGTTGAATGCTTAAATAAATTTAAGGCTCAGCTGGACAGGTATTTCGAACAAACGGAGGGGTGAAATGGGAGTGGGGTTTTTTTTTGGCTGATGCTGCATAAGCTTGCTTTCTATGCATCATATGCCTCTACTAATGCTAATGCTAAATCAATAAATTTAATTTCTTCCAAAATAAATGAAATTAAGAAAGGGAAAGGGCAAGACTTTGTTGCAAAGCACCACCCATCCTCACTGTAATATGTAGATGGCAGCGTGGGGTATTGCTCAACCTTGTTCGGCCAGGCTGAACTGATTACGCCAAAAACAGACTGGTTTCTTGGATGTGACTGTTAGGTTATATAAAGTTCCTGGTTTCTGATAAATTTCTATTACCTTAATTCTTCTAACATGCAGAAATTTATATATGCACACTTTATCTGTCCATATTTCACACTAGGAAACCATTTTGTTTAATCGCTTAATGCCAACAAATGTGTATAACATCTTATAACAAGAAGAAAGGAAATTATTATATATGTGTCTTTATTCATTAAAAGGTTTCTTAATGGGAAGACTGTTTTTCCCACCAAAACATTTGTTACCTTAATTTTCAAGCAACCACTGCACTCTGGAAGCTGCAATAAACTTGAAAAGTTTAAATCATAAATCTGCATCTATCAAGGAGAAAAACAGTTAGAGATTACAAATAGAAAATTTCAGCTTTCTAAATTTACGAAGATAATTTTGTATTTGTTCACATTACAGCTATTAAAATCTTGTAAAAATGTGAACATGACTTTTTTTGAGAATAATACAATTTAATAATAGCATATATTAAAATTATAAACCTGATATTGAACACATTACAAATAATATTACTTAGCATAAGAAATAAAACCTGTTGCCATAAAGAAATTTCATACATGAGATATGCAAGTTGCTAATTGTTTTTAATAATGCAGCATTGTCACAAAAATCACAAATGAGGAAATCAACACAGATAAATGAATAGCCATGAGACATCAGCATATTATGTCAGTAAACTGTGTATGTTCTATGCAGGATACAAAAAAAAAACCCAACAAGTATCAGGGAGAAAAAAACCATAAGGATGGTTCGAACCCCAGGCCATTTCCACATTTTCTACATGATTATAGTTAGTACACCAACTAGGTCAGGCAGGTATGAAGTTACATATTTTAACTCCTCTGTACATTAATTTATGTAATATTGAGTACATACAAAATAAAGACAATTGTAGAATAGATGTGCAGAAATTTTCCTTTAGCCAGTGGGTAGTTGATTTCTGGAACAAACTTCCATTTGTCATTGTGGAAGATAACTTGAAATGGGAAGTGGTTTTTTTTTTTTTTTTTTTTTTGGCTGATGCTGCATAAGCTTGCTTTTTTGCATCACATGCCTCTGCTAATGCTTATAAAAAAAATCAAATTTACACGGCAAAAAAAAATAAATAAAATCCTTTGATAGCTATGCTTCTGAAGAATTAACCAGAGTTCAGAACTGAAAGACGAGAACCATAGGTAATTGAGAAAACATTGAGAAATGTATTGATTACTATAAATATAATCTATATATAAATTTTATAGAATATATAAATATAATCTATAAAATATACAAAATTACAGAAAACTGGAATACGATACATACAGTCAGTTCTGCTATTAACGCACATTTTGACAAAGCGAATTTGCTCCAACACGACTGATATATTAGGGAACAATGCGAGTATAACGCAACTTTGGCTTTGACTCGTGCACGATTTTGTCTGCAAGTAACACTCAAGTGGACACAAAACCCGGGCATCAAGCTGAATGGAGCAACCTGCACAGCAGTACATACAAGTTTACGAAGCTTAAAAAATGTCAAACATCAAAGGTGTGAGAGCTATATTTCCCATTTATTGCGGTTGTACTGCTCAGACACACTTATCATTTGCAGTATTCACAAGATGTTGTAGGCTGACTCATGTTTTCAGGAGCTCACATTTTTCAGTTCAAACAGAAATTTATGAGGCACAATAGCATGAGCAGAGTACATTTCTGGAGGTAACTACCATAAAACTAAAAACAATTCAGGTTCCAGTTTATTGGGCTTTTCTATTAGAGCAATCTAATTATAATGGATATTAAAATCGATCTTATTGAATTTGGGATAATACCGATAACTAGAATTCTGTTGGTTTTTACATTATCACGGTGAAATGTGTCTCCCCTTCCATGAAATCTTCAATCATATAAAAAACAAATTTTTAGAATCTTCTGTTCATTCCTATTTTTGATGCACGAAACTGTTACTGTGTATCTCACTTGTGCAATTTGTGCGTGTTGTGTTCGTCATTTTTGATTGCTTATGTTTTTTACTGTTTTAAATTTTACAATCCACAAAAAAAAAAAAAAATGTCAGTGAACAGAAAACACTTAGTATGTATATATTACAGTGCTATATTTACTGTAATATTTATTTATTTATTAGAAATTTAAGATGTTTAAACCTGTGTTAGCAATTTTATTAAGTTTCTAACTTTTTTTTAGTATTTTACTTACCACACTGAACATTTTTTTTGAGTGCTCTGCACATATCCCTATTTTTCCAGTAAGCCCTTTAACATGCAAAATGCCATAACATGGAGATTTTTAGGAACACATGTACCACGTTATACCAGAACTGACTGTACTAAAAAAAGTGTTACATGAAATGGGAAAAATAAACTAGAAAAATAAAAAGTAACAAAATTGCATGGAGAATAAAAATAAGATAATGTAAAATAAAATAAAAACTGAAAATGGCATTAACATGTAGAAAGGGATTAAAAATGTAAAATGAAAGACAAAAATATATCTCGTTAAAAAACAGAAGCTTCTTAAGCTATTTAACAAGATAGCAATGACGGCAAGCTATGATATGAAAATGGGGATGGTTTTTTTTTTTTTTTTTTTTGTTAGTTGTTGGCGCATTGGCTTCTGTGGCCATAATGCGCCTCCCAAGGTTTTTGCAGTACTTTGATCCAAGCCCGAAGCGGGAATCGAACCCGCGACCTTTGGGTTGCCAGGCAGGCACTTTACCCACCCGGCTAGCCCGGTCGGCCAATGGGGATGGGACAAACATTCGAAAGTCACAGTGGTTCAGTTGAACTGGCTCAATAAATTGGATACAGTTACAAAGCAAACAGAAGAATTAAACCACAGTAGCTTTCTTTGCAAATTGAAAACAAAAATTGTCCAAGTTGGAAATAAACACTTAATGAAGTTTAATAAAAAGTTTCCCACTTAATGCATAAGTAACATAGATACCTTTAACTGAAACATCAAGAGGTAATTTTGGCAGTGAACTTGTGACTATTTCTCCCAGTTCTAACTCCTTTTCTTCAGTGAAATAGAGTTCTCTACCACCACCACTTGCAAACCTGAACGGAATATACTCAGGATTATTGAATCCATAGAGTGGCTGTAAACATAAAAACAAATAAAACTAAGCCATTAAGAGTGAAAACATGTTATTTTTATAAATATACATATGCATTTTTATAGATATACATTTTATATATATGTATAAAAGTCATATTTTAAGATTAAAGTGTTGTTTTATATCCATAAAATGATATATATTATGCCATAATACTGGAACAATAATCCCACCTTATGGGGTCACAACAAAATTAGTGAAAACCAAAAATATACAATATTTTTCATTCTTCTTCTGCTGCAGCCAAAACTGTTTTAAAAACATGTAAAGCTGTGTAAATTATTTGCAAAAGTTTCCCAAGAAAATAATAACATTGCCTTTTATCCACATCATCTCAAAGATTTGCTTCTAACAGGCTCTTGATAGGTTATATAAAATAATACTGACCTAAATATTTTGACAGTTTCTATATAAAGTGTCAAGTCTGAACAAAGAGTTTCCATATACTCTTTGTTTTTGCTATTGGTACTGAAAAAGTGATGCAAGAAAGCAAAGTTCATGCAGCATTGACTGTCCAATGATACACAAACTGTAGGCTATCCTTCCTTATTAAATATAATTTGCATACTCTTCATTAACTTCTTTTATCTATTTCTACTATGTATTTATCCAACACAAACCACAGATGCTTGATGGGATTGATGTCTGGGGAATTTGGAGGCCAGGGCAATACCTGGAATTGGCACCTCCATAGCCAGGTGGGCAGGAGCAGCAGTATGTAGCACACAATTCTTGATTAGACCGAGCCCATGAACACCAAATACGGAGGATGCGGAAAGGTCAGGGAATGACCACCGCATATCCCCGGAGCAATATGGCCTTAGTTGCTAATGCTCCTAAAAACCAAATAACAAACAACAAACAAACAATACCTGGAAGTCTTCCTTATGTTCTGCGAACCAGTCTCGAACAATCCAGGTGGTGTGGCATAGCGCATTATCCTGCTGAAAGACGGCACTGCCAGAGGGGAAGACCACTGCCATGAAAGGGTGTACCTGGTCAGTAATGATGTTTAGGTAGGTGGTAGACATCAGAGTGCCTGGCACATGGATGACTAGACCCAGGGTATCCAGCAGAACATCACCCAAAACACGACACCGCTACCACCGGCTTGTTTTTGTCCCACGGTGCATACAGGCGTCATCACTTCCCCAAGTAAATGGCACACACGTACCCAGCCGTCCACATGAGGAAACAGGAAAAGTGATACATCGGTGCTGTCGCCAGTGAACTGTGGTTAGCATGGGCACTTGGAGTGGCCTGCGGCTATGCAGCCTCATTTTCAGCAAGGTTTGATGTACAGTGTGTTGTGACACATTACTCCCGTTACCGGCATTCCAATTACCGGGGAGTTGCACCACAGTCGCCCTTCTGTTGCCACGTACCATCCGGGAGAGCCTTCGCTCACCTCGAGCATCAATGAGCTGTGGTTGTCCAATACCTTGCTGGCAGTTTGTGGGTCTTCCCTCTTCGGACCACTTTCGGTAGGTACTAACCACGGCTGACCATGACCACCCCACCAGCCATGCCATTTCGGATATGCTCTGACCCAGTCGTCTGGCCATTACAATTTGCCCTATGTCAAACTCGCTTAAGTCCCGCTGCCTTTCCCATCTGAAGAACAAGAGTAACACTGATTAATGGAGCTCAGTATCAGGTGCTTTTTATACCTTGTCCTGACCCACACATGTGCCGTAGTAGTTCACCTGCAGTTGCTTTGATTTTTTGGTTATAATGTTCTGGCTCATTGGTGTAAGTCATTTCATGTAAGAGACCAAAGCACATATATTTTAAAGGTTCTTCTGATAATACAGTATCAATTGCTTCTGTATATGTACAGATCCTCTTAAAACTAGAGAGCCAATGAACCATGTTTATAAGTAATAATAGCTGTTTTTATATTCATGATGGCTTCAAAAATCAGCATAGGAGGGAGGGTGTTGTCCTTTAAACAAGCATCAAGGAAATGATATTGGGCTTACATAAGCAAAAATAGAAGATTTTTGCTGGAATTTTTATCCAGATATTAATGAAACTGAATGATCATCATACACATGAGTCCGTAGCCGAGTGTTCAGGAGTGGGAGTGCAAAAGCTCTAAGTAGACTGGGGTTCAAGCCCCTGACTGCTAAACAGAATTTATCTGCCAACTCACACTGGACTAGCAGGACAGATTATGATCCATTTCCCTCAAAATGACTTGTTGAGGAGGCTTCCGTTCTGCAGTGGATTGACAATAGTTGCAGATTTATTATTATTATTATAAACATTGATGATAGTACTTCAAAGAAACAAAATAATTACAAATTTTTATATTTTAAGATTTTTTTATCAATTTTTTAATAAATTTGGATTTTATTTTTAACAATATTCCAATATTAATGTTGAGTTATAAAGTCAAAATAAGAAAAAAAAAATTATATTTAAAAGTATTTAGGTACATATACTTTCAATTTTTACAAACTCAAATTCCTCAAAGAAATTCACTTTGGCTTAGCATTAGTAGAGGCATATGATGCAAGAAAGCAAGCTTATGCAGCATCAGCCAAAAAAAAAAAAAAAAAAACCACTCCTATTTCACCCCTCCGTTCATTCGAAATTTGCAGATTAAAGAACCACTAGGTGGCAGTATTCACAGTGTACTGACGTGGGATTTACTTAAAGATTTAATTACCATCAGGGGTAAAGGAAAGGGTTTTTGCTTCCGTAAAGGCGAGTACAGTGGTCTCCGACAGTTTTTAAATTCTGTACAGTGGGATCAACTGACGATGTTACCAACAGTAAATTTTAAGTGGGAAGCATTCAAGGAATTAATCGTGGAAGCTACTAAAAGTTTCATACCTATTAAGAAATATTGTTCAAGGTTTAGGCCTAAATGGTTGTTAAATGAACTAATGAGACTCGTAACAGAGAAGAAAAATGCATGGGTTGCATATAGATTATCAAGCGACTCAGAAGCCTATGGCAGATATAAGTTAATCTGTAATCAGGTCACAAAGGAGGTTCAGCAGGCGAAGGCAGATTACGAGAAATCCTTGGCAAAAGATGCTAAGAAAATCAGCAAGGATTTCTTTACTTATATAAACTCTAAAAGGAAGGGGATGAATCTGATTGGTCCACTTGACATCGATGGTTCGACTGTTGATGATCCTGCTCAGATAGCAAACAAACTGAATGAGTATTTTGCATCTACATTCACACGTGAGGAATTATTAAGGTTTGAAAATGGCAGAAGGTTATCAAATTGTAGCAGGGTGCTTAATGATCTTGTAATAACTGAGAGCAAAGTGGAAGAGAAATTGTTGAAGTTAAACGTAAGAAAAGCACCTGGGGTGGATGGGATCTATCCTGTTATATTAAAGGAGGCGGCAAGGCAACTAAGCAAACCCTTAACCATAATTATGAGAGCATCCCTGGACTCAGGGGAGATTCCCACGGACTGCAGATGTGCAAATGTATCCCCAATTCACAAAGGGGAATCGAAGGGTGACACGAATAATTACAGACCAGTTAGTTTAACTTCTGTTCCGGGTAAAATAATGGAGTCGCTGGTTAAAGATGCATTGCAGGATCATCTAGACAAGACTGCAGCAATAATTCAGACACAGCATGGGTTTGTTAAGGGAAAGTCTTGTCTGACAAATTTGATAGGATATTATGATGTGGTTACAAAGGAACTGGATGCAAAAAACAATTTTGATATCATATATTTGGATTTCAGGAAAGTTGTTGTTATTGTTTGTTATTTTGGTTTTTAGGAGCATTAGCAACTAAGGCCATATTGCTCCGGGAATATGCGGTGGTCATTCCCTGACCTTTCCACATCCTCCGTATTTGGTGGTGATGGGCTCGAACCCCGGTCTAATCAAGAAGCGTGTGTTACGCACTGCTGCTCCTTCCCACCTGGCTACGGAGGTGGCGGATTTCAGGAAAGCTTTTGACACTGTTGCGCATGGAAGACTATTGTACAAATTGGAGCAGAATGGTATTAAGGGTAAGTTGCTACAATGGATAAAAGGATGGTTAAGTGCGAGAAGACAGAGGGTGGTAATCAATGGGTGCTGCTCTTCTTGGACTAATGTTATTAGTGGAGTCCCACAGGGTTCAGTGTTAGGTCCACTGTTGTTTTGTATATTTATCAATGATATTGATGAAGGTATATCAGGCTTAATGTCGAAGTTTGCAGATGATACAAAGGTTGGTAGGGTTGTTAATGACAGTAATGGCAGTGTGCTACTGCAACAGGATCTAGATAATTTGGGCAGATGGGCTAAGAAGTGACAACTGAAGTTTAACCTTGACAAATGCAAAGTACTGCATATGGGTAGAAATAACCCCAGAGAAACGTACCAACTGTGTGGTACTACACTTAAGGTGGTAGAAAATGAAAAAGACCTGGGAGTAATTGTGCAGTCAGATATGAAGTTCTCTGAGCAATGCAGACAGGCTGCCAGGGCAGGTCATGGGGTTTTGTCAATGATATATAGGAATTTTGCTAGCAGGGAAAAGGAGGTGATTATCCCTCTGTATAAGGCAATGGTCAGGCCACGCCTTGAGTACTGCATACAGGTCTGGAGACCTCATTTTAGGAAGGGTGTAGAATTACTTGAGCGGGTACAGAGAAGGGCAACAAGATTGGTGAGGGGAATGAAGGGATCCTCGCAGTGATCTGATTGAGGTATATAAGGCCTTGAATGGATTGAGCACGCTGAATTCTGATGGGATCCTTCCACTTGTTCAGATTACGAACCTAAGGGGGCATAAATTCAAATTAAGAAAAGACAGATGTAGATTAGATGTGCGGAAATTTGCCTTTAGCCAGCGGGTGGTTAATTGCTGGAACAAACTTCCATCTGTCGTCGTGGAAGTTGATAGGTTAAATAAATTTAAGGAGGAACTGGACAGGCATTTGGAGGGAATGGTGTGATTTATTTTTTTTTTTTTTGGCTAATGCTGCATAAGCTCATACATTTGCTTTCTTGCATCACATGCCACTACTACTACTAATACCTGTCCAGCTGAGCCTTAAGTTTATTTAGGCTATCAACTTCCACAACAAGGGATGGAAGTCTATTCCACCAACCAACCAACTACCCACTGGCTAAAGGCAAATTTCCACACATCTATCCTACATCTGTCTTTCCTCAATTTTAATTTATGCCCTCTCAGGTGATTATTCTGGGCAAGAGGAAGAATCCCATCAGCACTGAGCATGCACAAACCATTCAAGTCTTTATACACCTCTATCAGATCACCAAATTACAGTGTCTCCAGACACTGTAATTTGCAAAACTTAAGCCTTTCTTCGTAAGGGCAACCCTTTGTTCCATTCACTAATCTTGTTGCCTTTCTCTGCCAGAAGCAGAGAAGGGCAACTTCTCTTTCCAGCAGCTCTACATCCTCCTTGAAATGAGGCCTCCAGCAGTTCTACATCCTTCTCGAAATGAGGCCTCCTGATCTGTATACAGTACTCAAGGTGTGGCCTGACCATTGCCTTATATAAAGGAATAATCACCTCCTTATCCCTGCTAGAAAAATTCCTGTATATCATTGATAAGACACCATGAGCTACTCTTGCAGCCCGTCTTTACTGCTCAGAGAACTTCATATCTGCCTGCACAATCACCCCCAAGTCCTTTTCATTCTCTACCACTGTCAGTGTAGTACTACAGAGTTGATACGTTGCTCGTTGATAGTTGATACTTTGATGGCTAAAAAAAAACTTATCCCGCCAGTGCTATCACTAGTTTCGCTAAAGTGTTGATAAAGGAGTTTTGCCTTTTCACGAATGATGAGTGAACTTAACGGAATTTTATTTTGAATTCAGTCTTCTACCCACAGATTTAAAGCTTTTTCCATTTTTTCTAATTTAACATCACGAGTTACAGAGCAAATTTTTGAAGCAATTTGCACATTTTCATGGACACTACGGTGGATTTTTTATTCCGATGTTTTGATTGATTGTACCGTTGACTCATTGATTTTATAATGTTTTGAAACTGAGGAGACACTTTCACCATTAGAAATTTTGTCTAATAACTCAATTTTATTTGCTAATGTCATCACCTTCTTTGATCTTTTCACATTTCCCTTGTTATTCGTAGCCATATTTTTGTACGGGTTAGAAAGAACTTGTCCACAATAAAGTCACTTTCTTCCGTTAACACACTCAAAAAAATCTGTTTTACACTGCAAAATGGTAGATTTATCACTTTTGTAAGCATATCAATTTATAAATAGATAAATTTATTCAATTTATAAGCATATAAATTAAAAGCAAACGATGAAACCTTCAATGACAAGCGCATAACACATACTGAACATGGATTAGCAAGAAACATCCACACTCGCGATTTTGTCATCCCTCTCTTCCCACCACCCACTGAGCACTGTTTTGACCGGGAAAGATAATTCTAGCCACGCTCATGTTTTTTATGGCGGAAAATGTTCAGGGCACTTTACAATTCACATTGTTTTAGGTTTCATTTTATATATATCAGCGATTGCAAATACGTGAATACAGATACCGCGAATAGCGGGGGTTTACTGTACTTTACATTTGTCAATGTTAAACTTCTTTGCCACCTCTCAGCCCATCTGCACAACCTTTCCAGATCCTGTTGCAGCAGCATAGCATCAGTAGTGTCCTTAACAACCCTGCCAACCTTTGTATCGTCTGCAAACGTGGACATTAAGCTTGATATACCATCATCAATATCATTTATAAATACAGAAAACAATAATGGATCCAACACTGAATCCTGATGAACTCCACTAATAACATTAGTCCACGATGAGCAGTGTCCATTGATTACCACTCTGTCTTTTCCCCCTCAACCATCCCTTTATCCATAGCAGTAATTTGCCTCCAATGCCACACTGCTCCAATTTGTGCAGCAGTTTTCCATATGCAACAGTATCAAAAGCCTTTCTAAGTTCCAAATATATAATATCAAAGTTATTCCCTGCATCCAGTTCTTTTTTGACTGCATCATAGTATCCAATCAAATTGGTCAGGCAAGACTTTCCCTTAACAAAACCATGCTGTGTCCGAGCTATAACCGAAGTCTTGTCCAGATGATCCTGCAGTGCTTCTTTAACAAGTGCCTCCATTAATGTTCCTGGAACAGAAGTTAAACTCACAGGTCTATAATTACTTGTGTCAGCCTTTGATCTTCCTTTGTGAATTGGGGTCACATTTGCACATCTCCAGTCTATGGGTACCTCCCCTGAGTCCAAAGCAGCTCTCATAATTACAGCTAAGGGTTTGCTTACTACCTTTGCTGCCTCCTTTAATATAAATGGATAGATCCCATCCACCCCGGGTGACTTTTTTATGTTTATCCTCAACAATTTCTCCTCCACTTTCCTCTGTTATTACAAAATCATCTAGCTCACTGCCAGAGTTTACTTCACCTCTGGTATTCCCCTTCCTGAATAACTCCTCATGTGTGAATGTAGATGCAAAATACTCATTTAGTTTGTTAGCCACCTGAGCAGGATCCTCAACTGTTGAACCATCAATATTCAGTGGACCAATCTGATTCATCCCTTTCCTTCTAGAGTTTACATAGGTAAAGAACTCTTTTCTGTTTTTCTTTACATCCTTTGCCAAGGATTTCTCATAATCTGTCTTTGCTAGTCTAATCTCCTTCGTGACTTGGTTACAGACCAGCTTATATCTGTCATAGGTTTCCATGTCACCCATTAATTTATAAGTATCCCATGCATTTTTATTCTGTGCCATATGTCTCATTAGTTCATCTGACATCCATTTAGATGGGTTATGTACATATGGTCCAGAAACCCACTTGTAAAAGAATTAAAGTTACATAAGTTTTACAGGAGAAAAAACTATAAAGAAAGGAAGGTGGAAAGACAACTTTTAAATCCTAAATCAAGATAAACTGTGTGCAAGACCTGATTTAAGATCTAAAGGATTAAAAAACCTCAACATTAAAGGTAACTCTCCTCTTACTCAGGCAACACTACACTTCACAGAACTGGAGTCTACATTTGTAAGAATAACCCTTTTTGTTCATGACTAAACTCATTGCTCTTCTCTATACCAATTCCAACAGGCTAACTAAATCCCTACTAAAATACTGGGTGATCCCTTTGAAATGACATAAAAGTAAAAAAAAAAAAAAAAGAATAAAATGAAAAGAACTTCATGTATTTCATTCAAACTTTGAACAAAGATAGCCGAAACTCTGAAGTTATTATCTGATCTTAACATGACCTCCTTGGTTTATATGGTATATGTGATATGGGCAGCACGAGTTTTCAGGTTTATCCAGCATTTGTGGTGAGACTGAATTTCAATACAGCAGTGATTCTCCTTTTCAGTTTATTATTGTCTCTCAGACATTGGCGTATACAAGGTTCTTAACATAAACCCACATGAAAAAGTCAGATAGGGTGAGGTCAGGTGAATTTGGACCCAAGCAATGGGTCCAAATTTGCCTGACCTCAAAAAACTGGTGTGGTCGTGGAGGACCACACCAGTTTTCATGAAATGTTTGATTAAGGAAATTTTGCAATTCACATCCTGCTGAAAAAGGACATTGTTCATTTCATCACCATCTTAGAACTGCTGAAAGAAAGTTCAAACATGCTCAAGTAAGGGGCCGAGAAAAGGCAGACAGGCTTGAACATCTTACTGCATGTAACCATGCAACACACATTAACTGTTTTTTATTCTTTATACCGTACCATCTTCATTGTATAAATATAATAAATACTACTCAAACCTATAAATGATGTATTTTTCATATTGTTTCCTAGGCAAACAGACAGGGGTCAAGCATCATTATCATCTAATTTAACCATGGCCCAATTGATTGCATTGTGTATGTGTTGACCCTTCCAGACACACGAAACGCATCATTAAACATCCATCCGTTGAGAAAGTTTTCATCTGCCTCTAACTTTTCACACAGAAATGTTGTGAAGGCTAAATGGAATACATGACCTTACTGTTGCAGGGTTTGCACACACTGCCTGCAATACAGATACATTTTCAGATAATGCCACACTATGTGTTGGGAGGTGGTATAAGGCACACCTGTTTCCCTTGACAAACACCTTAAAGTCTTGTTGGGACTTACCACGATAACTTGAAATCGTTGCATTTGACACCACCTCTGTTGTAAGATATAAAGGAGCTTTGCAAACACCATTCACTTGTTATTCACTTTGTACATGTGTAACACTGAAACTGTGCATACCACTGAATACACTTTGCTCACTAATGGCAGTTGGTGCCATTTTGAAATGTCTGTTACAACAGCACCTGTATTGGTTGTATTCAGTACTGACATAGTATCAGTAAACTCCCAGTATTCCTTTTCATATCTGTAACAAAACAAATAATAAAAATGAGTGGCATAGTAATATAACACAGTTGTACTTTTATGATATTTCAAACGAATCACCTTGTACAGTTTCCAAAGTTGTATAACATCAAAAATGCCAGCAACCAGATATAAAATAATTAACTACATTAAGAAATTGAGGCTGTCTTTGCCTATACTATAAGAATAGAAATGTACAGTTAAATTAAAGCAGTATAAATAATTACTGTTTCAACAGGATGTGACTTTGACTTCAGCATAATAATATTTTCAAAAAGTAGCTGACTATAACAGGTTGAACTAGTCAAGGAAGAAAAATAGAAAAGAGAGAAAGGGGGAAACCGATGACAAATAACAGAAAAATAAAACAAGAAATTCCAAACTGAGATAACATAACATTATAGTGTAAAAAATAAAGTAGCCTACAGAAGCTCAAACTCATTAGGGCTTGCACAGGATATCATTAACTCTAACAGACCACACTAATACACACAGTACAATCAGTATAGAAAGAAAGTATATAAAGAAAATGTTATCATTATCGGCCTGAAATTGGAATCAACTACAGTATAATAAAGATTGACAATGTCAGGGGAATGATATTGTCTATCTGCCATACCTTAATCACTAGGATTAAGTTGTTTCCACATAAACTCTTGGTTCAGGTTTGAAACTTAGGGATTATAAAAACAGATTTTTCTACTGTCAAATGATACCAACTTTTATAGACAATCAAAATATCATAAACGTTACTTTTCATATCTAATGAAACTTGTTTCAATTTGCAAAGCCAAGCCAAATGGAACTGGTATACGTGGGCTACAGAATTTTGAATACTGATTTGTTTGTCCAGAGCAAAATGAAGGATCTTGTGTCAGCTACCAGCTAGTGCTTTTGAATATTGTTTTCGAACAATGATTCATCTACTTAATTAAATCTGAAACTTCTTGGATTAAACTAAAGTGGACTAAATTTTATAATTAGAATAAAATCATTGAGAGGCCTGCAAAAAATGAATCAATTTCGGCAGACCTCAAAAATGAAAGAGCCAAAATTTGAAATTCCTGTTATAGAGTATAGCAAGCAAAAAGATCTACACTGTAAAAGTGCAATTTATCCACTGTAAAAGTGCAATCTGATTGGGGAGGGGGTATACAATATTCAAAATGGATGAAAAGTAAAAGAGAAAATATTCATTAAAGTATAATGTTACTTTGAATCATTTTCCAACCCAGAAAACAGTAATGATCCAGTCAGTACTAAGTAGTCACTACAATATTTTAATTACATTTTGTAATTCCTACCACAATTTAAAAAATCAAGTATTACTTACAGCTTACCTCAATATTTTTAATTTTTAATGCTTGATCAATATCTGAACATGTCAACATCTGTCTCTTGCCATGAGACATAAATTTCTGAGCATCCTAAAAATTAAAAAAAAAACATTATTCTTCAAAGCACTATTATTCTTCAAAGCATTTTCATGAAATATTCATGAAAATGCACTCATTTAAAAAAAAAATCTATTTTTATTTTCAGAATCAAAAGTATCTTCTATAAGTGGAAAAATATATATAATCATTCTCTTATAAACTCACTCCACTCCCTAATATATAGATGTTGTTTCTGCTGCGATCTTTTCTATAGCTATTTTTCAGAAAGTGTTCTTCTGAATTAATATTTGTAATTTTGCCCATTTCTTCTGTACTGGTTCAAGCACATGCATAAATAAGCCAATATCCATTCATAGTTCGACTTCAAACTCAATGAACTAACTTCTTCTCTTCTTTATAAGCCTTTCCCCAGTCCATTATTGGACTACAGGGCCCTTCCTTTAGGAAGAAGGGAGGTAGCTATGAGCTATACGGTCAATAGCTAGTGGTTTATACATCAAAAACTGAAAGGCTAGACAGCTCATATCAAAATCCTGAGTCTCTAGGCTTCTGGTGTAATTTGTCAAAATATTACATAAATTACAGAGATGAATTAGATTACTATAAAGAATAATATGGAACTATATAAGAATAAAATTTTATAAAATTACATAAAAATATTGCCAGAAGGACAAGGAACTGATTGTACTGTTGTATAAGGCAATGGTTATGTTGCATTTTGAGTACTGCATATGGGTCTGGAAGTCCCATTTTAGGAAGGATGTGAATCTGCTGGAACGGGTATAGAGAAGGGCAACAATGGTGTCAAGGCCACAAAGGGTACTCTTACCATAAACACTTCTCTTCTGTAAATTCCAGCATCTAGAAGCTAGGCACCTCCGAGAAGACCTGATTGAAGTATTTAAGGCCTTAAAATGGATTGAGTAAATTAAATGCAGATGGCATCCGTCCTCTAGTTCAGACAATACATATAAGGGTGTACAAATTTAAATTAGAGAAGGTCAGCTGCTGGATAGATGTGTGGAAATTTGCTCTCAGCCAGAGAGTAGTTGATTGTTGGAACAAACTTGCATCTAGCATTGTGGAGGTGGACAATTTGAATAAATTTAAGGAAGAATTAAACAAAATTATTAAAAGGGATGGGCAGATGAGATTTTTTTATATGCACCTGCATATTAAAAAAGGGTGCATATGCAGCTGTTATTGTTGTTATTGTTATTTGGTTGTTAGGAGCATTAGCAACTAAGGTCATATTGCTCCGGGATATGCGGTGGTCATTCCCTGACCTTTCCGCATCCTCCATATTTGGTGGTGACGGGCCCATATGCAGCAGAACGTGCTATGCACACACACACAGTGCAGCAACTTAAAATTCTTTTCTTTCAAAATTCCTTTCTTTACTTGCATTTGTTGTTTGTTTGTTATTAGGTTTTTAGGAGCATTAGCAACTAAGGCCATAATGCTCCGGGGATATGCAGTGGTCATTCCCTGACCTTTCTGCATCCTCTGTATTTGGTGGTCACGGGCTCGAACCCTGGTCTAATCAAGAAGCATGTGCTACGCACTGCTGCTCCTGCCCACCTGGCTAAGGAGGCACCCTTGCATTTGTTATACAGTACTTAGAAAATATAGGACTAAATGCACATAATTAACCCAATTAGCTTTGTATATCATATAGTAAAAATTAGTTTCAAAAGATTGAATTTTAACAAACTCATTAAATTTGCTAAAATTTAATCTTTTGAAACAATCAATATTCATACATTCATATTCCACATGTTTATAATATGCTTAATGCATATAATTAGTAATAATAAAGGCAAAATGTTAAAAATAAAATGCTTAATTGATTTCACTATTCACAACATGAACTACTGGTGTGTTAGGAATGAAGTATGACCATAAAAAAAAAAAGAAAAACCTCTTTCTCTGGGCAGCATATAAAATGCAATTCATGTCTGCTGTGTAACTGAATCTTGCAGTTATGCTCTCTAATAATTATTTAGTTTTTATTTTGGCTCTAATTTATCTCGCTGTTTCTGTTGGGAGCAAGTTAAAATGAATAACATTTTTTTAGATTACAACAGGACTTGGCTTCTTTTCCATTAAGCATTCTGCTTTTTGGGTTCAGGATAAATCATTTTTTCAGCTTTTTTCTTCTTCTTCATCTTCCACTACTTTATTTTTCATACTGCTATTAGTAAATAAATTTTTCCTTCTTGTGTTGAATATAGTGTAAAAATAAAGAACAGCATTTAAACTATTTCTTGCATTTATTCCAAAAAAAAAAAGCAAGTGTCAAACTCTTGTTTCATCCTAATAGATGTAGTTGAATATACTAGAGAAACAAATGCTTTTTTTTATGGAAGATATTACATAAACCCTGCCTCTTACATTGTTCTACCATATTAATGCCCTTCCATTTACAATTGCAAAAAATATCTGTTCATTTATGTTCCAGATTAATTCAATACAATCACTACCTGCTAAAGGTCCCTTAATAACAAAAATTCTTAATATATCCTTATTCTTGGGCATTTTTGCCAAATTGGCTGCTCAGACCATAATGCTTTAGTCTTTATTATTATCTGTTCATTGCTTGCTACCCCCCCCTGCTTCCTAGGGTGATGATTATTGCAAAATTAAGTGGCAGCCTTGTGTCCACTTATTACATCACAGGTTAAGGCAGGGAATATGTCCCTGCCTTAACCTGTGATGTAATAATCATCACGTGGCTCCATATATGGAGCCACATGTGTACTTAACCTGAAAGGAACAGTATTCACAGAATTCTTCAATTATATACTTGAAAATTGTGGAATACCACAGTATCCCAAACTAAGCAAGATAATATTTGATCAAAAGTGTTGGATAAAACGTGAAGTATATGTACAAGAGGCAGTCCATATTTTCCTTCTGGTGGTGTGAGTCATAATGGTAGATTTATGTATGGGTCCATTAGCTTCTGGCATCTGTAGGTGTGCAGCTGGCAGAATTTATCAAGGTCGATGGTTAGACTTTATCAAATCAACCATGTTTCCTGGGAATATGCGTCTCAGGCCTTTGAGGTTGCTGAAACTGATACTCAGTGGCAGCCTTGTGTCCACTTGACTTCTTTTGGCAATTTCAGTTTTTATTAGGTCACTGATATGAGGGACATCAATTCATCCTGTAAATAGTCTGGCCAGTGCAAGAAGGTTAGCTGCCACAATTCGTTGTTTCCATGGTGTGACTTCGAGATTTATGTAGAGTTGGGCCCTAGAAATAGCGTACTGGTTGTCAGTCTGCCAGTTGAGCTATTTCAGGGGCCAGCATTCAAGGCTGAGGAATTTGAAGTGTGTTTTAGGGGTCCGATGACTAAACAGTTGTTGCATAAAGAGGAATGGGGTAGAGACATCAAAGGATGTTCATGTGCAGGTTGGAAAAACCTGAAACAACTCCCAGGAAAAAGCTCTAATTTCTTTGCCTGAAATCAAATAACTAATGCTGTGACAGAGGAGGCCTTCAATAATTTCTCCAGTCTCCAATTGGATTCAAACCTACAATTGTTACAGAAATTTAGTCAAATCCCATTTGAGCCAACTGCAGTCCTCACAGAGAACTCAACAGAAGGTGAATCTCTAGTAAAAATGTCAGGACTATGATACGACAAATTCCAGTCATCACAGCACCTAATAATTCCTTGAGTATTATTCTGAAGTAGTTCTGTCTGCACACAAAATATTTCGAAATTCACAATATGTGATATTGTTTTTTTTTTTTTTTTTTTTTTTTTTTTGATTTGGTAGTTGTTGGTGCATCGGCTTCTGTGGCCATATTGCACCTCCCAAGGTTTTTGCTGTACTTTGATCCAAGCCCGAGGCGGGAATCGAACCCGCGACCTTTGGGTTGCCGGGCAGGTACTTTACCCACTCGGCTAGCCCGGTCGGCTTGTGATATTGTCAAATGCCTGATAATGACTAAGTGATCATTACGGCAACAATCTCTTGCATCACAAATTTTATTAGTTCCTAATACATATGATAAAGAATAACAGCTCTACAGCCAATGAGATCAACTTTTGCTGACACTTGTAAAAATGAAGCTCTGAAGCTTTATTTACACGGTGAAACTGTAAAGCTTTAGTCATTCATTTTTTTTTTTTTTTTTTTTTTCCATTTATTGAGTAAAGTGGCCCCTAACCAAAAAATTTGGCATATCTGATATACATATTATAGATATGGTACAATATACAAATATTAACAATATCTTATATATACGAAAACATTGTACATCAATTAATTAAATTAGCATGACATGACAAACCAACTATATTGTAAAATGGTACCCCGAACCCAGTTTTGGCACAAGATGGACAAGTAGGACAGATAGAATACTGAAGTTATTCCAACAGCAGCACAGCACAAGAAACTGCACAGCAAGGCAACGTGTTCTTCTGATTCTACTGTAGCACAGGAAGCTGTATGATTACTGAAGACAAACTAAATATGCAATGCTTATCCTGAAAATGGCCACAGCACAATGAGCTGTACCTGCAACAGAAGCTACTGAAGAGACACTAGAGTCTGATAATCACATCCTAGAGACTGATCATCATATTGCTACAATGCACTGTGGGAGCCCACAGTAAGCTCCAAAAAGATAAATGGTTCAAAGAACAGCAAACCACCAGCAGTCAAAGAGCTCAACAGCAGTTACCCATATTAACCAGCAAAACTAAGCTGGAAGGTGCTACTGCAGGATCAAACCCAAGAAAAACAATAACTAATACAGAGAATAAGATGGTGTACATTTGTAATCGGTTCTGCTGGAAATTTGTTTCTATTACATAAAATGTATTTTTCATTCAGCTGATTTAAATTTTTAAAAGTGAAAAAGAAACAGCTGTGTACACAAGAGTCTGTTACTTTTATGAATAAATGCTTTTAAATTTAAAATACCTAGTGGAGTGTGTTAACATAAATTTTAGTATTCCTTGAATATAGCACTGGCTTTCGACCTGCTTCGGTTGTATTTTCTTCAGTGTGTTAGAAGTGGATGCATAATATTTTTATTTATGAGAATGTGAGATTTGTATATATTTTGGGTGACCAAGAAAAATATAACTACATTACAACTCGGTCTTCTCCAAGACAAACTTGGAGATATGAGTGTACGCTTTCGTCTGAGGTAGGTAAAAGTACACTGACGTTAAATACTGTATCAAATACTAAATCAAAATAAATACTGTATATATTTCTGCACAACTTAGTAACAAAAAAAAAAAAAAAAAATGACAGGCTTATAGACGGTGGGCGATGCTACCTGAACTAAAACTTTTAATCGATACGTTGAATCATCTGCTAAAAATTTTGCCACATCATCAGAAATATTTGCTATTCCTATCGATTCAGCCAAAACTTTGACAGATTCGGGTGGAAGAATACTGCTCAGTTTAGGCTCTTTCGTTGACATTGCACAATTGAGAGCCACACGCACACACACACACTCCAATAGCTACATCGGAATCCTTACGTCACAGTGTTTGCTACCCTGTGCCTTACTTAATGAGAAAAATACTCCATTTTCTTATTTTTCTAAGATAATTTCAGCCCAATTAGAGCCAAATAATAGACTAAATTTTTAACAATATTGGATGCTGTATTTGGTTTCTTGTTAGAGTTACACTCACGGAAGAATGTTTTTGCCTATGATCCAAGGAAACCAGGTCAACAAATTTTAAAATTTTCTAGCATAAACTAGAAATAAGAAAATTATCAACTTCACTTTGAGCCGAACTCAAATTATTATTAATATTATTATTATTATTGCTCTTATATTATTTCTCCCAGATTGAGGTTCCACCTCGTGACGGGTATTGCTGCCAAGTACACAGGATGGTTGTTGTTGTTATGTCTAGTGTTACTGTTGGTCGAGGAACTCTCTGACTGTCCTACAGGCGTTTAGGATTGCGACTTTCTGGAGTTCCTTGTAGGTGTTCGCTGGGAGACCTATTGCTGTTAGGCTGTTGTGTAGGGTCTTTGGCACCATACCTGTGGTTGACACAATGATCGGGATGGTCGGTACTTGTTGCATATGCCACATCTCTTTGATCTCCTGTCTTAGGTTTGTGTACTTCCTGATTTTTTTCCCCACGAGTTTTCTGCAGGTTGCCAATGTTGGGTATCGCTATGTGAATCAGATAAGTAGCCTTTTCTTTCTCGTCCACAAGGCTTATTTCTGGTCTGTTGTGCGGGATTGTCCTATTCGTTATTATAAATAGGTCCCAGTACAGCTTGTGGGTTGGGATCTCCAGTACTGTTTGCGGTTCGAACTTGTAGTACGGTACAGTTTCTTTGATCAACTGGTATATCCTTGCTAGCTTCTGTTGTATTATCCTAGTTGCCTGCTCGTGACTATGAGTGCACTCAGTATGGGTGATCACTTTGCATCCTGCGGTGATGTGTTGGATAGTTTCTGAGGTCAGGTGGCCTCGTCGACATGTATCCTCTAACACTCCGGGCTCAGTAGCAATAAACCAAGAGAAACGTACCAACTGTGTGGTACTACGCTCAGGGAGGTGGAGAATGAAAAAGACCGGGGGGCAATTGTGCAATTGCATATAAAGTTCTCTGAGTGGCGCAGACGGGCTGCCAGAGCAGGTCATGGAGTTTTGTCCATGATATATACGAATTTTGCTAGCAGAGACAAGGAGGTGATTATACCTTTGTATAAGCGTTTATACAAAGGTATAATCACCTTGATCAGCGTTTCCAAAACTGGGATCGTTGAACCCCGGGGGTGTCCGTATACCAGTTCCAGGGGGGTCCACGAAACGGATTCTCTGGAACTAGTCAAATTATTCGTTCTATGTATAGCAAATTGATGATAAATAAAGTTATTATTAGAACCACTGGCATATGGCAATGGTGACGCCACACCTTGAGTACTGCGTACAGGTCTGGCGGCCTCAATTTAGAAAGGATGTAGAGTTGCTAGAAGGAGTACATAGAAGGGAAGCAAGATTGGTGAGAAGAACAAAGTGGTTTTCTTACCAGGAGAGGCTTAAATTCTGTCAGTTGCAGCATCTGGAGACTAGGCACCTGAGAGGTGATCTGATTGAGATGTACAAGGCCTTGAATGGCTTGAGCAGGCTCAATGCTGATGGAATTCTTTCTCTTACTCAGATTACAATCCTGAAGGGGCATAGATCCAAATTGAGGAAAGACAGTTGTAGAATAAATGTCCGAAGTTTGCCTTTAGCCAGCACGTAGTTGATTGCTGGAACAGACTTCCATATGTTGTTGTTGTTGTGGAAGTTAGCTTAAATAAATTTAAAGCTGAACTAGACAAACATTTGGAGTGACCGGATGGCTGAAATGGGAAGGGTTTTTTTTTTGGCTGATGCTGTATAAGCTTTCTTCCTTGCATCTTATGCCTCAACTAATGCTAATGCTAAATGCTAAAAGCCACCACACAGACGTTTGATCTGTAGATTTCACAACATACAGAATCTCTCTCTCTCTCTCTCTCTCTCTCTCTCTCTCTCTCTCTCTCTCTCTCTTTCTCTCTCTCTCTCTAGGAATGATTCTTAGTGATCTAAAAAATCTTATCTCGTATCATTAAAATTCCTGCACTTCATAGATAAAATATTCTTTTGTATAAGCTTGTTTATTCTGTTGGGAGAACATCATATCGGATTGCACAGTTATTTCTAGGTGGTTTTTCATTTTCACATGCCTTAAGTTTATTTCATTCCAAGTAATAAGATAACTTTCTTTTTTTTTTTTCTTAAAGCATCAGTGACTAAGGCCATATTATTCCGTATTGCTCAGACAACACCTCATAATAACTTATCAGTATAATTTAACATAAATAAATATAAATTTATTGATCACCATATGTCTGTCAATTGCGTGTGTTCTGTGGTCGATTTTCTGTTTCCTTGAAGAAAATCCCAATTTTTGGGAGAAAAAACCTGTTATCCTCTGCTGAGACTGACAAACTCAGCCACGTTGTGAAAAAGGCGTATAAAAATTCATCACATCATCGACGATACTCGAATTCAGGTCTTTTCCATATTTGTCTCTGATATTTGTTAGTGACAAATATCAGAGACAATAATCAGCGTCAGTACAGAGTCCTGTGGAACTCCATTCGGAATCTTGGTCGTCTCAAAAAAATGGTAATTTATATAATTTTTTATTCCCGTCATTCAATGACAGTTTCATGTATTATTCAATTCATGTATTATATTCTTAACTCAGACTAGTGGTGGCATGTTATACCAATTTATTTGGATGCCATCAAAAGCCAATTTAAAGTCTGAATATACTGTGTCGAAATTATTCTCTGCCATTCCCTTCTTTTATGACAAACCTCATAATAGATTATCAGATTAAATTAACATAAATAAATATCAATTACTGTTCACCAGATCAAGAGATTTCACACTGCAAACACGATTACCCTTTAACAAATGTATGCTGTTTTTCTAATCATGTATTCCATAATTTTCCCAGCCAGAAAGGCTACATTTACAGATCTGTAATTGTCCGATCCACTATCAGAATCCCTTTGTAAACTGTAGCGACCAGTCTTATATCTTACTACCTTATGGTACAGGTGGTGCAGAAGAACTTGAAGGTCTGAGACCAAAAGAGATAAAAGCCTGTGACCCAATGAAGAACCGATGTATCATGGCCCATATTCGTGAAATAGCAGTAGGGCATATACAATCTACTAGGACTTCATATATGCATTATTATTGTAGGCCATGTATTATGTCTGCAAATTGTGTTCTGTGGTCGATTTATTTGCTGGAAGAAAAACCTTTGTTTCTAGGAGAAAATATCTTGGAAACTTGAGTTTTTCTCCCAGTCAGTTGCAATCGACTGAGCGGGAAAAAAGATCTGGGTTAGTTGCCGGAGACCAACTAATTCAGCCACATACCCAATAAATGACATGAATAATATTATTCCGATGTAGCAGGCATTGCAGCAAAACTGCAGTAAAATAGCAAAAATGCCTGCTACATCGGAAGCACCACTACCAAGTACGGTACCACAAAAACCTCTAACACACGGGCTTATTACCACTACAACAGTTTCAGAACAGGGCAATCCAGTACCGAGCTTACACTACACGTACATTCCCACAACCACACCCCTTTAGTTGATTCAGCCATCACCATTATAAAATTAAAAACTAGTTACAAAATTTTTCAATACGAAGACCTTGTTATAGAATGGTTCCGCTGTCATTCTAAATTAAACATCATAAATGCGAAACTACCCTCCAACCTTTTCAAGGTCTGGAATCTCACGCACCTTAGATTCCCGCATGTAACAAAGAGCATCACGGGAACATAGAAATTCTTTTAAATAACACGCGTTCCCTCCTCACTTAGTATTGCCAACTTGAAACGTTTAAAAAACGAAAGTCAGTCGTTATGTCTTTTGGCTTCACCGGGTTTTATATATTTTAGAGTTTTTAATTAATTAATTCTTCAATGACAACCAAGGACGGAGTTATGCACTTCTACTTCCTTGAGCATATTTTAATTCCGTTTTAATTTTAATCCCGTATCCTTACTAATTAACTCATTTAAACTTTTCAAACCCCAAAATTATCTATCCATCCTACTTTAAGTAACTACTGCAGATTATATAAGGTGAGTATCGTCTAATTAAGCTTTGCTATTGAACTTAGTTCTAGAGTAACTTTATAAGAGATTATTCTTGTTAGCTTAGTTTGTACCTTCCGTTAATTTATATTCAACCCATGCAACTTTGTTTTCTGGTGCTGACTTCATCAGTAACAGAAAACAGAACGATTATCTAGTGTGGTATAGGCCTGGAAAAATTAAAAGTTGAAGAAAATTTGCAATTTTTGAAATTCTGGAAAATATCGCAAGTTATGCAAATTATTATTATTATTATTAGCCATATGGTACAAGGAAGCCTGAGGCTTATGCTGCACCAGCCAAAAAAAAATTTCTGAATTACCCTGAGAGAGAGAGAGAGAGAGAGAGAGAGAGAGAGAGAGAGAAGGGAATCACCAAGAAAGGGAAGAATGATGATATCCAGCACAAGACCCTGGGTGTGCCAAGCCCATACTCACCAGATGTGAGCCCCTGTCTTCACAAAGATTTACATGACATTGCATTATCTCGAATAATCAACGCTCCGCCAGTGGAGAAGACTAACGTTACTAATTTGTGGAGTTAAATTCAGAACTCGGTTGTCTGTCATGGTATCACTGGGTTACCTAACCGCCCACCGATGGGAGGCCAACAAGCTTCGAAACGGTGCTGTCTGGGTGGTGGTATCGGCCGATAATAAGTAACGTTAGTCTTCTCCATTGGCGAAGCGTCGCTTATTCGATGTAGTGCAATATCAGGCAACTCGTAGTGAAGGCATTCACAATATGAGAGGTAACAAAAACGATACCATTCCACCCACTTCGGCAATTTACCACGAATTAAAATGAAGCTTTGCACTTATCACGGAGTAACATATCCACATATTTTAGTACTCTGTCGTTAACATTGTAAAACACATTTTTGAAAGAAATGCAACTATTCTAGTTGCAGCTATAAGAATTACAAAAAAATCGATTATAGAATTTTTACATTAAATATACAATTACTTTTGATAACGTCAAAAATTTAAATTTCACCATAATACTCATAAATGAAATATATTGAAAGCATTCATGAAAGTTTCATGGTCCTGTGGGAAATTGAATGGTTCCTTGTATTATTAGGCTCTGTTCCTCTTGTATTATTCACTTTCTGCTACAGTTATTCCATCCAGAAGTATTACTGTCTTCGGACCACATCTAAAATTTTGGATGAAGACTTGAGATTTCATTATACTAATGAAACCTTATATATTCTCGTGCACTAACACTCCATCATCTATCACCGTACAGAGCCTCACATTACGCAAATTATTAATGCCTTTAAAAACACGGGTTGTGATAACATCACGTCATTCTATATTTTGGTTTGCTCAGTGTGATGGTCACATCTCCAGTACTCAGGATAGCAAGTCATCATCATTTAGACGATTCTTTGAAATGAGGAGATGGGGGGCGTTGTACGACTTGAAGCTCGCAGTCGTATGCGGAGGTGGCACGGTGGCTTAATGTGCCACGCAGTATCGTTCGGCACTGTGGAAGCAGTTTCAGGAGACAGGAATCATTACAAGAAGCGCTGGTCAAGGTTGCCCGAGGGCTACGTCAAACAGCATACCCCGTTATCTGGCTCTAATAGCAAGAAGGAACCCTACCATGTCCTGTCATCCACTGTCACTTGAGGTTGCTGCAGCCACGACTGAAAACATTTCCAATCGGACTGTGTCAAGAAGGCTCGATTCAAGTGGACTCTACGCAAGGAAGCCAGCGGTTTTATCCCATTAAGCTCAAACTACTGCAGAGCTCATCGAAACGGGTGCCATTAACTTGGAGCCCTGACAAATGGTGACAGTTCTGTTCTCTGATGAGTCCCGGTTTAGTACCCTAACTGCGCACAGATACAGAGAACAGATCCTCGAACGGTATATGAGATATTTTCGGGTTGCGATTGGCCCAGATTTTCTTTTCATGCGTGGAAACTCCACTTCACATTGTGCTCAAGTGCCAGAGGAATATCTTAAAACTGAAGATGATGTCCAACTATTGCCATGGCTAACACGATCACCAGACTTAAATCCGACCTTACATGCGTTGCATTGCACGCCAACACCAACTTCTCGGTCATTTAGTGAGCTAAGGTCTGCGCTACTGGAAGAATGGGATTTGTTGTCACAGAACCTTATAGGCACCCTTATTTGGAGCATAGTTCACCGCTGTTAGGGCTGTTTAGCCTTTTGAGGGGATCATACGCCGCAATGATGTCATATGACCGTATTTTCGAGCATCTTGTATCGACTTGTGTAATGTGACTTTTTGGTATTTCTTATAAACCCCTATAAATGTCCCTTATACCTGTCCGCGGTTTCTCACTGTCTTCTCATTTCATCGTTATTCTGTGGTACACCACCATACCAAATTTTGTCCTGTTTCATCGCAAGCTACAGGTGATACACCACGTTTTCGATGTGTTCTGTTAATCTTGTCAAGTAGTGTAGTACCAAATTATAAAAAAACAAAGATTGTGCTTCGGCTGCTTACGTTGGAATAACAGCTTGAACAATATTTTTTTTTATTTTTGGGAGGGCGCCTCTCAAAATTCTCGGCCTTAGTTCTACGTCATTAATTAGATTATCTTTTTTAAATTTTGCACGTGTAAGCAATTTGTTTAGAACGTAGTACTGTACTGTATTTTGAATTTAAAAAAGAAATGCCTAAAATTGGTTTTTTTAACTATTATTTGAAAAATTTCTCTGAAGGGGTTCATAGCCTGATATTTTGATCACTGTTCAATAATTTTTAAATGGACTCTGACAGTTTATTTAAATAATAATAATTACAGGATACTGCTTAACATTTATTATGTTGATAAAAGTTCAGTAATAGTTCCAACATTGGCTACTAGATGGCAGGACGTGTTATTATGAATGGACGCGAACTACAGTTTTCATGGCGACCAAGTTAATATAGAGAAACAATTTAGCCAAATTAACTGTATTAATTAGTGCTTTTTTTCTTTTATTTTTTTTTTCTTTTTGTTATTTCTAGGCTACCTTACTTCCTGAAACTTCTATTGCAATACATGGACATATCGTAATTTATTAATGAAACATATACATTATTCCCAACCATTGCAGCCATACTCAGATATGAGAAGAGCCAATTGTATTTTTTATACAAATCGCATGTAAAGAAGTGCAGCAAGAGGAGGAAGGAGAGGGAGAATAAGGGGTTTCAATAACCGAGTCTGTAGTTGTTCAAGGGGCCCGGTCGGGAACTTAATATTACATATTTTAAGTAATTGCATCCGTTGTTAATACACGGAAAAGTATCTACAAACTTTAAATAATAAAAATGATTTTATTTTATTGATTTTTTATCTTACCAAATTGCCCTCGTGTGTAGCACAGTTAGTATAATCACAGTCATTCCCCTCAGCTTGAAATTACCCAAGTTCGAATCTCTTCAATGCGGCGAAGAATTTTTATCGGCCTTTTCACAAAGTGGCCTGGTTAGTCGGTCTCTGGAATTTCGGATTTTTCGTGCAGCAAATATCAAAACGACACAGAACACAAGCAATTTGCACCCATATCGCCGGGGCAATATGGCCGAATTCGTTGATCCGCCTATAACTCTACAACAATAGCTGTCGACTTTCTTGTATGAAAACTAAATTTTGAGTGGAAAATCTCTTTTAGAATGAACGCTAGGACAGCCTACCCGCATGAGGTATAAGTGTATTGTCTGTATATTCAATTGATATTATGGTTGGAGGTTACTTGTTGGATGAAAGCATAACTAAACAGGAAGGCATGAAGTCATGACATTGCGATTATCAACTTAGGCCGCCGTAGCCTAGTGGTAAGGCGCGCGGGTACATAAGTACACGTGTCTTGAGTGACCGGGGTTCAAGCCCGTGACTACTGAATACGGTGCTGTTTCTTGTAATCTGTCTATCTTGTGAACTCCTCTGACCGTTTGGTCGTCCCGGAGTATAAACAGAAAATTATTATTATTTAAAAATAAATAGAACACAGGACATCTGAGCGAAAGGGATATGAAAAAAGATTGTAAATTTTCTTCGCATTTGTGGAAAAGGAAAAGTATCTTTAAATTTGGCAATTTATGAGGGTATTAAGTTATTGTTCATATCACTGCAATGAGGCCATTGTGAGTAGCACAGTTGGTAGGATCGCCGTCTTCCACACAGCGGGTGGAAAAGACCCGAATTCAAGTTCCATCGATGACTGGAGGAGTTTTTATGGAGCTTTTTCACAATCTAGCTGCGTTAGTCGGTCTCAGGCGAGGATAGCATGAATTTCTCTCCAATAAACTCTGGTTTTTCGTTCAGCAAACAGAAAATCGACCTCAGAACACATGCAATTTATAGACAGTATATACGAAGCAATATGGCCTTAGTTGCTGATGCACCTAAAACCAACAACAGCTACAACAACTGCATTGAGAAGGCAAGGCTAAAAATTGATTAAGGTATGATATTTTACTATCAGGAACTGTGCTCTGCCTGTCCGATTCATTACGAACATGAACGAATAGTTGTGCGATGGCCTTTCGCCTGAATCATTACTTCCACATGATCTGGCATGGAGTGAACAAGGTATTTAAAAGTGAAAGGGAGAATACTGGACCATTAGTGGAGTGATGTGGTAGAAGATTGTACTGAAGGACAACTTTTTTAGCTCATGAGCAATACCGAGAACTTCTAACATCTGCATTGGATTGCCATGGTAGATGCTTAAAGTTTTCCTGATGATCCTCAGACCACTCTTTCGCACATTTGATGCGGTGGTTAGTTGGACTGTAAACTTGAAAGTATTCCTGTCAATATAGGTAGACAGTGACATTTCTGGGTGGTGCCTGATGTTACAACGACGTTGAAATATGCTCTAGAAATAAAAGTGCATTTCGATGGGCACCATGAATGCCAGAGAATAACATTTGGACCACATGACTTGCCACCAGTCCTCCTGCGCATATCCTTTACATCCTCGGCATCAAACAGCTATATTTTTATCGGTTGGTGTCTGAGATGAGTAGATTCCGTGACGGTTTCTTAATCCAGGAGTGCGCTCTTTGTAGGGTTCTTCGTATGGTGCGGATACTGCATAATTCATGCCTTGCGAATTCTTCGTATAGTCCGGATACTGATGCCTTGCGACGTTCTGCATGTCAAAGTTAATTCTTCCATTGTGAGAGACAATTGCTTTCTGGGAGATATTTTCCTCTCCTTGTCAACTGTTACACTTAAATAGTCTGCACGGGTGGCACCGTGGTCTCACCACCGTTCACCCCACACCAGGTGGAGAAAGCCCGGGTTTGAATCCTGTCGCTGATGCGAGGAACTTTTATTGGCTTTTTTCACTCCGTGGCTGACTTAGTCGGTGTCAGTCGTAGAGCGCAATGTTTTTCCTTAGAAACTGAGGTTTTTCGTCCACCAGAGAACACACGCAATTTACATACACAATACACATGAGTAGTTGAAGTGACTTTCTCGGGGACTCTAATATAATAGTTTACCAAGAGAAAAAAAAAATTAAAAATACTAAATATTTACTAAAGGCTGTTAATGGATCTATTAACAATGGATCTGTTATAGATCCATTGTTAATGGATCTATTCATGAATTAGCTGAGCGTTGGAAAGCCAGAGGAACTTATTGAACAAGGACATCAGAGATCTCATGCTAAAGATTTGCGTTTTCGGTGTTGAATTAACATCAACAATTTATTATCGTCAGATGTTCCCTTTGGGGCTATTTCAACAGAATGTGTACCTTGACAATCCCTATCCCTTAGTAGAAATCGAGAAAAATGTAACTGTTTTTCCGTTTCATTAAATATGGTCAAAAGGTGAATTTAGACTACGGATGGAAATCAGTTCATCTTAACAAACATCTTTTATTTCGATTAACCTAAATACGAATCTCACGTTCGTTATTAAAGTTTTTAGCCTCTTTTCCTAATTAATAATGGTTTATTAATTAAGAACTAATTACTCGAGACAGCCTTTGACATAAATCTAAATTTGTCTTACCGGATGTAAATTTAACTGACCTTAATTAGTAAGCATCAGTTATTTCTTAATTAACAATAAGTAATATCGCGGTTCCGGATAGGCCATTCTTCTGGATTGGGTTCTTGATAGGAAAATATGAAGATCTACAACTTCATATTTTAGAGACATGCATCTATAAACAGAACCGTTTAGCCAGCGAGTTGTTGATTACTGGAAGCTTGACGAGATTCAGATGTCAGCTGGAGAGGTACCTACAGGAAGATGGAAGCAAACAGGTGGTTTGTTCTATTTAATTTTATTTTGTTATTTATTTATTATTATTATTTGATTTTTTATAGTGATGATACCAACAAGTAGGTATTTTTATCTGATATACAAGCCTTTCCTTCCTTGCATCATATTGTCAATATTTGAAGAAAACAGGGCTATAATCCTATTGCTTATAAAAAAAGAATTAGTATCAGTATGGGAAAAATGATGGCTCTCAAAAAAGATTAAAGTTTTATTTCGTAAATTAAAATAACCAATCTTATCTTCCCTCACCTCATTTACCTATTTTTTTCCCGTGTTTATCCAATCTCTCTTTAAATTTTGAAAACTTTCAACCTCTACAAGAGTAAGTGGGAGTTTATTTCAGCACTTAATCATCTTTTGACTAGAGGACTCTTTGTCAGAGATCTAGTTCACTATTCACCCCTCCTAATTTAATATTATCCCCCCACGTGTATGTCACGTGACTAAGCGTAAAAATTCCCTCTGCATTTCATTTACCCAACCCTTTTAAGGCCTTGGAGACAAATTCCGAGACTGCCAGTGCAATTTAAACTGAGTAATTGCTTTATTAGGTACACCTACCTTTTTACTACACTGTCTAGTAGTGTGGGATTTCTTCTCTTCTCTTTTCCTTTATACTATTAACCCTTTTCTTCCTCTGTTATTGTCCTCGTGAGCAGGACAGTTGGTAAAATCACCGTCCTCCTCACGCCGTGTGAAAAACACCAGAGTTCGAGTCCTGTCGATGACGTGAGGAATTTTATTGAGTTAGTCGGCCTCAGGCGAGGGTAGCATGGTTTTCCTTCCCGAAACTCGGATTTTTTCGTCCAGAAAACAGAAAATCGACCAGAGAACAGAAGCAATTTACAGACAAAATTCAAGAGCAATATGGCCTTAGTCGTTGATTCTCCTAAAACCCATCTACAACAACAAATTGGAAAAAGGCATCTAACATCGTAAATGGGAATCGCAGCTAAGTGGAAGTAAGAGTTTACCACTGGAGGAAGGCGAAGGTCATTTCCCTCGGCAATACCCCATAATTTGCAAAGTAGATACGACGTATCCGCTGCTAGTGATTGCATGTCTAACTGAAATTAAAGCGTAGACGATGAACGCGAACGACCGATAGTGCAGGCACCGTTGATGAGGGCTTTTCTTTCTTTTCCTATAATTACGTCACTGGTTACTGTTACATCTCACAGTTATTCGCACCTTAGAAAAGTGAAAGAAAATGTGTCTCATTAAATCTTCGTTTAATAACTAAAAAGAAAAGGTAGTAAACTTGAGTCTTTCGATATTTAAGATTAACTTAAGGTTTTTACACTTTTTATATAAAAATTACCATACGTAGAAAAGAGTGGTGCCATCGTGGGTACCACAGTTCGGCAACATCACCGTCCTCCCCACATCGGGTGGAAAAGACCTCAGTTCGAGTCCCTTCAATGATGTGAGGAATTTTTATGGATCTTTTTCAAAACGTGGTTGAGTTAGTCGGTCTCGGGTGATGGTGTTATGGCTTTTTCGATGGTCCTTAAAATCCTATTACAACAACAAAAGAGCAGTAGCGATACCTCTTATTAAAAACCAGCTTTAAAAAGACAAAAATAGTTTTTCTAATATATTGCTACTTCTGAATGGGGATTAATCTGAAATTCGTTGCTCAATCCATGGTATTCCGAATGACTTTATTTATTTTAACTTAATATGGATGTTGGTGTTCTGTGAATGTTGCCAATTGGGTTTTTTAAAGATAAAAAAAAGAGTCCAATTGCTTCTGCTCTGCGCGAAGTTTAAAGAAATAGTGAGGGAACAGGTTACTCCAAATGCGTGGTAGAATTGCGTCTACATTTAATCCATACGTATTGTTCCTTTGTGACTAGAGGAAGTTAACGTTGGAAATTCTCCAATGGGCTGACTGAACAATGTAAAGTCATTTCATCCGGGCATTAATCGCTTTTTAAATGAGTATCAGGAAAACAAATGTAAGGAAGCGAAATGTATCCTCCCATTCGCATTAAATGAAAAAAAAAGCTTTTGTGAAATCGAGATTTACCTTAGAATTCGTGACGCGTCCGATGACGTAATGGTTTGAGTTTCAGGGAGAGATCCACGCTTGTTAAATAGATGCCTAAACGGCTGTCACGAAGTGTATATTCCCACGACTGCCTTTTTTGTGATGGCGGGTTTCAGGGGGTAAAAACTTGCCAATCAGGAACGGGGAAATATGTAGAGGTCGTCACGAGGCGTTAGTGTCCAAAACAGCTTTTATCAAGATGGTGGACTTATTGAAAGACGTTCTTGCGAATAAAGTTGTTGGAATAATATCAGCTGCATTCAGTGGGTGATTTGAGTTTCAATTTCATTTTAAGGTGCTGAGCATTTCTTTTTTGGAAATGTTGGTGAGAGCGCTTCTGTACATTCAATTTTCGAGTTGGAAGCTCATTTTGGATCATTGAATTCAGCAACTTTGAAAAGTTATCAAAAATTGTGGGAAGAAAAGAGAGTGGCGAAAAAAAAAAAAAAATCAGATGGCGTTATAACTTTTTTTACAATAACGCCATCTGCAGATAGTTGTTGAAATTAGACTTCAATTTCTGTAGCTCGTAACTTTCAGGAAATACATGCGAAGGAAAATTTCTCCAGAAAGCAGAAGTAGAAAGGATAAATGAGGAAAAGAAAAAGCTGGTTGAATGGGTTTGGAGTTAGATATTTAATGGACGTTGACTAGTTGAGGAACATTTTCGCATTGGTTGCGAAGAGAGTGGAGAAATTACAGATGCCCATTTAGAAGATGAGTTCCCATGGAATTATCTACCAACACGAATTCCTAAATATCTTTAAATAAAGTCAGATTTTCAAAAATAGTTTATTACCAAATTAAAATTATGAATAACGCAACGCATTTTCAATTTAATATATAGCACGCTGCAGGAAAAGGTTGGCTGCCACTGATCTACAGGAAAGGTCCGCTGCAGAAGCTAAACGTCTATGAGACAGAAGGGAGAATGAGTTCGTCAGATACGGGTCATTAATTAACCAGATTGCCCTCTTTTGAATGGAGTCAATGGAGAGAGGTTCGGGGCACTACCCTAGACGTGGGAAAATAATATTGCATGGCGAAACGGATTTAAGATTTGCACTAAGTCAACAGAGACAAGAGCGAAAAAGGAAATTCAGTTTTTTGGACAGTGAGAAAAAAATGTATCAAGAGAGAGAGAGATTAGAAGTTGGTGCAATCCCTAAAAAGAGAAACGTGATCTCGTCTAGGATTTTTGGAGCTGTTTTTGCAGTTCAAAGTTTCTCAAAAGGACGGTAGAAGGCAATGTACTATCATCAGCAAAATTATGGATAGGATAGGATTTCCTGTCAATGGAAGAAGATCCTTGTTATACAAGAGAAAAAAGAGAGGGAAACAAGTGAACCTCGAGGATTCTTTAAGTTCAGGATTCTTTTAATTCCTTTTCAAGTCCACGGGAAGTGTTTGGTATGATAGGTGATTTACCCAGATCATTGAGACAACAGTTGGAAGAAATGTAGGATGTTAATAAGCTTAATCATTTGCATTAGAACATTGTAGGTGGAATTGGACATAATTGAAATTGGAACTAAGACCATGTATATTTGTAAAATGAAACTCTTGTGCCTGTTTTCTTTAAAACATACTTAAAAATAAATAATAAATAAATATTGAATATTCGGACTATCCAAGGTAAACTCATGTACCTGTGTGCATTACGTCCGTAAACTGCTTTTTTGGTCGGTTTGGCTGGACAAAAAAGAAACCGGAATTCCAAGGGCGAAAAAACCTTAGTATCTTCGCCTAGGACCGACTAACTAAAACACAGAGTGAAAAAGGCCCATAAGCGTTTCCCACCGTCACTGACGGTTTCGAATCCACGCACTTCTCCACACGATGTTGGGAGAGCGGTGGTTATAACCACTTTGTTACCTGAGAGGACATACAGAATCTCTCTTATTTTCAACGTTACATAAACACTCTCTCATAAACACAAGGATTATCATCTATTAGTGCTAGTTGACTGCAGCCCAAGAACCAAAACATACATCGTGCTCACACCATGTAAGTTTAGAATGGCTTTATTGACTTAAGACGATTGTCATCATAAATACGCATCTGTGGACGAAGTATGAAGGTATTTGAAGTGATTTTTCCTTGTTCGTTGTTAAGTGTGGCCTTCACCCAAAGCTGTTTTTCATCTGTTAATACTCCAAAACGAGGAACAGTCAACAGCGTGAAAGTGGGTTAAAATTGTATTAAGTTTAAATGAATTCACATATGCCAGAACGAATCTATTTTAAGATCTCCTCACAGCCTTGATGTCTTCGTCAGCAAATAGTGGTCTTCGTAATTGCAACGGTGAGAAAGAGAAAAGACCGTAGCTGGAAAAGAATGACAATAGATAGCGAAAGTGATAAGATATTGACTATAATGACAGCTTCTGGAGTCTCATCAGATTGCGAATACAATTAAGAGATTGAATACGATTAAGAAATAGAAAAACATCACTGGACTTGGGTTTGGAGGAGGTAATGGTGAGGGGCGGACTATAGACGTGTTAAATGCCTTTGTTCTAGAGTCAAGGGTCAACAAACTTTTCGAAGCTTGTTAAAAAACAGCGTCACGAAGAACCTGCTAATGACACGCGATTTGTTCTCTCTCTCTTTCTCTTTCAGACCACCCCCCGAGCTCTTAAACGCTCTGAAGAATCCATGAAACGACTGTTCGGGGGTGCATTGAGGAAAACACCTTACGACACAAAGAGTTTTAATACATCGTGGCGAGTGTCAAACTATGCGACACGTACTAGTTGAAGTCTGTCAAAGGGACGTGGTTGTATGTTGATTGTTGACAAGCGAATTATCGTTATGAGGAGGAAGGATGGGTGCTCGAGTTAGCCAAGTTACCTCCGAACAGTGCTCGATATTATGAAAACCTTGGATCGGAGATTACGAACAATAGGCGAACAACTTCCGCTGTTTGTTCGCAGAAGGCATCTCTGGCTTCACTGACGCAACAGAAATGAATCACTTGAGCAAAACGTCACAGTTCGCAAGCTCGTGCAGAACTACCCGCCCGGAGACGGTAGTGCGAAGAAAATCGTGACTTCCACGATCTCCTTTTGTTGACGAGCAACGATGTTGGACGCGAGTGGAAAAGCTGTGTAAAATGAATGACCTTCGCCCCGCCTTGCGAACTACCCCAGTAGTATTTCTGGGTGGGAGGAAGATCGTATCGGTAGCCACTTTGAATTATCCAACGTTTTCATAGTGAACCGAGAGGAGGGAGCCTTTTATTTAGGCTAATGTACCCACCACGCTCGATGCCAACACACTCTGGTGGGAGAGAACCAGGAACTAGACAACTAAACCAGTAGGCATTATGAATTTTCCTCTTCCTCGGTAGAAAAACAGTTTTTGTTGACTGTTTAGCCAAAACCCAGACCAAGACGGGAAGTTTGATTCCCTCTAAAATGTTGAAGTTGAAATCTTGAAGTTTGCTTCTATTTATAAAGGATATCTAGGAACTGAAGGACATTACCATATAAGAAAGGCAAGCCTTAGGGACAACATTATTCAATGAAAAAGCATAAAAAAAAAAGTGCTGTGAAAGAGTCGAGGTTCTGGAAGTAATGGGACCGATAATCCCGATAATTGAGAAACTGCTGATTTGATGACTCAATATATCGTTCATAACTTCGAATCCATTTTTCAAACACTGATTCAAAAGCTGTTTCAGAAATTGAGATGTGGTAGCAAAGATGCAGTTCTGAATTTCACTTTACTGTGTCTTACCAACAAAAGTCTCGTTTGCCTTTGGTTTTCCAAACTACACTTTCACCTTTAGTGGTGTGCTATTGAAGCCTTCTACTGAACCTATCGGTATAAAGTTTACGCATGAAATTCATCTGACTCTTTCCAAACAAGTCTCCACATGCAGAGCTTTGGGACAGAGGATTGTCCTGCTAACAAATAGACGGCACTGCGCGATGAAACTGCATTTACGTCCAAAGAAAGGCGTTATAGAGGAATGCAACTCCTTCTACAAGGATAATCGGGGGAAAAAAATGCAGACCCGGACTATCAGACTGGCCAACTATCATGCATCGTTGCAACCCTTTTCAAACGTTTTGGACTTTGCTCCATATACCTAAGTTCTTTTACTTGAAGTAAATAATCATATCGAAATTGACCATTCCAGAGTGTGCGCATGGATTACAAGCATGGATTGTAATTTTTCCTGTATTAGTTATTTCAGGTTAAACCCATAGCATTGTCGCTATGGTGGGTATTATCGCATCAGGCAATCATGTAACCATTCACTGCCTGAAATAAATATATTAACGGATTACTATCAGGACATCCTATGTGATTCTTTCTTGTCCATCATGGCGTCAAGCTATGGACTCACATGTTAAATTATATACAATGAAAAGGAGTGGCATATTTTCACATCTGAAATAGTTCAGTTAAAATGCAGGCGTAAATAGAAGAAAAAGGAAAGAAAACTAATATGCTTTAAGAAAAGATGTGTTGCATACAGACTACACTAGGATTTCAGAAAAGCTTTTAATTCTATTGCACATAAATGTATCCTGTGTAAATTGGAGCATTGTAGCTTTAAGGAGAAGTTACTGCTGTGGATAAAGGAATGGTTCAGTGGGAGAAGATAGAGAGTGGTAATCAATGGACCCTGCTCTTCGTGGACTGATGTTATTAGAGGAGTATCCAGGGTTTGGTGTTGGACCCATTGCTGTTTTTTTATATTTATCAATGATATTGATGCAGGCTTATCAGGCTTACTGTCCAAGTTTGTAGATGATACAAAGGAGGCTTCATTTTAGGAAGGATATGGAGCTGCTGGAACATGTACAGAGAACGGAAACGAGAATTGTGAGGGGGGAAAAAAGGATGCTCTTACAAAAGAAAGCTTCAGTTCTAAAAAAATGTAAAATCTGGAGATGAGGCACCTGCGAGATGATGTGATTGAGGGCAAGGCGATAGAACAGAGAAAACATTTGAAAGGGGAGGAACTGATCAGTCAGATGTAGTCTACTCTTCTGTGGAGATCAATCTTCTCAAAGCTGGAAGGTCAATTGGATTACTGAGACATTTACGTTTTTAAGGAATTTTTCCTGGTCTTTTAAATGGGCCGTGTTTCAGAATAAAATATAAGATAAAATAAGATAGAATAAGATATAAGAAGTGTTGAAAGAGGAACAAGCCAAAACGCCGTATTCCTGTTATCAAAAGTAGATTGTTTTAAACATCCAGGTGTCCGGTTACTTTTGATAATATGGTGTACGTATGCAGACGTCTTGAACAAAAATAAATAAAATAACAGAAATTAAAGAAAAAATAATTTCCCGATTTCTATTAATCCGATTTTAATTAAATTTGGGATAGTTTGACAAATATTTATAAAAGGCCGAGGTATAAAATATCACGAAAATCCATCCACTGGGAGTTGAGTTATTACATGCGGACGGACAGATGGAACATGGTGAAGTCAATAAGTGTATTACGCATAAAGGTGGACAAGTGGATTATAAAGCTACCATTGCCTTCTGAAGTTTCCTTTTTTTTACTTTTGCATATAGAAGAATCTCCATGAAATGTGCCTTAATTTCCCCCTATAATTTTGGTACCATAGTGTATACATTCCTTGATGATAACTGCAACTAGGGATTGCCAATGTCATTATGAAATTCATGTCGATACAATTCAGAGCATTTTTCCGTTAATGGACCCACCCCATTATTACACAACCCCTATTGGTATTGACTCGTTAGCACAGTGGGCCACTCGTGTGTGTGCGCCACAATTTTTCATTGTTTTTAATGTCCACGCGGCAGAGCGTTGCTAAGCAACCAACAGGACTTCCTAATTCCAGGTGGGAAGCGCACACCTTATGTTTGCATGCAGGTGGCGCTGAGTGTCGTTAGTTCAACGGTAGATTTCATGCACGCGGAGCGTCTCTCCAGAAGAAACGTGCCGCCGAGAGACGTCGAAGGCTCCCACTAGAAATGTTCCCTTAGTTGAAATTCTTCGAAGATCCACAGAAGGAGTTTAAGACTGTGTTGGTGGTGTTTCTCTCCCGTGGAGTAGATCCTTCCTGAATAAAATTCCTGTCTGGTAAAACCTCGTCGAAGTGGGCGGACGTGTGTGTGTGTGTATGCGTGTGTGCACGCGCGCCCTGGCTAAGTGCTCGTCATACAGGAAGCAAGTGATCGTCTGCTGTCCAGTTGATTGGTCCCAAGGCGAAGAAAAGCAAAAAAAAAAAGGTAAGTCGTCACTTTTAAATGGATCTGCGGAGGTGAATAATTGCTTGACAAAAAGACCATCAACAGGTTTGGTGTTGGTGAATCGGTTTTATTCTTCTACATAAGGAAGTGTAAAGCTGTGGGAAAATGAGACTATAAATAGTCTGGTGCGAGTTGGAGGAATTGAAAATATTTTAAAGGTCTTCACCGATCTTTCAGAATCTTATTGCAATTGGAGATAGCGATGGGGAAATTAAAACAAACAAAATGTTCCACTCAGTGAATTTTCTATCCTCCATCCCTTTGGAAATGACCAAATTCCACTCATCGATGGCATTCGAATCCAAGTTTTCAAGGATTTTCCCAGAAGTTTATTCAACAACAAACAATCTTGGTACCCACACTGTTTATTATTATTTATGAAAATCCCGAATGCGAAATTTGGTACCGCGAATGGGTTGAAGGCTAATAAAACAGAAAATACTAAGATTTGAAATCATCAGCCTGCAGGAGACAATGGAGATTGTGATATAACTCATAACCTGAGCCAATATTTGAAAAATTTCTCAGGACAATCTTATAGTAGGACTGAAGCCCCACAGACCTCTAAAATAACAACTATTGTCATACACAAAGGAGGATAAGCGGCTATATTTCACTCGGTTCCGGTTAGTGACCTTGGGATAATGACATCCCGTTATAATGAACCCCGGGAGAAACTGAAAAACTAAAGCGGAGTATAATGAACGCCATCTATGCGAGTGACACTTGCCTTTTGTTCACTTATCGGCAGAGGTCGCCAATCGGTGTTAAGTGTTGTCTCTATGGGGCGATTGTTACATCCTGTGCCCTTGCAACCCCCTCCGGAATTCAAGAGATGGTAATTCACTGGATACATAAGTATGCCAGTAGGTTAGTGATAGTTAGTTCCGCTAGGTGGCCTATCATTTTTAATTGGCTTAATAGACATAAAATGGAGACTTCGGAACGTTTATCACTCCCTGGAGGATGGAAGCATTGGAAAGTGTCTGTGTCTATTACAGAAGGAGCTGTCAAGGGCAAAATACAAAGACTGAAAATAGAAAATAATTTGATAACCAGTGAGGGGGTTGTCTCGATTTTCCGAACACATCTTCCATCATCCAAAGAGAATTCATAATTTCTAATCTCGATTATTTCTGAAGGAATGTTTTACAAAGTTCCGAGTTATCAAATTCAAAGCACGACACGATGTTCGATCTCTCGATAGTTGGTCGTAAGTGGTATCTGTTTTGACAAGCGGCAGGTGCAGAGAACCCGGCTGATTCTCGGAAAGGTGACGGAGGGTGACGTGTCGGCGTAGAGGGATCAATACCATTGGACAGCCGACTACGAAGAGCGTTGCGAAAGGCGGGTTCATTCCACAATCACACCACAAAAATAACAAAAAAGAAAACGCGGTTTCAGATGCCATGTAACCCTAGAGGATGTTCTGAAAAGACCAATGTGTTAAAACACGATCAAAACGTCAGTTTTGCTCAAAAATAATAATAATTAACGAGCGAATAAAACAATAAAAGAAGCCCTGTGGCATAAATATGTCACTAGATGGTGCGTGTACCATTCAGAAATGTCGGGTTTCGAAGTAACATGGCACGCGATATACTGCAATTAAAAGACTGTAAACAATCTTGTGTCTTCATAATGTTAACCAGTCTCTTGTTTTGTTTACCTGCATTACTAGTATACAACGCACCGCTCTGATGACCAGTAATAAAGATTTTAGTGTTTCTGTCAGGTCAGGATATCCTGGTGAAGCGATTGTCTTCTTGAATGGTTTTATGACCGTCTCGATTAAGAAAGACGTAAAAGTCGCTTTTGTAAGAGATTTTTGTGTTAGTTCTGTAGGTGGGCGGGTTAAATGGGCAGGCGAAGTGAATGGGAGACGTAATATACGCTGATCCAATGTCCAGAGTGGAACGGGGAAGCATTTGGTCTGTTGCGGTAAAATTGAGTTAGACACAGAACATTTGAGATTAGTGTTGACGACTGCAGACAACAGCTGAAAACATAGAAATATGCTGACGCACAAAAGCTAATTACAGCCATGTTTTTTGTTTGTTTTGCTTTTATAACGCTTAAACTGAAATTATAAATTATGAAATCGAACTTTACTTTAATGAAAGCTTGAGACCGACTAACTTGGCCACACTGTGAAAAAGGCCCATAAAAACTGGCCAATACTTTGCAAGGAAGGAAGGTTTATACAGCACCCCCCTACCAAAAAAAGGAAAAGTTAATTTCCTTTCCTTCCCAATAATTTGTCCAAACCTTCCTTATATTCATTCGAACTTCAACAACAACATTAAGTGAAAGTTAACTCCAAAGCTTGATTAATTTTTGACTGCATGTGCATTTCTGCACATATATTCTTACAACCATCCCTCTCCAGTTTATATTTATGTCCCTTTGTGTGTTTTGTTTCAGAAATAGCAAAGATGCCATCAGAAGTTATTTTACCTTATCCTTTTAATGCATTATTCATTTCAGTTTGGTCACCATGCAGATGCTTGTTTTCCAGAGACTGCAATTTGCAGAATTGCAGTCCCTCTAGGTGAGAATATCCTTTTATGCTCCCAACGAATCGTATTGCTCATCTCTGCACTCTTTCCAACAGATCTGTTCTTCCTAATATGAGATTTCCAAACCTGTACGCAGTGTTCCATATATGTCAATTGGATAATCATCTCCTTGTCCCTGCTAGAAAAGTTTCTGTATATCATTGATAAAACCCCACGGAATTTTCTAACAGGTTTCTTGCACTGCAGAGTTCATGTCGGCCTGTTCATGTCGATCTTTTTCGTTCTCTTTTTTTGAGTTTGGTACTATCCAGATAGTATGTTATTCTTGTATTACTCCTACCCAAATGCATTTATTACTATCAAGCTTCAATTGCTATTTTACAATCCATCTGTTTAGTTTATCTAGATCCTCTTGAAGAAGCATACTCTGATCACCATCATTAACCCACCTTTGTATTAGCAAACTTAGACATCAAAATAAATATTAAAAACAGTAACGGCCAACACCGACCCCTTTGAAGCCACTCTTTGTCTCATACTACAGAAACGTCCCTTTTCCATAGCAGTAACTTCCCCCTTAATGTCACATTGCTCCGACATATACAACAATCGTATGTGTGGTAAAGTATCACAGACTTTACTTAAATTTGTCTATTGAACATCGAAATTGCTATTTGCAAAAGAGTAATTTTGAGATGCTATTGCAACTTTGAGCAATTTTTAAAATGTCCAATTCCTTTGTAACAATCTAATAATAGCTAATGAAATTGGTCAAACAAGGTCATTCTTTAACTAATCTGTGATTGCCTTATGCCTCCACTCCTATCAAGATGATCTTGCATTACTTCTTTAACTACTGATTCCATTATTCTCTTTGGAACAGAAATCAAGCTTACAAGTCTCTAGTTACCCAGCATGCCCTTTGGACCACGATTGCGAATAGCGAATACATTTGCACATCTACAGCTACTTCCTCTGAATTTGCGGATTTTCTGATTATTATGGGCAAAAGTTAATTATGGCCAAAGATCCAATTAACACAATTGGTTAAATTCCATCAGCCCCATCTGCTTTGTTCATTTTTAGTTGCTGGATTTCTCTTCAACCTTACTTTCTGTTATTATAAAATAATTGAACTCTAAATCAATATTCGACAGCCTTCTGCGAATCTTATTTCTAAAAATTCTTCCATGTGTGAATGAAGAGACAAAATATTTATTTAGTTTGTCAGCAACCAGAAGAGAATCATCAATAGTTTTGTCATTCATATCTAGTTCCTTTCCTTCCAGTGTGTACACAAGTAAAGAACTACTTGCTGCTTGTTTTAAAACTCTTAGCAATGGACTTCTCGTAATCTGCGTTAGCTTGTATGACTCATTTAGAAACACTTGGTTACACCACAATTTGGACTAATTGTAGAACTCTGTATCCCTTGACGATTTATGATCATTCCATGCATTTTTTTTTTTCAGTACTACTAGCCGTTTTTTCATGTTGCCTTTCTGACATATTGTGGGAAAGATACTATACTATATACCATTTTTTTTTCTAGGAGGAAAAACAAACTGTCTCTGCCTGAGGCCGACTAACTTGGCCACACTGTGAAAAAGGCCCATAAAAATTCCTCCTATCATTGATGGGATTGAACTCAGGTCTTTTCCACCAGGTGTGAGGAGATGAGGATTATACCAACTGTACTACCGCGATAGAGCTAGGATGACATGTTTTTTTTTTTTTTTTTTCCTCCGGGAAACTGGAGTTCTTCGCCCAGTAAACAGCAAATCGACCACAGAACACATGCAATTCGCAGACATTATATACTGCACAATTAGCCTAAGTTACTGATGCGCCTAAACCCCTACAGTAACCAACTGCCTTTCTCTGCAATACCTTAAAACTGTAGTACTGTATACAGAAATTCGAGTCCATCGTCGAAGAGTATCTTTTGTCTTCACAACCCTCAAAAAATATTTTCTAATATATATACGTCTAATATAGTATAAAAATAAGACAAAGAAAAGGGAGAGAATAGAAAGAAAGAACAAATTTTGATTGAATATGGCTACTGATAATCAGAGAAACCCAAAGCCATGATGAATGTTAATTTAGTAAACAGATCAACGAGAAGAAGAGAGAAACAGAGGAGTGAAGAGAAATAGAAGGGTAATAAAGAGTGAGTATAATAATAGACAAAAAATAACATAATCAAAATAAATAATATACTAAGGAAAAAGACATTGCCACATAACGTACAACCTTGGTGTCACTTTTCAAGAACCAATCATTAAGATTGAAAAAGATCATAATATAAAAACTTCGTTTCTGTTTCGGATATAAAATACATGCCATAAGTTTTAGTTAAAACTAATAAGATATAAATTTGAAATTAATTAAAGCGTAGCGGAAATTAAAGTCAGAAAGAAAGTAAAAAGGATGGGAAGAAATTATGTATTAGGCATGTAGTTTATATTATATCCGAAACAGGACCTAAGGTTTAATATTGTCATCTTTATTTACAATTTTGTTGATTGGTTCTTGAAAACTGACACCAGCAGTTGTAAGTTATGTGGCGATATCTTCTTACTTATTATTATAGCATTGTATTAACCTTTCTATATCTCTTCACTCTTCTATTTCTCACTTCTTCCTGTTGACTTATCACTAAACTGATACTTCTAATATATACATCCATATACTTTTCTGAGAGCATATAAAGAATAAGCATATACACTCTCGATAAAATTAGCAGACCAAAATGTTTTTCGTGAATATTTCATTGGGAACAGTGTCACCGAAGGCTAATATTTGGTATAATAAGCATCCTGGCATGCAAATTCTGAGTATCCAATAGAAATCGATCTGCCACCTTATAAAGCCGCAAATTATTCAGGTCTATAAAAACACGGGTTGCGATCATCACTTCATTCCCGTTTTTTTTGGCTTGCTCAGTGGGATAGCCACTTATCCAGTACTCAGGATGGCAAGTAATTGTCGTTTAGATGATTCTTTGAGATGGCGAGCCTCTGGATAACTTGAAGCCGAGCAGTCGCAGGCGGAGATGACAAGGTGGCTTAATGTGTCACGCAACGTCTTCTCGACACTATGAGAGCAGTTTCAGGAGATTGGAATATTACAAGAAGAGCTGGCCAGGGTCGCCCGAGGGCTACGTCGGCCAGAACGGACCACTATCTGCCTCTAACAGCAAGACGGAACACTACGATGTCCTGTCATCAACTATCTTTTGAGGTTGCTGCAGCCACAGGTGACAATATTTCAAACCGGACTGTGTAAATAAGACTCAATAAAAAGTAGACTCTATGCAAGGAAGCCAATGGTTTGTATCTCATTAACCCAAACCACGCAGAGCTCGTCGAAATTGGTGCCATGAACATGTGTGACTTGGAGCATTAACAAATGAGGTACAGTTCTGTTCTCTGGTGAGTCTCATTTTAGCCTGCAAACAGATTATAGACATTATTTCATTTGGAGACAACGAAGAATGCGGTACCATCCCTCTAATATCAGAGAAAGGGACACTATGGTTGGAGATGGCCAATGATCAACGGCCGCAACCCCTTCATATGTTTTGATAGGGATACCGTAACTGCTCAGAGCAGATCCTCAAACCCTATGTGCGACTTTTTAGGGGTGCGGTTGGCCGAGATTTTCTTTTCATGCACGACAACGTCACTACACACAGAGCTGAAGTGGTGGAGGAATATCTTGAAACTTAAGATATCTAACGACTGCCATGGCTAACGCGATCACCACAATTAAATTACATTGAACATGTATGGAACGCCCTTGGGCGTCGCATTGCACGCCGGCAGCCAACTCCTCGGTCACTTGGTGAATTAAAGTCTGCGTTGGTGGAAGAATGGGATTTGTTGCCACAGACTATTATTGACACTTTTATATCGAGCATTGTTCACAGCTATCAGACCTGTTTAGCCTTTGGAGGGCATCATACGCCGTATGATGGCATGTGATCATATTTTCGAGAACCTTTTTATCGACTTCTGTGATGTGACCTTTTTGGTAATTCTTATACAACCTTGCGATGAAGCGGGACAAATTTTGTCCCGCTTCATCGCAAGTTCTTTCACGAGTTACATTCTTTCACGAGTTACATCCCGTTTTCTACGTGTTCTGTTAATTTTGTCCAGCAGTGTGTCTTCCGATACGAATTTAAAATGTTTATGTTGATATAAGCTACTCACCGCACCACACCACCTATAATGTTAAATATGCAACACTCAAAAATGCGGGGCACCTACGCATATGAATAGCAATGACTAATTCATGCCTGCTTAGTCAGTTTGTGGAGGTATAAAAAGTAAATGTCTGCTCTCGATTTCCGCCGGAATACTTATAAAAACGCTGTACAAAAATCCATATTTATTTTTATTATTTATGCTTGTGTTTGAGAAACTGCTGTTAATAATTCTGAAAGCTATTTCTAACAATCCGGAACCTGAAGCCACCCTCGCAACATCGCTTCCTGCTGACAATAAAACTAGAACCCCTGGACAGGGCAATTTTGTCGCAGTGTGAGATTACAGCAATCACGGGAGAAGCTATTTTATCTGATGGGGTCCGATTCGGGCCACTTTGCAACCATCTTGGATTCTTTTACGAGCATAATTGTTGCTACCCATTGTTTTTTCACGAGGTGTGCCCTGCTCGAGACTGCAGATTTGGTCCTTATCTTTTCCGCCTAGGCATATCCTTCCCCAATCTCAGGGTTCGTCAGAGTGTTGGTGGTCTTTGTTTCTTAACATTAAATTTTCTTCCTAAAAACGATTGTGCGCTGAAAAAGCTTTTTGCCTCTTTAAAGGTGAACGGAAAGGCTTCACCACACCCCTGCATCGAACAAAGAGAGCTGTAGTTGGATATAAATAAACGATTATTGTCTGACCCCATTTCTTTTATGGCAAAACACGTTTCCACAAACTGACGATGGAAACCTGGGTAGGGCTGGTTGCGCAGAAAGTGCGATAGTGATGGAAGGAATGAAGGAAGGAGGTGCGGTCAGAGGCTTGGATAGCGTTTCTTAGCAGCTGAGAGGGTCGCTCGAAACTTCATTACACATTTGTGTATCTGTTTAGAGATTTATGGGTCAAGCACTTCTACGCGTGGAAGTCTATAGCCCACAAACGACACGATAAAAGGGTCACTCAATTGCAATTTGCATATTACAAGTCTTCGGTCCAGGCATCGATAACTCTTCTGGTTTCGTGTCCAGTTAATGGAAAGCTATTTAGCGACTTTTGACAGCCATTACTGTGACGTAACTTTGAGAGTTGCTAGGTAACCACCTTTCCCTTTCTTTGTAGGAGAAAGTCGTTGTGATTGATGTCTTCAACGAGGTAAATTGTGCCGGTTGGAGAGTTCTCCTTTTATGACATGTCGAGGTTCTTTATGGTGAGTGATGGGAACTTGGATAGTTCTCAGTCGTTCTTTTTCTGTGGAAATGTCCCTTTCAAAAACACGTCTCCACTGTGCTGTAGTTAAGTGTATTTCATCCGGGGTTGGAGGAATCCCAAGGCATTTAGGCTCTGCTTTCTGTTTCTATGCTATAATTGGCATTGAGTTTATTATTATCCAATTTATGAAAAAAGAGGAAGAATGAAAAATCGGACACCGAAATGTTAATTGTAACACTGTATTTGGAATACTTTGTCCAAGTATAGAGACCTCATCTGAAAAAAAAAGACATTGAGCTTCTTGAAAGGGTCCAAAGGTGGGCAAGTCGTATGGTGAGATTGACAAAAGGGTGACTGTAGGAAGAAAGGCTCTGAAATGGGTCAGTAAAATGAATGAAGGTGAAATTTTCACTGCTATAATGAATTCCAGAACTAGGGACCATAAATTCAAATTACTGGGGAAGAGGTTTAGACTAGATTGTTGGAAGCAATCCTTCTTTTAGCCAGTAAGTCGTGATTACTGGACAAGTTAGCTCCATGGACAGCTGAGGCTGACAGTTTGAATTCAAATGTCAACCTAAGTGAGGAGAGAAGCGCATACAGTAATTTGTATTTTGTTGTTTGGTTTTTTATTTATTTATATATTTCAATCACAATATATAATATCATTATTTCATGGATTATATTTCAATCTCTCATGGAAGCATTTTAATAATAATACACGGGCATGTCCAAAGTTTGTGCAAGATGGGTTCCCAGAAACTTTTCCATTCACGACAAATTGGAAGCAAATCTCTTTTGATGATCCCAACCTCTGATGGGTGGGAACATCAAAAGAGAATTTTCAATTGATTCTTGTCAATACAGATAGATTTTTATCCCATTTCTAACTGGTGATGAAACTTGACTGCATTTTTATGATCCGGAATCCAAATTAGAAAGCATGCAGTGGAAGCACGTGGTATTTCCAACTCTGAAAAAGTTTCTAGCCCACCCATCAGCTGCAAAAGTGTTGGCTTCAATTCTCTGGAACACAAAAGGATATTTAAACTTTTCAGTTAAATACAAGTGTATTGAACTTCGCGGTGAATACATTGAAAAAGGAAAAACATTGAATTTTATACCTATGTTCTCAGACTTTCTTGGCTACCCCTGTACTTAATTATTACTCAATACTAACCGCCTAATTAGTTATATATGACTTAAAGTAACTTAGGCACTACTGATTATGTTCGTCTATTCTTTTCCAATTATAAATGACGTCATCAAATATTGTGATCATTCACAGTAGTCGAGCTGGTGACCTTAGTCAGTTAGAAACCGTTGCTATTACAAGTAACGCCTCACTACAACGCTTTCATGCACTAATTGCCCACCGGAAGTAAATATTAGAAATACAGAGTACATCGAGACAAACAAAGGATCTATATCCGGTTAATATCCCAATTTTAGAGAAAAGAGCTGCAGATGGATCTAATGTAGCAATACTAAACGTTTCAGTTTCAACGCTTGTTTTTATGATAATAACCTTCTGGCTAGTATTGTATTTCCTGGTGAACTGATCATTGTATAGAATAATCACTTCGCCAGGGGTGAAGTGTAAATCGAGACAACTGCTGACTTGTTTCTGTAGTAAATCACGAATTCTCCATTTGGACCTTTTCAATTTGGTCAAGCTTAAAAAAAAAAAATTAAAAAGCAACATCGTTTGTAATCTAGTTGCACCGAAACCAGTTTACCTGGGTTAAGGATTAAACAGTGGTGATTTTTCTCCTTTTGACCCGAGAGATGTTTGCACTCTCCTCATTACACTGCTTAGAAATGTCTACAAACACTGCTCTGTGGTTCATCGACTCCAAACAAGCGCGCAACAATGAATACTCTCGGCACCAGGAGCCACTTAGTGGGAAGCCGTAGCTCACGCGTCGGGATCGAGAAGTAATTACATTGTTCCTATCCGGTCGTCCATCTCGGAGCGGCTCGCTTGTATGATTAGTGTTAAAAGCGAAGCACGATCTCATTAAGCACACAAAAGGAATGGAATTCGCCGTTGAATACAGGAAGCAGATGGAACCATCCGATTGGCTACCACTCGTATTGTCCAGGTGACGAATATGCACCGTTAAGCTCCTTAATTAGTATGGAAAAGCTAAAAACGGGATTGGTACACAAATATCTCTAATGAAGGTCTCCAGATTGATTCCATCGTAACAGAAGACACTTCCTGATATGGCCAAGCTCGAAGATCTTCGCTATTTGATGTAACACTTTGATATCGGATTCGGGACTGGAAGGATCATCTTTCATCAGACAGGATCTCTTGAGCAATCTGGAAGGAAAGAGTAGTTGTTAAACTGGCAGGCTTTTGATTTCGTGGAGATACATGGAAGATACAGAAATTATGTTTTTTAACTAAGTTACTGGGTTAAGGTTTTTTTTTTGGGATCGAATCCACTTCAGAAGTCTTCTAAACTAGCACTTATTAAACATTCTTTTAAAAAAATATTGTGTATATTGTAAAAAACAAGCCATTTTTTAATACAAACTGCCATGTTCATCAAATAAAATTGCAAAAATTGAAATGGTGCGAAAGAACTTATGAGCGACCTTTACTGAAGGAATGTTTCTCTAGAAGACCTCAAAGACTGGCAGAAATACAAAAGCCATCTCATAAAATATATATGATAAGGCCATAGTTTAAAAATCCCACTAGGGCGTGTTCCTGTATATTCACTATTGTGGAAAGTTTCAGATACGCGATTGCGCCATGGGAACAGTTAGGAGGAAGAACAAGCTTAGTGAATAGTCTTTAATGTTCGTGACACTCCATCACGCAATCTGTAGACTCCCTTTTCACATTGACATCTCAAGGTCGATATCTGAAACCACGAGGATTAGAATGGTGACCACATGACCTATTGAAATGGTAAAAGTAGACGCTGAATGTAGTGCTACGTTGCACAAAACAGTTTCGTTTGTGTTTCTATTAGCACGTGGCTGCAGCTTGCACCACCGGGATTTTTTCTATGGTGTACTCTCATCCCTCTCTCTCCAGTCGTTGACTTTTCCGGAGTCTCTCGTGGGAAGCTTCCGTAAACCATAACACCATTTTTCTGGCTAACGGAAGCAGACAGCAGACGACAGGTACGGTGAAGATTTCACTTCCCGAAGACGGGATTTAAACGGAAGTGACGTCACCATGAGGCCAAAGAAAACTCTTAGATTCGCGGGAGACTTTATAAGTATTTATCCTCTACAGAATGAAGTCTGCTAGTCTTTTCCTGGCCAGTGTTGTTTGACGCTAGAGGATGGTAGGCTCGGTGGTCTAATTTTGACTTAGCAAACAATCTTTTAAATTCCCATGGCTCGAGAAATAATAACGAGTACGTGTTGAGAATTAGTTCCCAGCTCCTAACCTTTCCCTACCCAAATTTAGTGGAGAGTATTTGCCTGCTAATATATGCAGAAATTTCAACATAAAAGCGGGGAACAATGAAGGGTGGAGGACCCCGAGTGTCGAGGTTAAAGTGAGTTCGCCGTCACCAAACTAGCGTCGGCGTGTCTGGACTAACTTGAGGCCGCTGTGAAGAGCGGATGCATGCTGGTTGAACATGCACCACCTGGCTTTAAGAAACGCTCCCCTGCTCTTGGGCACTCGTGAGGAACAGGAAGAGAGACGAATGGCCTTCAAAGCGCTTTGTAGTTGTCGCCAGGTGGTGCTACTTAGGAGGGAGGGGGAAATTAAGAACCGGGACCGTCTTACTAACTCCCCAAGACGTTTTCAGAGGATTCGACAAAAGATAACTTGGTGTAGTGGCAGATGTTGGGCGTTTTTATTTATTTTTTTATTTTTGTAGTCACCCCTGGCCCAAATATTCAGCTTCCTTTCTGAGCATGAACAGTCAGCAATGTTAAAACTGGAATTTGTAAGGCTTCGGAACCGGTAGCAGGTTTTCCTGCAGTAAGTGAGGAGATGGCAGCACTAGTTTCATATGTGACAGATGTACAGGGAAAACTGACCAGGAAGTGCATGAAAAGCAGATTTCCTTTCAAGAGCATAAAACTGATAATTGGCAGGGTGGAGATCCATACAACGCTGACCGCTGCCGTGACACATTTCCTAGAACGCAAGATGGGGTGTGTCGAAACAACACCAGGAAATATTCTCATAGGCCAGCGGCCACGCGAAGTGACAAAGGCAATGCTATAAACAGAAACAAAAGCCCTTGTCTGACATTACCTAAGACAGGTACTTACAAATGCAGTCACAACTTCTAACTCTACTTCCTTCCGAGTTGCAGGCGTTTCGGATCTTGGTATAGTCACGGCATATGGAAGCTGTCGTGGCTTGGTTATAACATTATCTTCAGTTTCCCACAACTCGGATAGAAAGTTTCTGATAATTTGCGCATGCCGTGTATGAAAGTCTAAATGACTCCCTGCAAGGCCGAAATGTGTCTTTGCTAATGATCAGTCAACTAGTTACAGAGATATCGCAACCTGTCGTACTAGCACTTTACTTCTCCTCGGGGAAGGGGAAGGGGAGTGTCTTCCCCTTAGTAAACAACCCCTTCTCTGCCCTACTTTTGACCATTGCAGTCTAGTCTCTTGAAATGAGGACAGCCTTGACGCCATTAGACACAAGTCTGATCGATTTGTGGGAAATGCGAGACTAATTTAAAAGTTTGGTACAGAGAGGTTACTTGAACTTTGTACAGAAATCGCACGATACACGGGATCGTGCCCTAAACTTTACTTTGGCAACCGTTCGACTGTTGTCCTCAAGCCACGAAGACCCCAGAAACTAAAAGCAATTTCATTTTCCTGTTCTGATGCTTCCTGTTTGATGCTTGTAATGAAGAGGGTCATCTTGTTGACATGAAAAGCATTGCTCGAAATCAACGTATTCCTCATTGTTTAATTTCTACCGGGAGCGGTCATTACCCCTTTAAAGATAGCTCGATATGTGTCCATTATTGATGGAGGAACCAAAAATCGTTACACCAAAAAAAATTTACATCAGGTGGCGAGACCAACATTCACGAGAGAAACTGGGACACGTTTGAATAGTTGGTGCCTTTGTATTCATGCGTCGAAGTCTTTCTGTCTTATTGCGTGCAGCAATGGTTGGGCATTTTAATGGAATAATATTGAGCATAACATACCACTCCTTTCTTTACCCCCCATGTGTCTCTGAACTTTTATTGTGTAGACATTAGAGCTCATAAATCATTGAAACTTATCGCCTTCTGTAAGTAAACTCAATGCACATGGACATAATGAATTTAGGCTTAAGTAATTAGATGGATCCACATCATGTGTCGAATCCACATTACACCACGCAACGAACAGTTAACATGGTAAAATATTTACAAACTTCTCCAACCTCATATGGCTGTCTCGGTGTATAAACAGAATTTACAGATTTAGGACTAGCAAAAGTATGGATTTTCTTAGCTAAGTCTGGCAGTCATGTTTCAGAAATTACTTAGTTAATTGACCTTTTTTTAGCCTTCTGTAGAAATTCATTAAAAACTCAAAGCATATGATAGTAATAATACTCAAACTTGATCAGGCACAACCAATTAGATTCAGTCTTAGCTATTTGAACAGGCTTAAGATCATCACACGTCCTGCTAAAAGCAGGACCGTCCTCTTTTTTTGAATATCTATCTTGGCAATTTTCTGTGTCCTGTTTTGCCTTATCTTATTCTTATTTAGGTTTAATACCAGACAAAAGAAGAAAAACGAAAAAACACTCATTTTAGGGCTACCTGCAGAATAGCCTCATCTACCCACGTTTATGTTGTCCATAAATGGCGTGTGTTCTATGGTCGATTTGCCTCTTTTTCTGGACGTGAAACGTTTCTGTACTCACCTGAAACCGACTAACTCAGCCAATGGATGAAAAAAGTCCATAAAAGTTTTTCGCTCATTGATATGATCGAGACCAGCACCTTTTCCATCCGGTGGGGAGGGGGTGATTATAATGACTAAGGACGATGTTATGTTACATTAGGGTTTTAGGAGCATCCAGGACTAAGACCATATTGCTCTGTATATACTGTCTGTAAATTGCGTGTGTTCTGGGGGTCAATTTTCTGTTTCCTGGACGAAAAACCATGCTACTCTCAGCTGAGACAGACTAACTCAGCCACGTTGTGAAAAAGGCCCATAAAAATTCCTCCCTTAATCGATGGGACTCAGGTCTTTTCCACCCGGTGTGGGGAGGACGGTGATTCTACCAACTATGAGGGCTAAGGACGATGATTACAACCACTGTGCACAGTGAACTATATACAACAAAATATTTGTTGTATATATATATCAAGACTGAAGGCTGTTAACACGAGAGAAAAAGGTGTTTTATTTATATTTGTGCAGTTTATTTTATTATTTATATATTTTAAATATAAAATATTTTTATAATTTTTATATAAATTTTTAAAATGTTTAAATAAAATAGGTTAATTTTTTCCCTTTATGGCATTTTTATTCTAAGAAAATTTATTGTTAAAAAAATCGAACAGTATCAAGCTTTATGACACGTGCATTTTGCGCCGACCCTTATAATTACTCTCTGTGCATCGTGCTACATTTTCAACTTGAAGAAGCTGAGGTGTAATTACTGCTGGGAATAATAATGGGTTTATTAAAGGGCTGAGGTCTTTTTCCTTGTAAAATTTTATTTTTTAAATATCTTAACGAGTGTTGAGATGAGGCGGTGTGGCCTGAACTGTGATTGACAGCTATAAAAACAAATGTCGACCTTAATAATGTATAGTTTGATCTATTTTTAGTTTTCAAATCTTTTCTAAACAATCTCGCCAAGTTTTATTTAAAAAAAAAAGAAAAGAAAGGGAGGGAGAGAAAAGTAGAACAAGTCAGTCACGAATTACGTCAGAAATCAGAGCTAGTTAACCTTGCTTTTTTTTTTTCGATTTAATTGCCAGAAATATTAAAAATACAAAAATCATAGATGGCAGTGTATGGTTATTTAGCCTTGTTTACTGTACATTGTTTTCGTAGAAGACAACAAAATTAAATGATGGCGAAATCTAAACTGTTATACAGTCAAGGGCAGCATAAAAGATAGCTCAATGGTCACGTTTTTCACCTACATACCTATTTAATTCGTGCGAAAATCAGCAGCTGTTCTCACTTTGAATATACGCGATACATTCGACAATAGCTGCGTGCAGATTAAAGTCGACATCATCTAAAACATTAGTCGATCTCACGCGTGCGCAGAAAGCTTCATGCTCTACTTAATGACGTCTTCAAAACTACAACAGTGACATCTGAAAAAAACTTTTTGTATTTAGCGAAATACTTGTGCTAATTAAGAAAAAAAATAAAAATCGCCATGTAAATTTAATTAAGCAGATAAATAGTGAATAAATTAATTAAGACAAGATCTGATAAAATTTTCCATTTCGTAAAGCTCTTATCACAACCATTTTTAGCGTCATTAGAGTTTACAACCAATAAGACGAAAAAAAAATCTTTCGAATCTTTTAGCATTCATGTCAACCGCTGGCAGACGACTGTGTGATAAGCCCCTAGAGAACGCGGCTGAGATAACAGCCAACCCCAAAACTCATAATTGCTACGCCATTTTGACTTTGAAAGTTATTATGGCTACGAGCTGATCCCCATCTTGGTCTTCTTATTATAAATTAAATTATCATCGTATTGATCTCGTGTTTATCTTATTTATTAATTATTTATTTATTATTATTTTTTTTTTCTATTTGAGCTGTGGGATTTCAGGGTCATGCTTCGCGTGCTTGTATCCGAGATTATTTCCTGTTCTTCGGACTGTTTCCCATAGCCAGTAGACTGTAGACTATCGTGAGGGATTTTTGCCCTTTTTAGGCCTCTAAGCTTATGTAGAGTTCTATTTTATGTTTTTTCTCTTCCCCCCAGTCTGTTTTTTTTTTTTTTTATATTGGGGAAAAGTTGAAGAACTTTTAAGCCCTCGGTAATTATCTGTCCAACGCACGAGAAACTGGCTTGTCTTCAAGTTGAGGAAAGCAGCAAAATTAGTCTTTTTTTGTTTTGGATTTGTGCAGTGAACCTGAAGAGGAAGGATTCCACGAGCTTGGAACATTTCTCGAGTAATTTAAAAGGTGGTATCATTTGGTGGCTGTAGAGTTTTAGCCGCATCAGCAACTTACACCATATTGCGCCTTATATGATATGTCTGTAAATTGCGTGTTATTTGGCCGATTTGCTGCTTTGCTGGATGAGAAACATGAGTTTCTTGGATAAAAAACCACACCACCTTCGCTCGAGACCGACTAACTTAGCCACGTTGTGAGAAAAGTCCATAAAAGTTCCACACGTTATTGATGGGATTTGAAGTCGTACCTTTTCTGCCCGTTATGGTGATCATATCAACCATGGTATCCAGGAGGACTTCATTTTTAAGATAATTAAAATTCATATATTTATATTCTATTTACGTCCAAAATGCACTCGTAGTAGCACAGTTGGTAAAATGGCCGACCTTTGCACACCGGGTGGAAAAGACCAGAGTTCGAGTCTCGTTGATGACGTGAGGAATTCTTATGGGACTTTTTCAAAACGTAGCTGAGTTTAGTCGTCTCAAGCGAGGTTAGCATAGTTTTAATTCCCGGAAAGTCGGGTTTTTCGTCCAGCGAACAGAAAATCGACCTCAGAACACACGCAAGTTACAGACAGCATATATGGAGTAATATGGCCTTAATTATTATTTATTATTATTATTTTAGGGTTGCCCGTAATTAAATACATTAACCCGTATTTGTGTCTGTAAATTCCGTATGTTCTATGGTCGATTTGCCTGTTTTGCTGGACGAAAAAACCCCAGTTACTGGGGAGAAAAACCTTGCCATCTACGCCTGAGACCGACTAACTCAGCCACGGAGTGAAAAAAGCCCATTAAAGTTCCTCGCGTCATCGACGGGATTCGAACAATATGGCCTTAATGGCTGATGCTCCTAAAACTTTACAACAACAACAACATCCCATACACAATTATGTGGTATAAGAATTCACCAATGGTCCTTATCCGCCAGTTCCACGTAAGGAAGAGGAGCTGGTGATTATGCAGAGACCGTGATGTCCTTATTATAAACAGGAGCTCCGAGAATATAATATGAAGTAATGGTCTTCTGGTTTAAGCCCATTCCAGCGCGGCAGCGCAACTTTATAGAAATTGGATTGGTTTGGGTCTATGTCCGTTTTTAGGACATGGGGCCAAATGAACGCTTTCAATACATGCATTGAAAGCTTTCTAGATACTATGGATGATAACTACATCCACTGCTGCTATGGTACAGGTATATTTGGGTCTAACGGCTCCTGGGATTTCTCCCATCTCCGCATATGTACACTGTATCGGACAAGCTAGGGATTTAAAAGTATATGGGTCATGTGGTATTTAGCATGTTGTGCCCTTGTTCATCCGGCCTGTTAGCCGCCGGGCCCCTAATGGGACCCGACGTTACATACTTCGCCACGGGGAGGCCGGCCGGGTGTTACCTATATAGTATTCTGCCGGATCCTGCCACCTACTTTCCTGGGATTTCAGTGGCTAGAACCTTAAAAAAATAAAAAATAAATAAAAACTGCTGTTCGCAATTAGTTATTAGCATTTGTTAGAATAATTTAGATGCTTGCGAGGGGCTATACGCTGAAATAATATTTTCTTTATGCCTGAATGGGTCGGGCAGGAAATTTTGATGTAGTTAAATTTGGACGCGTAGGGCTGAAAATGCTGTGAAAGTCAACAGTAAACGGGTGTGAAGACTGGAGGGAAGAAAAGGAAGTAAGGGGCCGATAGAGAGGATGGCCCGCGATTGCAGTGGAGCAGACCCGTGCTCCATCAGAGGGAAGAGATTTGGGGAAGGGAAGGAGTGGGGGAAAAGCCCCCTCTCCCCACGGGAAGGGAAAGAAAGCACCCTTCAAGAGAGAAACAGTGTATGTTGAGTCATATGACAACCTTGGATGTCCTTTAGTCCACGTGCCCAACAGGGCAAGATCTTCTATGGTCTTCTATGGTGTCTTTGAACAAGTTGAGTCAGAGTCTTAGTTGCGTTTCCATTACTCTGGGCCGTTGAGGGATGGCTGTTGTCTCGTGATTGATATTGTCCTATTCGTGGATTTGTGAACTTTTGGAATACCTCCACTCAAGGGGAGGGTAGGGTCCGTTGTCTTGTGAACAGATTTTGCGAAAAAAGTGTGAATGCTTTGTAGGTCTCTTCTTCTTGTAGAACGATGTCCTCCTGGTTTCGAAGAAGCGAGTGAATCTTTGTGTATAGTTGACATCTGAGGTCCTCGTATTGGTCACACTCGTATACCAGGTGCTCCCAAGACCCAAGACTACTACGCGGTGCTCCTATCCACAGGAGCACCGCAGAGTAGCTGAGATTCCAAAGTCATATAGCCTCTTTCTAAATGAGCCATGTCCGGTCAATAGGTAGGTAGTTTTGAGTCCGGGCGAAAACCAGGCTGGGGAGAGTGGATGAACTTGTCCTACCTCCGGTATAAACTTCTTAGTAATGGAGCCTTTGTTAGTGAGGTTCCAGCGATTTTGCCATAGAGATTTCACGTGTTGCAAAATCCGTCTGTTCTCCACGGTTTTGGAGTTTGTTGGATCTGTGGTGAATCCTATATGAGAGACTATTTTTCCTTTGGAATGTTGGCAGCAGTCATCATAGGGCTAACCGCATTCACCGTCCTAAAAATGGACACATAGCCAAAACCAATCCAACGTCTATAAAGTTGCGCTGCTGCGCTGGAAGGCGACCCTAGAGACCCGTCTCCAGGGTTGACTACCAAAGTCAATACACTAGAAGCAGAAGATAACTTTCAGCCAATAGCAGCTCTTCAAAATCTTCATATGTTGGCATGGTAGCCAGTACATTCTATCTGATTTATAATTGGCGATGATAGAGTGGAGAGGAATGATGTGGAGAGGTTTCAAAATATACACAGGGAGAGGGGATATAGAAAACATAAAAATGTCATTTTAAACTTCAATTAAACTGAAAACAAGATTGACATAATGATTTTGGCTATATAATGTTTAGTTGAGTTTTATTATGAGTTGGTTTTGTTGTTTTGAATAAGCACCGGCACGCACATGCACACACTGTGATCTGTGAAGTCTTTTCAAACAAACACCGCACCCCTTCAGGGCTAAAATACCTTGAACTTAGTATTTCCTTATGGATGCCGAGAACTCGTGAGAAAATGAGGGGGCGGGAGGCCGGCCACCTGGCGGTCGTGACAAGAACGACCTTGCCTCGTTCAAACTGCGATCGGCAGATTAAGCTTTGCTATGGAGGGTAGGCGGGTTCTTTACCAGGCACGTGAGCTGCCAAAGAGATCGTTACGACGTCGTTAACATATTTCGTGCGCCTCCAACTAGTAAGAATCACTTTGTCCACTGAAAATAGCTCCGGGGTTCCTAAAAAATATGCTTCCTGCATCCCTCCTGATGGTGGTATCAAGTGTTTCACCTCTGACCCTCCTCCCCGAAATCGGTGGAGACCAAATTGCTGGGTTGCTTCCATAGAGCAATTGGTAAATGAAGAAGTGTGTGCGCAACAGTTCTGTAGCGCTAATTTTCAACCAGATGGTGGCAAGGGGCACGCTCTCGAAATGTCAATTCTGCCTGCTGAATGCCTCCATTAAATGCAGGCATCCATTTGAACCTTCCCCTGGAACGAAACCAATTTGGTTTCGAGAATGAAATCTCAAATATTTATTTGTATTAAGTTTTTTTAATAGTCAAAGTCAGAATGATTAATACGCAAAAGTGGGCATTATCTACATGTCTCAAGTCCTCGTGGGTAGCACAGTTGGTAGAATCACCATCCTCCCAACACCAGGTGGAAAACACCTGAATTCGAGTCCCGTCGTTGATGGGAGGAATTCTTATGGGCCTTTTTCACAACGTAGCTGAGTTAGTTGGTCTCATACGAGGGTTTTTTCTCCCTGAAAATCTGGTTTTTCGTTCAACAAACAGAAAATCGACTAAAGAACACAAGCAATTTACAGACAGTATACAAGGAGCAATATGGCCCTAGTTGCTGATGCTTTTGAAACCTTATTAAAACAACAACATCATGTCACAGAGTAGTGGCATTGCCAATTTTGAACGTTTTGTTAATTTTTAAACCTCTCGATAACTATTGTTTTTAGACAACACTATAGTAAACAATCTCCAAGTTAAATCTGGTGACCTGTGCGATTATTTTGCAGGTCTACAATGGTTCATTCTAGTGATTGTCCAGGAAATATTTCATCCAGATATTGTTGAACAGCAAACCAATGAGGACGTCCACCATCCTACATAAATATTTTTCTTTTGAAATTGTGAGTTAACAAACTCATTAGAGGTGCTTTGCCACCAGTCTGCAGTACCGCTGCTATCCAAGGAAAACATTGCACGCCCTTCCTCAACGCGCAAATTTTCCCATACCATATCCTCATGTACGCAAATTATTCTAAAGATTAATAGAATCAACGTAAGTCTTCTCTCTTAGTTTGGTTTTCCCAAGTAGCGCACTTTGGTATAATCACCATCCTCCACACACCGGATGTAAAGGCCTGAGTTCGAATCCCGTCAACAACGCAAGAAATTTATAAGGGCTTTTTCACAATGCTGATAAGGTTGCATAATGTATTCTCCCAGAATTCAATATGCTGACACCTCATATCCTTACTTGCTTGGCCCTTACACACTTGCGTAATTATAATCGAAATGGAATTGCTTTCGTGACCAAACTGAAATCTTTCAACCCACTAAGTGGGTCGCGACTGGCGACCCCATGGTTGAAGTTTACTTTTCTGGAGACACAACGAGGACATCTTCTTTATCTTCTCAAAAGAGATTTCTTAGTTACGTCACTGTTAACTTCAAAGCGTGCTTTGACCAGTCAGCTTTCATTAATAAACAGACAAATGATGCTCCGAAGCCCTAAACAAAGTGCAGGAAGTCTTTGTTGATAGGGGAAGAGACAACAGGAATCTTAATGACTTAGGAACAAGTGATTCCTGTCCACATCTTGGGGGGAGGGTTGAGAAGCTATCGTTGTTTTGACCCGGAGCAGGTCACTAGCGGAGAAAAGAAAGATCAACCTTTTACAATTATCTCTTTCTCCATCTGAAACCTCAACAATGTATTTTCTCCACGAAGATGTCTAGGTCATCGGATAGCTGGATCAGCAGATTTGGGTTAAGGTTTGAACCCCTAGTCATAGTCAGCTTCGACGTGGTGTTCTGCCGGTGGGAAAAGCACGGTGAGAGTTTTAAAACACATCTCGTCATCACGACCCTCACCTTGACAGCCGTCCTATATACTTGTCACGGATGAAGTGTCGTTTTAATGTCGCTAACAGGTCCGCATCCCGTTTGTCAGTGCGCGAAATGCTCACCATGTAGGTCACCCGAACTTTCCACCGATCAAGGAAACCCTGTTCTTGCACAATGACACCAGATAAGACAGATCCGCATCGTGGTCGCTGATGGAGAGAACGAGGAAGCAGCGGCTGAAAAGAAGAACGATTTATAAGAGCGAAATGCGTTCAGTGGGGCCATCTGGCTGTTAATTGTTCTGCCATTTATCCATCGTATGTCTCAGAGGTCACCTTTCTGCAGCGCTGTTTACCTTGACCTTAGCAGAGGACATACGAAACAGCGGCGGGGAGATCATCGTTGCATGTCACGAGACGCGCAGTCCCCCGGCCCGATGGACGCTGTTCCCCTTGAGTGGATGAGAACGCAGGAGCGTATCGCCTGCCACTATCTTTCCGATTGCACAGTTTTGTTTGCTAAAACAGCCCCATTCATGCGTCCTTCAGTTCGTAAAGGGTTGATTTATCTCCACACTTCCTAATTTTGTGCACACCGTCAAAACTACAAACAGGTAGAAATGCTGTCGCCTGCAGAGTCATCATTAAGAGGACTCTGTTGACTGATGATCTTATCAGCACTGAACAACAATAAGTTTTCATCAATGATCAATACCAAAATTCAATTCTTCTTCTGGAGCTGGGATAAAGAGGAGTCCGAAGAGTCAGAGGAACTGAAGATATTAATGATTACGTGTGGGCTATTTTGAACTAACAACTATGATGGAATAAAATATATATATTCATCGTGGTATTGGGCGAGTGAGTTCCCGTTCAGTTCTGCAATTGCCTCTGTTGTATACCAACATCCCAGGAAGTGAATACGTTTCATATGTTGATAGGAAAAGTTACTCCAGTGGAGTTTTTCAATCAAGATTGATTATGAAATGTTATCACCAAGATTGATGATAAGATTGAGCAATTTCTGAACAATCATGAAGGGCTGATTGCATTTCTCTGCTTGTTCTAAAAACCCTATACTTCTGAACTTGCTGCTGTCCTTTTTCTCCTTTTTACACTTTCCAATTCCAATGTAGTTTTTGCTTCTGCTTGGAAATTTGTTCAACCAGTTCCCAAACTGGGTGACGACTCCCTTCCTTCCAATTATCGTCCCCATTCCGCTTACCTCTACTCCTTTCAAAGTCATGAAGAATTCCATCAATCGCTGACCTTAAACTATTTCCCAACCTTCAATTTGATCATCGATCGTCAATACGGATTATATGAGATTTTCACTGGAAAAACCTTGGCTTGTGTTAGTCATCCTTAGAAAAATTCCATGAATTTGGAGAAACTAAAACTGTTGTCCTGAATATTTCCGTCAGGGTTCCTCAAGGTTTTGTCCTTTTACCCACTCATTTCCTTCTTTACATAAATGAACCTTCCATTAACTACAGATCTTATCCATACTTTGTCTGATGACAATTCATTACCTTCCACTTTATAGTTCAATAAACTCCGCTTTCTGAAAATAGATACAACTTCTTGAATATCCATCACGTTCCTTAAATGCTGATCTCCAGGTAATTATCCAATGGGGGTGAAGAAACCTATTTAACTTCAATCCTCCAGAACCCATTGTTGTCTTATTTCGCGGTCTGCTGCTTCCATGCTCATCTTAAACAGAACAGCAGTTTCTAGATAAGACCTACAACTTATCTCTATTGGGAATTAATCTGACTTCTGTTTTGGCAATCTTATATGCAAATCTCTCTCTTCTAATGTCCCTTAGAAATTTTAGATGCAAAGATGCTCAGACGCATCTTTGCATCTAAGATACTGACTCAACATCCATTTGTTGTCAAACTCTAAACTCATAGAACTAACTTTTTCTCTTTCTTATTTATCCCTTCTTAATCTGCTCGAACAACACAGTGGTTATTATCACTCCAGGACCTTTTTATGGGCTTTTTTTTCATTCCATGGCTGAGTAACTCAGTCTCAGGAGTGGACAGAAAAGATCCCCTCCTTCGGGATTTTTTGTCCAGTGAAACAGGCAGCTTAACCACATATGGACATAATACGCATTGACTTATAAGTTGGACTTAGGTGATCATAATATGACCAATAAAAATCCTCTCTACTTCTGTACTGTGCAACAACCTTCCATCAACCTATAGGGATTCAGCCGAAACTTGCGTGATAGAGCAGTGGCACCATCTACTGATGTATCAAATGTTCATTCGTCTTATAAGATAATTAGGATTATATATAACATTACAGGGATGAAAATTGGCATCTTTGCCACCCTTCAGAGGCTGGTGGAACTAGAAAAAAGTGGTCCACAGAGGAAGGGTACCATTTTTTTCTCAGAGAGTTCCTGTCGTTAAATCTTCAGAGACCACAAATGTGACTTAAATAAAGGTGAGACCGTTCCAGATTATTTGTGGTGCAGTGGGTGACCCAAAAGTGTTTCAAACATGGCTTCCGATTGTCTCCAACGGTATAAAGAGACAATACAGTTCCCATGTGGGGTTTTCATTGTACCCGACTTTTACGTAGGAATGCCGGAAGTGGGTGGAGTATCCGAGGATCGCTTGATAGGGTTCGATGAGAACTGTAATTAAACGCACGGACCATTGTCGGAGATGCTCCGACAGTCGATTGTTCTTGGTGCCACCGGATCGTAGTAGCTGCGTGTTTCGTGATTGCCGCTTTGCTTCCCAGTGAGGAGCAAGCGCGAGGATGTAGGTCGCGAATGTATTTCTCCTTTAGGACCGCTCAAAGGTCAGAGGAGGTAATGAAGCATCTATTATACGTGTCTGTATTGGCATATCGTATATGCGTGCAATCACTGGGGGTCGCCACTAATTATTCAGAATACAAAGATCTCGTGCTTTTAACCACTCTAGGTTAATATCTATTGTATGAAGTTATTTTACCGATGTTTTGGTCTAAGAGACCAATTGTGATGGTAACCTCTACAAGACTTCGGTAATTATTAGGTAAAAAGATTTGTTATTGGGTCAGTGGTGGCTGATAGCGGTGGTTTTTCGTTCACTTATAGATAATTAAAGGAAAGGCATCTCACAAAGGAGTTCCATCTTTTGTATATGCAAATGATAACTTTGTCGATGACCTCCCTATCTCTACAGGATATTGTTGGATAAATCATCGATAGAACACATTGGGCTTTCCTGGCAACCTGTTTACACTGCTCAGAGAGCCTTATATCTGCTCTTATCGTAACTCCAAGATCCCTTTCTTCTTCTTCTACTGCTTTTGATTCAATCCCACCAAGTGTATAAGTTACTTTGGGGGTTCCTATTCCACAATTGTAAGACCTTTCATTTTGATGCATTAAAAGTAGTGTGATGATATTGATGTCATTGAGGAAACAATGAATATGGTTGGTTGTCATGACATTTTGAAAAGTTCTGCCTTATCTGCATTGTTGCATTTCTTTGGAGATGCGAATATTGCTATGGCAGACACAAATATGGCTAACCTCCATGTCATAATGTACAGTTGATACAAGAGTGAGTTTAGGAGAATAATGTGGCGAACCTGTCCACATCTCAATCCAATTAAGACCACATCTCAATCGGAATCAGTCCAATCCCATTGACTCGGTTCCCAGAGTTACCTGCATGGTTGGAAGAGTGTATATATATATATATATATATGTAATTATTATTATTAGTAGTAGTAGTAGTAGTAATGGTAGTGGCAAATGATGCAAGAAAGCAAGCTTATACAGCTTCACCCAAAAAAAAGCCAACACTTCCCATTTCATTGGTCCAATCCCTCTAACAGTTTATCTAGTTCTTCTTTGAATTTATTCAGACTACCCACCTCAACAAAACCTAATGGGGGTTTATTCCAACAATCACCCACCCCCTGAATGCAGCAAACTTCCGCACATCTATCCCATAACCATCCTTTCTCAAGTTTGAGCAAGAGGTAGGAAGGCTTCCATCAGCATTGGTTGCTCAGTTCATTCAAAATCAAAGTCTTAAACACCTCAGTCAGATCACTTCGCAGGTGATCTGATTGAATCTAGTTGTCTTTTCTCTGTACCCGTTCCAGCAGCTGTGCATCCTTTATAAAACGAGGCCTCCACACCTGTATGCGGTATTCAAGATGCAGCCTAACCATTGCATTATAAAAAGGGATAATCACTTCCGTATCCTTGATAGCAATGTTCCTGTATACCCTATACAAACCCAATGTGTTGTCCTGGCAGCCTAGTCTGCACTGCCCAGAGAGCTTTATATCCGACTTCACAATTACCCCCCCCCCCAGGTCTTTTTCATTCTCAACTATCCTGAGTGTAGTACCACACAGTTGGTACGATACTCTGGGTTACTGCCACCTATATGCAGTACTTTGCATTTGTCAATGTTAAACTTCAGTTGCCACTTCTCAGTCCATCTGCCTAATTTGTCTAAATCTTATTGCAGTAGCAAATCCTGATTAATATGATTATCCATCCTGCCACCCTTCATATTAACTGCATACTTATACATTAAGACTGATATGCTTTCATCAATATCATTAATAAATATAGAAACAACAATGGGCCCAGAACTGAACCCTGGGGGACTCCGCTAATAACATTAGTCCAAGAAGAGCAGTTCCCACTGTTACATATAAGTAATTATATATATCTGAGATCGATTTTCTGTTTGCTGGACAAAACATCCGAGTTTCCGGGAGAAAAAGCCACCCCACCCTCGTCTGAGACTGACTAACTCAGCCACGTATATAAAAAAAAAAAAACTAAATAAATAAATAAAATTTTTCTAATTATTAGTAAAAGAATATATTTAGTAGTACGTTATCAAGGGCTGCCACTATTAAGTACATCCAAATAACAATCAGTGGAACTACCTGTTTCTGATTATTATCTGCCTGTAACCAGATTCGCCGGTGCTCCTAAAATCCTACTACAACAACTCTAAGCATTCTGTGCACTGTTGATGTAAATTTTCTTCAGTTGATGTCGAATTGAGTCCTTGTCAGAGGGCACAGTTCACTTTCTCATCTGTTGAAGCCATTTTATTTCAATTACCTTTCCAATGCATTTTAAAGATTCTTTTAATTGCGTATCGAAACATGGACAAAAAGTGGACTCAAACGTGACAACACTAACAGGGATGCATTCCAGGATACTGAAGGAAGGGGGGGGGGGACTTAGGGAAGATACTTCTGAGTCCAACCTGGGAAATCTGCTAGCGTGTTTTCACTTCCTAATCGACGGCAACAGATGGCGCTCTTTCACCATTCACAACTTACCGTCAACCGGAAGCCTCGTGCAACACGTATCCGGTCGAGGGTCCTTACTCTGGGAAATGGGTTGCATTAACTACACGGGAAGCGGTGCTTACGGTAATTTATCCGAAAATTGTCTTTAAATCCACACGCCCGAAGAACGTGTTGCCTTGGCAACAGCAGCAAAAAAAAAAAAAAAACCAAACTCGTCTCGTTCCATTGTTGTGTGACGTCAGCGTGTGAACAATGCACGTTCTACACTTTCCCACGGTAATTGGTACTTTGGGGCCGTGTTGATTTTCTTTTTTATTTATTTATTATTTTTTTAATTCCTGTTTTACCAATCGAAGCGTTGCTGAGAAGAAATTTCCGTCGAAAATTCACTTAGATGGCAGACGACAGACAGAATTTTTTGAAGTTCTGTTTGCCGTTTGGTTTTTTGGTAGTGGACAGACCGGCCTTGGACACTGCCCTTGCAGCCAAATATAGCGAAATGCTGCGATAAGTTGGCCATATCATCTCGTGCAATTAGAACATACATTTTCTGTTTGGCGTGCATTTTTTGCTGAGAGATAGAGAAGTCTGGGGGGGGGGGTTGATATTGCCCTTTTCTCCAAGTTGAGGCTAATTTTTGCTCCGAAGATAAGAACTCGCGCAGAGGAGAACGGGGACAAATGAAAGAAGAGATTTTATCTTTCATTTATTGATCAGGCAGCAGACTTAGCACAGATCAAAAAATACACTGCTCAACAAAATTAATAGGACCAGCAGAAAACGTGGTATAACTCGTGCAGCTTGCGATGAAGCGGGCAAAAATTGGCTTCAGTTCTGTTCTGTGATGAGTCCTGTTTTAGCCTACAAACAGATTCTAGACGTCATTCCATCTAGATAGAACAAGGAATGCGGTATCATGCCACCAACGTCAGAAAAAAGGACAGTTACGGTGGAAGTGGTGTTCTGCAACAGCACATAGAGCTGTTGGCAGAGGAATATCTTGAAACTGAAGATATCCAAAGACTGCCTTGGCCAGCATGATCAGCAGACTTAAGCGCGATCGAAGACGTGTGGGATGACCTTGAGAGCCAACTGCTCAGTCACTTGGTGAGCTAAGATCTGCGCTGGTGGAAGAATGGGATTTGCTGCCCCAGAATCTTAAAGACACCCTTATATTAAGCATGGTTCACCGCTGTCTAGTCATTGGAGGGGATCATAGGCCGTACTCATATATCATGAGACCATATTTTCGAGCATCTTCTGTAATGTGACCGTTTAGGTAATTCTTATACAACCCAATAAATGCCCCTTATACCTGTCCGAAGTTTCTAATTTCATGATTATTTTATGGTACACCACCATACCAAATTTTGTTCCACTTCATCGCAAGCTGCACGTGTTCTGTTAATTTTGTCGAGCAGTGTATTGTTTTCAACTGGTAAAGATGGCCGGTTTGGTTGAAGGACTTTACCAATCAGAGGAGTTTTGCAAAGGTCTGTGGATAGTTCTTGTGAATTGAAAATCCACAAGGACTGCCCACAGACCTCTTAACTGTCGTGTTAATTCGCGTGTTTGGGAATATTTGACTGGGGGGGGGAGGGTAACTGCGGGTGTCTATTCTCGAAGACCTTAAGAAAACAACGAACTAAAAGATATCTTTACATCATTCGGATCACGTCTTTCGAAGTGGAACACTCGCTTTCCTCAGCGAGGGCGTGTTGCACGTGCGATTTTACGAACCCGTTTGCTGGGTGGGGATGGGCAATGGTGTTGTGCCAGTAGGTGTGTTCTACGAATGTGGTTTATAATTATGCGTCTTGTACCGAGTCCAGTTTCGCCTTTGTTCGTAGCCATTTCGCAATCAGGTATTTAATTCCAGAGATAATTATCGGTGCAACGGAGGTCAACAATGCCGACGGATATGTGGCCTCGTGAGAATTAATGATGCTCTTTTCATAAACCGTGTTAACCCTCCCCTTTCTTTCTTCCACCCCCAGAGAACACAAACGTGAAGGTTCTGATACAATGGTTGTGATTGTTGTCTCTTTCTTAAAAGGTGCTGCCTGGTCACCTTTTAAGGTTTCAGCTACTGACTATACATGAATATTACTGGATAATATATAAATCTGCCCTCCCCACCCAATGAGTTGTACTTTAAACCTTCAAGAAGAGTTCCTTCCCCTGCTGGTCATATGGTGAAGTGCATTTATTTTTAGCAAATCATAAAGGACTGAAAATAGGTTCCTCATTACAACGCGTATTGACATACTAGTAGAATAACAGAAACCTATATATAGGTTCCGCGTGTGTACATAATAAAATAGATTATAAATCCCGATGTTGAGGCCCTTGTAGGTAGCACATTTGGTAAGATCGCCATCCTCCCCACACCAGGTGTAAAAGACTTGAGTTCGAGTCTCGTCCATGACTGGAGGAATTTTTATGGGTCTTTTTCACAACATGGCCGAGTTAGTCGGTCTCAGGCAAGGGCAGCATGGAGTTTTTTCCCCCAGAAAGTCGGGTTTTTTTGTCCAGCAAACAGAAAATCGACTACAAAACACACCCAATTTACAGACAATATACACGGAGCAATATGGCCTTAGTTGCTGATGCTCCTAAAACCCCACTACAACAACAACATCTTGAAGTGGAGAAAACCATGTTTTGTCTCCAAAGCAATGCATCTCTTACCTCTCCTGTCATGAAGTTTGGGTGACATGTTTTGAGTCTATGACAGACATCATTATAGGTCGTACAGAGTTACTTATTGGTAACTCCAGAAGACATCCGAATCAGCTAGTATATAAGCTGGTTGTCATGAATCTACCAACTAGCGAGTGGAAGAAATCCGAGTAGCATGTATGTAGGAAGCGTTGTCGAGTCCCTGTTAAATCAAGGAGCTAGGAATATTTAGGTGTGGGGACATAATGTCCAAAATTTTCATTTACTCATATACGTTCTCCCCTCTACTTTTACTTTATCTAATGAGTGCAAGTTGAATAGTCTATTTAATAGAACCATCTTATCTGCGAAAAGATCTGAACCCTCCAAAAGCATCCAAAAAACTTCCATTTATTGAAAGCCATTTACCCATGTTTTTAGATAAATATGCTGAGGCTGTTCAAAATAACAATACCAGAGCCAATCAATAACATGAGCAAGAGTAAGTTCTCATGAAGATTTTTCAGGAGTTGCAACGGATGGTTACTGAAGATGATGAGGTTATGCACAAGGCGGATGAGACATGGCTTCATCATTTTGACCCAGAGAATAAACGACAAAGCTCTGTTTGGAAGTCTACGTCATCGCCAACACCGAAAAAAGCAAATGTTGTAGCTTCTGCAGGAAAGTTTATGGTCATCTCTCTTTTGACATTCAAGGAATGGTTTTCAGCATGTTGTGTCCCGTCATACAACTGTTACGGTCCCTTACTACAGAATTGTATTCCACACTTTGCGGATCACATTCGTCGCAAACGACCACAACTGCACGCAGGTGAGAGGATGCTGCATCACGACAATGCGAGACCTCCATTGGAGGCGATTCTCAAACGCATGTTAAAAAAACGGCTTCCACCATTTTTCAAATTAAATCCTGCTCACTTGTCAAAGAAATCATATATTTAAATTTCGCCAAGCAAAATCTGAATTCACCTTGACACTTAGCAAATCCTCATTTCACATACAAAGTCATGCGTTAATTCCAGAAAAACTCACTGAAAATCACCAGAATCGGTGCCCCAAACAAAAGATCCCTCATGCTGACACCACTACGCTAACATTGTCTTCTTCAACAAGGCCCATTGGGTTGGCTTTTTCTCTAAAAATCAAAATCAATGTCCCATTAGGAAAGAAACTTAAAGGTGGAACTCAAAAAACAGTACTTTTCTTATTCATTGATAAAACCAAACAAAGAATTGGTTTTTGATATAATAAACTCCTGGATATTCTCCACTGTAGAAAGTCCTAGTGTTCATACTGTTGTCCAATTCGGCTAAAAGGTTTAGATCCAATCTCACAGTCTGAAAATCTCATACCTCTTTGACTGGAGGGACACTAAGGTTTTTCAAGAGTAGACCCATCCTCGACGAAATTACAAGCAACTTTAATTTACCAGAAAGCCATTTTACCATACAAAACAGAAAGCCTTAGACAGTCCGAAAATTAGAACGTGATACAGAAGACTAAATAGTCAACCCATACGCGTAAGTCAATAGTGGTTGAATGCACAGATTTACGATGTGAAATTTTGGCATGTTCTACCTCCAAATACCAAAAGGTCTTCAGGAGTATAGCTCCTATTTGGGAAAAATGATTTTTAAAATTTACCTTGGAATAAAACACGATACCCATGAACTTCACAGAAGAACATTTATCAATTGTTCATCTTAGATATGGAGCTGGACTGGAACAGGTGAGCAATTTTACAATTAGGTTCTGCAATGAAAGCGAACTACCACCTTAACCAAAATGCAGCCTCTGCAACGGAAAAGGATTCCAAACAATCCCATAAGAACAGTTCAAACAAAAATGTCACAATATGAATATTAACCACGAAACCGCAATCTTAAAACAGCTGTAGTGTTCAACTAGTTATGCCCTCCAAAGAGTCCAAAAAAGACAAGGCCCATTTGAAGGCAAGAGATCATGCTGTTGTAGGGCTTTAAGCGCATCAGCGACATAGACAATAATAGATTTGCCTGTTTTTCTGGATGAAAAACCCGAATTTTGGGAAGGAAGTAAACATTGCTCTCTCGCCTGAGGTCGACTAACTCGGCCACCCTATGGGAAAAAGACTGATAAAAATTCCTCGCGTAAATAAGTTGGAGGACAGTGCTTATATGCAATGTGCCATCTGCAAGGGCAAGCGAACATGAATAGTGCTAGCAAAGTGATATCTCTATCCAAAAGATAGATCAAGTTAATCCATAACCCATCTCTTGCAAAAGTCTCTCCAATCTCTGTCGAACAGATATTCAGTTTCCGCCTTGGCCACTGTTCTTCTGATTTAGTATCTGTAATTCTCCAACTCTCTTCCAAAGCAATCCGAACACGTGCCACAACTAGTCAACAGAGGTTAAACCTTGTGGATATTTGGGAGTTATGATTGCAGCGGTTGCGATAGTGGGGACAGGGTGTTGCACTCCACAAATTCAAAGAACTGACAAAGAGGATAAGAACCTTTGAGAAGAACAAAAAGCAGTTCACTTCATCGTTGACAGGTGGTCACGATAAAGTGAACTTGGAAATATTAATTGAAGCATGATTTCCCATATTTATTTTCATTTTTATTTTTCATTTCTAGTTATGACAAAGTCGACCCCAAACTGGGTTTTTGGCGCATTGCACGCCGCTTGGACATTTTTTTAATGAAAGTCCCCAATTAACCGTACAAAGAAGTCTTTTGCTGTAGATTGAAGAATGGAAAATGAGGGTTAATCACCAGGATAGGTATTCCAAGGGAGATTAGCAATTATTAGCATCCAATGCGTTTATCAGGAAATCATCGCGACTAAATCGTAACAAAAATCTCGAGCGAACCTCCATGCACGGTACGTGACAGACGCTTAGTTCCGAAAGTGGGACGCTGCTTGTTAAACTCTTTTCTTTTTTTATTCCACGGGTCTCGTTTCTTGTAGATGAAATCGTATCACGCACAACCCTCTTTCTCAACGTGCTGCTGATCTGAAAGTTGCGGTTTGGGGCTTACGTTCGGCTCTCTTTAATTAGTAGATATCTCTTATTGGCAATGGCATCATTAACCTGGAACAGCAGAGGATTAACGGGAAGAAAGACCACAAAGGGTGTTAACGAAGTTCAGACTAATTTGCACTCTTCAGAGAGGGGAAACGCCCATGGACAGAGACAGTTTAGTGAGTCAAACTGAGTGGTTAAAAGATCAAGGACTGTCGAGAATAAAAAGATGTGGTCCTAGTGGATAAGTTTAGAACCACATCTTTTTCATTGTAGTCCTTGAAGACGTTGTCCTAAGCTTATCGTTATTCTAGAGAAAACAGTTCCAACATAGTTTTGAACATCTGTCCTTGTGGTCTCTTAT